>NW_019716264.1:0-358882 GCF_900074925.1 Ramularia collo-cygni
AAAAAAAAAAAAAAAAAACGTTCTAGCTTAAAAGGACAGCTAACGCTCTAAGTAATGCCTAACTATAAGGAAATTTTATTAAGCCACCTAATCTTACTTCTTTAGCTTATATCTACCGAACTACTAAGCGTTCTTCTTAAAATCCACTATTAAGGCTGCCGCCTATGCCTATAAGAACCGGATCTAAGGCGTATTCGGATCCTAATAGTTGTCTAAGGCCGCCTGCGCCCTCGTATATAAGCGGTTAACGGTATCCTAAAGCGATCGCGTAGGATTAGTGTTCGCTATATAAACACTCGTTAAGTAGCGCTAGAATGTCGTTATGCGCTCTTAGATATTACTCGAAGTAATAGGACCCTTAGGCCCTATATACTTATCGCTAGGACTATTAACTAGCAGCACTTAGTTAGCGCTTAATCCGATAGTACGAGAGAAGAGGTTACTTAAGCTAAAAACCGTTAGGCCCTAAGAATAGCCGACTAGCGGAGCAACCTTGCTTAATTAAGGAGCGTTCGCTTAACCTAGCGGATAGATTCTACTAGGGCCGGAGCGAGTAATTTTAAGAGAGAGGGCAATTGCCTACTACAATCGTTCCTCCTTATCCTCCTTAGTTAAGTCTAGGATCTTAGCTTCTTAGATGCCCTATAATAGCTACTAGTTTAGACTACTATTCTAAGAGGAACTAGAAGTACTAGATAATCTCGTCTTAGTAGAAGAGATAGAGATAATCGATACCTCTCTACTCCTAGTATTATTAAGCTAACGACGCCGAGATACCGGAGTAATAGAAGGGCTAGCTTAAGGCTTCTTCTTAGGAATCTATATCTTCCTGCTCTTAACTATAGTTTAGTCGGCTAAGTTATACTCCTACTAATAATTGCCCTAAAGACAATTGCCGCAAGCTCCCTACTTAAGTCCTCTATAATAACACTTCTTAAACGGGCTAATCGTGCGGGTCTTACGACGGTATCTATAAGCCTACTTAGGCGCTCCGCCTAGCGCTTAAGAAAAAAGAGAGCCTAAACGCTACTATAGCAAGTAGTTAGATATATAGCCGATATTCGTATTCTATTCGATAGGGCGAAGGTCGTCTAGCTAATATTAGTATAAGGCCTCGATAATAGCGCCTAGCTTATAGATTTCGTACTTCTTAAGGCGCTCTTATAGCCTAACGCGCCTATTAAGAAGGATTAGGATAAATATTACCTTACGCATCTAAGCATCGGTAATACGTAAGAAGCCTAGGATACTATCTAAGCTTATCGCACTTAGCTCTAAGAGAGTTACTAACCGTATAAGTAGCCGCTCCGAGGTAGCTGCTAGATTAAAACCGCCTTAACTACGAGGCCGAAAGACTAAGAGACTATCGTATTACCTACGAAAGCTTTGGGGGAAGTTCTCTAAGGAGCGGTTTAAGAGGGGATTAAAGGACGATATCTTATTATTTCCCTAGCGAAGGCTCGCCTTACTTACTTAACCGCTAACTTAATCGAACCCGAACTTCTCGTATTCTATACGAGTAGCTATCGCTACCGCTAGAATTACGGGTACTAGCTTCCGCTAAACGCTTATACTACGGCTTAGAGTGCCGTAACTAGGAGATTAAGGACTTAAAGCTTCCTTAATCGCCTATAGTTCCCTCTCCTTCCGGAGATCCGCCTTAAAGAGACTTAGACGTAGCTTAGAAGTTACCTTACCTAGAGATAAGCCTAAAGTAGTGTCTAAGTTACGAGAGCGCAGAGAGCGCCTTAAGCTTATAACGATATCGCTAGTATTCGCCGTAGGTCGCTTTCCGAGTAATTTCGCGCTTAAGGTAACTAGCGGGTCTTAACCGTTACCCTTCTTACCCTTATTGCCGTCGTCGCTCTTCTTAGATCCCTCCGCCTAGCTACGAGTTATACGCCTATCGCCTATAGCTTCTTAATATATATAGCTAATATAAGGGAAGACGTATATAATAGATAGAGGAAGGGGAAGTATTAATTAAGGGACTTAATTAGGGAAGGGGAAGATAGATATAGATACGGAGGAGAAGGTTAGTAGATTAAGAGAGCGAGTTAATATATACCCTAGCAGCTCTTAAGCTGCCGGATATACGTTACGCCTCGACGCTCCCGCACCCCGTATACTACTCCCGCTCCGCTACGCTATAACTACCTACTTAAGCCGAAGTAGCTAATTGCATGCGCTATATACGTACTGCTCTAAGCCGCTAGCTATATAAAGGATATAGCTTATAGCAAGGTAGAAGTAAACCCTACGTCTAAGCCTTTTACTTAAGCGATAGGGCTCTATAAAATAACCTATAAGGACCCCTTAGGTCTCTTAAGTAACTCCTATAGTTTTAAGGGCAAAACGACTTAGTAGGGGAGGATGTTCTTAAAGTCTCTACTTAAGAWCTAAGCATATATGCCTAAGGCTTAAGWAGCTACGTAACTTAGGTAGGACTATATAGCCGAGGAATTTTCCCTTAAGTAGAAAAATTAATTAGAGTTTATCTATTATAGAACAATACGTATGTCGTTAAAACACCGGAGACTAATCTAGCGCAGCATTTCGGGCGCTAAGTCGGCGATTTCACTTTAATAGAGCTCGACGCCGACTTAATAGATCTTTTCCACGAGCTCGCTAGAGCTAGTAGTTAATATATTACGGTTGCTGTCGTTATTAACGTTGTTGTTGTTATAGTTGCTTATTATAGAGATAGGAGAATTGGATATAAGATAGCATAGTAGCTATCCCGTCTTCCCTACTAGGTTAGGAATTAGTCTTAGGTCCGCTAGTAAAATTAACCGCGGGCTAATCCCGAGTCGTTATTCTATTTCGTATATAAACATGTAGATACTAAGTCTAGGTTCCTTGCCCTTAAGAAGATGTAACGGAAGTTTAGCGTCGAAAAGTTAGAGTAGCCCGTAGAAGAACTGCTATACGGGTTAGCTATTAGATAAAGCATTATACGAGAGGGAGAGCCTAATTATAGAAGTAGGACATACGAACGTTTTCTCCTTCCGCGGTATAATTTACTCGATAGCTTTCCGAGTACACCGTTTTAAGAGCGTTCTAGACATATAATAAGATTATCTACCCGTTAAAGGCGAAACGAGCGTTAATCTCCGTAATGCGGAAGTTCTCTTTAATTACGACACCGTCTATATAATGCTTCTCGACTATATAATTAGGACGCTACGATCCGCGAGATTCGGCATATTTGCTAAGGTTTCTACACTCGACCTAGCGTTAGACCTACTATAATAGATTAGAGACTCTTGTTAGTTAGCTAGGTTAAGGTCTATTACGGCACTCTAGATACTTACTCGTAAGAGCTCCTCCTCGTAGCCCTCTATCGGCATTCTCTTATAGTATCTAGTACTATCGTTATTATTCTACTAGCGGTCTATAATATCCGTAACTACTAGTACTAACGCTTCGTTTAAATCCTAAATTTTGCGTTCGTACTAGCGACTAGTAATAATCGGCCGCGCGTATACGGCGTTTAACGAGCTACTAGGCTACATATTCTCGGGGCATTATTTACTTAATTCTGCTCGGAAGTCTAATTGTTCCTCGGAGAAGATCGTTAAGTTACCTTTATAACTATTTAACTTAGTAGTCGGGGAGAAAGCCGCGACTAGGGCGTGCTTAGTCCTATTAGAGCGAAGATAGACCTAGTAGAGGAGATCTCGGGAGACGGGGAGGATATATATAATAGTCGTAGATCTCGTAGAGGTGAAAATCAGCCGGATTTAGTCGTCTTATAACTACTATTCTAGAGGCTTTATATTAGGCTAGGTTAAAGTTTGCTAAGTACTCCTCCCTAGAGTAAGTAGGTATTATACTCCTAATACGAGACTAACGAGAGCGAGCGTATTCGGTAGTTAAGGAGAAAGTAAAGCTATATAGTAGGGCGGGGAGGTCTTACTACGGTTAAGGTAGTCTAGAGGTCCCTCGTAGAGAAGGAGCGGAGGTAAACGTAGAAAATCTATCTTTAGCTTAGCGACGATCGCTTTAATGTTTATATTTATAACATCTATAGCTTAATAACGATCTCGTTACGGGTAGCTACGTCCTCGTAGGAAGCGGGGAGTTCCGTCTACTAATACTACCGGACCGCGGAGCCCCGTCTACTTAGATAATTAGACCGCGGAGTATTAGCTAGTTAAGCGAGATAATCTGCCGAATGTAGAAGATCTAGAGGCAAATTCGGAGAATATATATAATTCTTAGTACGGTCGAGTTTAACTTAATATAGGTAGAGCACTTAGTAGGCTATAGAACCTCCCCGACGCGTTATACACCGCTATAATGTAGTAGCTGTCGTTACTCGTACTTTAGTGTAGCGCCTAGCCCCCTATAGGAACAGCTTTGTCCTTAGGTAGCATAATAATATATATAGTAGTAGGAAAGAGATGTACAAATTAAAAAGAGAGGTAGTTAATCGATCGTTTTAACATTTCCTTATAATATCGATACTCCCCCTATTTATTATGTCTAGACATAGACTAGCATAGTGTAATCTCTTTTACCCTCCCTAAAGGTTAATCTCGAAATGCTATGTTCGTTATTAGGCTACTACTTATAGGACCGAACAACGGGTTCCGTTTGTCGTGCCCTAAATAAATATTTCCTCGCCTATAATTGCCGCCTAATCTACCTACGTACACTCGGTCTCTTAGACGCTAGCTACGACCGGCATCCTTAAAATTACCCTAACATTCTAGGACCCTTCCTCTACGTACCTAACCTCGCTAATCCGTACGCTATACTCGTACTACGCTTATACCCTCCTAATCTCGTATAGCGCGACTCGTAGCTAGTACTAGGACGTACGCCCTATAATAACAAATCTTTAAACCGCGAACTATTAAGCTAGATTAGAGACGGTAGAAGACTTCCCGTAGTATACGGACTATAGCTATAAGGATCTAGTACCGCGGTATTTCGCCTTATAGGTCTTATAATATAATCGATTCGGAGGGGGAACGCTAAGTATCTTAAATATATAGAAGTTAGTTAGGCTATTAGGGAAGGATACGAGGGACGTACTAATATAGCTAGAGTTTCGGATAAAGATTCCTAGGGAGTTCTTAAAGGATAAGAGTAAGTCGGGCATTTTCGGGAGCATCTTAAAATACGTAGAATAGGGAGCGGGAGAGATATAGATAGCGATAAGGTATCGGGAAGATCTAATTACGCTATTAAGTCGAAGAGCGGAGGAAGCGATAGGTAAGTTAAAGAGAGTATTAAAATCTTAAACGGAGACGTAGGAGGCTACGTTACGACTTACGGCTATAGACCTCCTAATAGGATCTATCGTTCTAATCGATAATCGGCGATAGTTATATATAAGGAATTATGTTTAGGACTCGGAAAGGCATCTACGGAGAGTAAGATAGGATGCTATGCCTTTTAATAGACATATAGTTAACCTATAGGCCTACGATAGATATGCGGTTAACCTATAGGCCTAAGAGATGCTATAATTAGTTACGTCGCTAGCGAACGTTACTTCGTAGCTTCTTTTCGCAACTCGTGCGTACTTTCGTCTTAGCTATAGTTAGCGTACGCCGTTAAGATCGATATAGACTAGTATATATAATGTAAATTACAAATTAGCGTTAATGTAGTATAGTTAAGAAACTAAACTCGGGGCGCTAGCGCCGCGCCGCGCCGTCCGGAGATACTCCGATTATATAACGTATATACGGGGAGGAAGTAGTTACCTTATACCCGGTAGTCCTTAGCGCTAGCCCTAATTTATAGCCTAAGGCTAAGCGAGGTAGATCGAGGTTTTTAACTAATTAGACGTAGCGCTAACGACTTCCGGGTGTAACTACCTACTTCCTCCTTATACCTTACGTTAATAAGGGGTCCCTAAGGAAGATATACCCGTCCGGGTAATTAGAAGTAGCTATGTACATTGCCCGTATTTAGTCGGCCGTAGTACTAACTATTATAATAAAATAGCGAGGAAGAACAAGCACGGATTTAAGCGTCTAAATATTTGCTATTTATTAGCGAGACACATATAGTATAGCGAATTCCTCCGAGGAGAGTAACATCTCGCTTACTAAAGTACTTACCGTTATAAGACTCCATCTATTTTACGACCCCTCGGTCTAATATCCGCTAGATATTACGATAATCCTCTAGGAATAGGGTAAAGTAGTAGAGATAACGGAAGTAGTAAGCTTAGAGCTACTAGTAGTACGACCGGTACTTTAGAAAGACTCGCTATTCGTATCGCTCTTCTAAGAAGGTATACCTACTATATCTGTCCGCTAACTAATATAACGGCAGATATATAGCAATCTCTCGCCTCGTAAATAACACGAGGCCTAAAAACACATATAGAAGGAACGCCTACGTTAGTACTATAGGCAGCGGCGGCGGGTCGAAACCGCTATTCTTCGTAACTAACGCTAGGGAGAACCGTCGCTAGAGAGCGGCTTTTAGGAGATTCGTTCGCTCCGCTAGCATTATTAAAGACACTAACTAGGTTCTTTCGACGTATTATACCGGGCACCTATATCGGTAAGTTAACGATAGTAACTACTACGAGTCTAAGATCTATCTAGCTTAGGAAATGCATTAGACTACTAATATTAACGAGATCTCTAGACCTAATATTAGAGGTATTCGAGAATGCCGGGGCAAGTATTCTAAGTATAGGGTACTATATAAAGCTAATAGACGTTATCGCTTTAATTATGTCGTATAACGTTAATGTCTTAACGGGTAAAAGCAGCTAGATTATACAGATTATAAGCTATATAGCATAGCTGTCGTAGGTAGAAAGAGATGCTATCCGCCTCGATAAAATTATCTATACGTCCGAGGTCCTTACTATATCCTAACGCTAACTTATCTATTACACACTTAGCTATATTAAGATTTACTCCGTTATAGGCAGCGCCGAAGCAGGTCTATAGGTAGTTAGTAGTCCCGATATTACCGGCCTAATAGATACCTCCGTCGCCGATTTTATTTACGACAAACGATCTATATATATTAAAATCCTACCCTTATCGGCCTTAGATAGTTCGGAAGCTCCGCCTCCCCTTCTATATAGCGAGCGTAGCATTCTTATATAGACTTCTCTCTCGAGACTTCGTAATCCCCTCGTACGCTATAACACCGGCGACGTCGCCTCGCTACTAGGTCCTCTACCCGAGTACGCGCGCGACCTCGTCTTAGCGGACGACTAGCCGCATTTCGGCCTTCTACGCCTATACGGGCGCGATAGCCGAGCAAGTTTTAACTTTAATAGCAATTACCTAATATTTTCCGACTTCGCCGCCTTACTTAATCGTACCGAATACGGCATTTTATAGTAGCAGATTATTCTAGATAGGCTAGAGCCTTCGTTCGAGTCTTTATTAGAGATTCGTTTACTATATAGGCTAAGAGACTAGCAAGTAGTTAGGGAAGAGCTAGTTAAGAGCATTAGAGAGTTTTATTACGTCTAGGAGGAGATCGAGCATCGCTTTCGCATTTCCTTTATAAACGACATAGAAGGGTTTAAAAGAAGTAAACCGGCGAGGAAGGTTATTAAGTTTGTAGATCGGTATAACGTAGACTAACTCGTAGTTAATGCAAGGGGGAATTAGCCTAAGAACGATATAAGATAAATATCGGACTAATTTAAGATAGATTTTTAAGCTACTTAGAAAGAGTATATGTTGCTTTAGATATATCCGTTTCTTTCGTTAAACTCGCTCCCGCTTTAACCTTACTTTACTAAAGGAAGACATAGATACCGTAAAGACTGTTTTACTATCTAGCCGATAGGTACTTTTACTAGATACTTTCGCATTCCCCCTAGCGATTCGATCTATTATCGTACGTAGCATTATAGCCCTTACTCCTCGCCTAATTCGGCATATATTCGACTAGCATATCGCTAAATCTTTCGTTATTAAGATTAGGATAAGCTTCGCCGTATATTAAGGCTACGAGTATATTCTAGAGCTCGGCACTAATCGTCTCTTTAGAGATTAGGTTAGCTCGGAACTAGTCTCCTACACCGCTTTCGATTTCGTCGTCGTTATTAGTATTAGCGAGGCGGAAACTAGCACTACTAGCGAGGGGAAGGGAAGGGAAGGGAAGGGGAGGGAAGGGGAGGGGAGGGAAGGGAAGGGAAGGGGAGGGAAGGGAAAGAGTATTAGATGTGCGACGAAGATAGACGGTAAGATTCTATTAACCTCTATTATTTCTAAACTACTTTTAGTAGCGGAGTTATCTAAGCCTATTATAGGTAATATAACGCTATAGGCGTGTGTCTAGGAGGCACTATAGATGCGTGCTCCTTTATATAAGGGAGCAGTACATATAATCCGGTATAACCGTACGTCCTAATTATCTACTAGACATATTAACTAGAGGAAGCGGCTAAGACTAGGAAGACCGACTATAAAAAGAAGATTACTTTAGCGTCGCTTCTAAGGGAGTATAATAGGAAGGGAAATTATAACATTTTATACAATAGTTTTATAATTGTGTCCTATACTACTTAGATAAGCATAATCGTCTCTTTCCCTACGTGCTACCGGCCGAGCTTAAACTCTTATAAGAATAGGTAAGAGAACTCTATATAACGGATAGCACGTATATTAAAAACTCCTGCTTATATCGAAAACATAGAGGTACTAACTACTAAAGTAATATTAGTAAGTAAAGCTGTTAAGCGATTATATAATACTTATATAGTTGTATAGGCAGTTCGTCTCTATTATATTAGCGTTATGTCTAAGTAGGTAGTAAGGTTAACGAGTTGTCCTATATCTTACCTAGTCGCTATAGTTGCTCTAGAATTCGATGCGTTAGCATACTATATAAACGGATACGAGCTAGCTTTTAAGCTATCTTAAAGAATGTACTTACGTTCCTCCGATATCCTAGAGCATAGGTTCCGCCCTCTAAGATAATACAACCTGTTCTAATACACCCTACTATATAACGGGGACACGGGTCCGATACTTAGCGTCCGAAGAGGTTCCTATCGATTAAACCGTACTCCTTAGAGGAGGTCGTAGTAGCGAGTGTAACCTATAGAAGGGAAAGAGTAATAGTAAAACGTATTATTAGGAGGTTGGAAGGAGCTAGTTAAGGTTAATGTAAAGGAATGTAATAGGATAATACCGTTTCTCGAGGGGATGTACTTGTTTATATATACCTGCCGGTGGCTAATTTCCTCTCTAATCGATGTCTAGAGTTCTCTCTAATCGGTGTCTAGAGTCGTCTCTAATTAATGTACTTGCCTTCTCCTTACCWCGCGGAGCCTCGCGGAAGGCCAAGAGACCTAGCCTAAATAATAACTCTGCATAAAGACCTTGTTAAGGGAACAAAAATTTAAAACCGCTGGGCTTGTGGCCTGCTGTTCAAACTTCATTGTTGCTGTGCATTACACGTGTGCTAAACGACGTTACAGATTAGATAAGATGCTTTTTTATCAACCCGCACCTGTAGGCATGCATGCCCTAGCAGCGATTCGCAGGGTACGGGCGATGGTGAAGACGTCTAGGAGGAGAAAACACAGCAACATGGGATGCTAGTCTAACGGCGAGAAACTGGTCGGAATATTATTACTCGAAAGGAAGCACCTTTTATTGGACACTTCGGCCTTGTCGAACGTGTCGTCATTAAGGTGTTGTCCGCTGTATCGTCAGGTATATATAGGAATAAGGTACCGGGTTGGTGGGCCCCCTACCACCTCGTAGTCTAAAAACCCGAGGACTACTTGTTTGATGTATACAGAGGAATGAAATAGGTCACAACTTACATCCATCCAGTGCGTCAGACAACAAAAAGCTTAGCAGTACAGTATCTTAGCTTGGCGGCTTCGTCCGTGGCAAGACAAACCCTAGATGCAAGGACTTCAAAGAGCTTAGGGTACATACTCCGGACAAACTTCACGCGCGCATAAAGGCTAGTCAAGCTCACCGAGTAAATCCTCCCATATTTGGGGTAGGAACTTGGACACGTATACAAGATGCAATGGGCTCGAGGCATGGGATCCCGCCGACTGGATCATTTCTGAATGGCACAGGAAGTTTTTCGGCCAGTATCCGCTTTCATGTGATCGATACGGAGCTGCTTCCGCACGAGATCACGAAGCGGATTGATCAAAGCCTCCTATCGGGGGATTCCGCGGAACCCGGACTTTTCTCCATACATGTAGATCCGGCTGACATCGCAGGCATTGTCGCAAGATACCTGGGCCAGAAAGAGGTGAAGCCCTTCATCGTGCGATTCACCGCGGAAGCCCTCAGTTTTCTTCTCCGTAAGGCTGCTGTTATCTACCAGCGAGATGAGGATCCTCTGGACCGTATCATGGAGCATATACTCAAGGGACTGCAAGAACACCATGGCGAGCACTTCCGTAGACCTGCTCCAGCAAGGTACCATGACTCTGCTTCCAGACCGAACTTTCACGCATGGACAAGGACACGGGCCTTTGTCTCCCTGGTGCAATAATAAATATCGTTTGCGAAGCCTGGAACTCAGCGATCCGATTGGTATCGTCGACTAGTAAAGCTACGATAGAGTGCGCGGGACTTTGTGGAGCGCCCGCACAACGAATGAGCTACTGTACCATCGTACTGGGTAGTCGCCATGGTCGATTAAGTACGCTGATCCATAACGGTCTTGCACGAGCTCCATGAGGGGAGGAGACCGCGCTACTATCCCCTGAAGGCATTGATCCAGAGGGCAACCCGCGTACAGGAAGCTCCAGTCAGAAGGCGAGGCAGTTACAAGCGAGGGAGGCCTATGAGAACGACACTTTCGTCCACCTGGGCTGCGGTCCGGATCGGCCGAAAAGYTCTTGACAGGCCACTCCGGTTCTTCCCGTATGCAGGTTATAGATTGTCCAAAATGGTCACCCTTGAGGCTCTGTCAAGGGGAGGAGGAGGAGGAGGAGGAGGCCTGGCGACAATTTCTTGAAGACACTTGTCACTGATCGCTCTATAACGATCTTCCGCAAATCTTCCGCAACACTTTGTGAGGGGAGGAAGCTAGGCTTCTATCCCCTGAAGACAATAGTCCATGACGGTCCTCCCTAAGGCGCTGTTGAGTTGAGTGGGRGAGAAGGAGGATAAGGCTAGGCTACCATGTCTTGAAGACACTTCTCACTGATTATGCAAGACTCCGTGGGGGGAGGACGCTGGGCTTCTGTGCCCTGGAGACATTGAATCCCAACGGTCCTCCTTGAGGCTCTGTTAAGGGGAGGAGAAAGGGGAGGAGGCTGAGCTACAATGTCTTGAAACCACTTATTACTGATCGCTCCAACAGATGTTCCGTAGCACTTCGTGAGGGGAGGAAGTTAGGCTTCTATCCCTTGAAGACATGAGTCCATAACGGCCTTCCCTACAGCCCCAGTCGTGCATACAGAAATCTGAGCGGGAATTCCGATCCAATCCGCGTGAATTGTCGACAGAATGGAGTGTGCATATTGGATGAAAACCTCCCTGTCTCTTTAGCGTGATTCCTGTATGCGGGCCACACTCTGTAAGGCTCTGTTAAGTGGTGGAGAAAGAGGAGAAGGCTGAGCTACAATGTCTTGAAGACACTTGTTACTGATGAGGCCTTGAATACTTCGCTTCATCTTACCGTAAGATGCGCAACTTACGGTAAGATGGATATAAGCCTGTATCCATTTTAGTAAAAGCCGTATTATTACATCTTAGACGTCTTGCCGGTATTCAGTGCAAAGTCGTGTCTTTACCGGCTTGGTATGTTTCTTATTAAGCTCATTTTATCTATAGTGCGTGATCCACATGGGGCTGAAAGATGGAGTTGAAAGCAAGCAAGGGCGAAGATAGCTCGCTTTCGAAAGATGGGCATCTCCTCCATTGTCCCCGGCTGGACGTTAGCGTCACCGTCATCAGCGAAAGAGTCGTTCCCCTTTCGGCCATCTTACGCAAAGATGCGCATCTTTCGATAAGTCACTCACTTAGAGGTATTCAGAAAACGCGCTAATTGACATAGGCATCTTACGTAAAGATGGCGCRTCTTACGGTGAGATGGGGGCGAAGTATTCAAGGCCTGATGATCGCTCCAACAGATCTTCCGCAGCACTTCGTGGGGGGGAGGAAGTTAGGCTTCTATCCCCTGGAGACATTCGTCCATAACGGCCCTYCCTGAGGCTCTTTTAAGTGGAGGAGAAGGATGATAAACCCAGGCTACCATGTCTTGAAGACAATTCCCACTGATCCCGCAAGACTCCGCGAAGGAGATGGCTGGGCTACCATCGCTTGGAGGCATTAATCCATAACGATCCTTCCTGAGGCTCTGTAAGGGGAAAAGGAGGCCAGGCTAGCATCTCTTGAAGGCACTGATCCATCACAATCTYCCGCGAGACTCCGTGAGGGGATGAGGGGGAGGCTAGACCTCTCATGCCTTGGGCGAGAGACTGGCGGCTATATAGAAACATGTATGCGTGCTGTATCTTCTCTCTCTCTCTCTCTCTCTCTCATCACCTTCTACTACAACACCAAATCACACCAAGATCTCCCGATCCACCGACAAAATGCGTTTCACCATCGCCGTTTCCGTCCTTTTCGCTGCCCTGGCTGCAGCAGTACCCGCTGCAGAGCCTGGTACTGATGGCATCGCCGTCATCGCCGAACGCCAAGTGTCATCGCGGTGCCCTGTGGCTTCATGCACTCCAGGATGTGTTCCAGAACGTGGGGGGCACCTTGGCATGCAATTTGGAGAACGACGGAAGTTGCTCTACGGGCTGCCAGAGGACCGTAAGTACATTCTTTGGGATGGCTTATAAGCAAGCCATGATCCGATTATATTGATATGGTATGCTAACGTATTCTCGGGTGTAGAGCAACTGCGGCAACTTGGTAAGACACAAGAACGGCTTGCTCAAGCTTCCGGCCTGTTTAGAGATGCATTATGCTAACGTCATTCTGAATGTAGAGAGGATGTCTTTGCAACTGTGTAAGTATATTACATMCGCTGAGTAGCATTGCTTACTAACATGCTCTCAATAGTAAATTGGACCCCCTTTTCGACGTTTCGGGTGGTGATGTATAAGTGCTATCGTTGTATGGAGTTCTCTTAATTCAAGAGTTTAAGCTCGGCCGGTAGCAACTTATGGGAATCGAGTGGAGGAACATGGGCATAGATTTACGCGATGAGCGTTCTCGGATATAATAGTTGTTAATCCTATCCACATCTACTCAACGGAGAGAGACGTTTTGCCACTATAGGATACAATGACAAACCTCTTCGAGATCGAATCCAACACCGACTCTACGTCCGCGTATTCTGACAGGTATATCCCAATCGTCCAAAATGTATTCGTATGTGATGTTCTTCTGGTTCGAATTCTCCATCATCTACTCGACTCGCGGGGATGGTTCCAGAAGTTTGACGCGATTTTCGTCCCTTTTGCCAATGATACCGTAGTCTTCCCGTAATTGACGAGTCAGTTTCAGTAGATAATATTGAGAAGAGCCTACTGGGGAATCGCAAATGTTGAATTTACCAGCATTTTTGTTTCGATGCGATGTGGAGATCGAATAGGAGGCGGGGATCAGTCAAAATTTGCATGTCTTCTCTGGCCTATTGAACCTGGCCATCTTTCCGGTCCAGCCCGCCACTGTCACCAGMCTATCTGACCTTGACCAAGTCTTGAGCAACTTCGCTAAAGGCACGTATATCGGAAAGATAATTGTCAATTATCAGGAGCCTAACCCGCTAATCAAAGTCATACAGGCTCCTCCAGCCGTATCATTTGATCCAAACGCCTGATACATCATTATCGGAGGTCTCGGTGGCCTTGGTCGAGCAATTTTCCGATGGATGGTAGACCGTGGTGCGCGAGATCTACTGGTCCTTTCTCGTCGCGGCCTCATGACGCCGGTCGCCCACTCACTCACCGGCTCAATGGCCGCATGCGGTATTCGCATTTCATCGGTCGTATCCGATGTGGCCTCACGCGAGCGAGTCATCCAAGTCATCAAAGAGGCGTCGGCGGATGAAGTCATCAAAGGTCTCATACATGCTGCTTTCACCATTGTCGATTGTTATTTAGAAGATAGAATTCAAATAAAGCTAACTTGCAAGACAAAGAACAACATTCTCTGCTAGGCGTTATAGGTTTGGATATGGAATTGTGGAGTTACGATTGAGATCTTGGGATGACTACAAGATAACATTCAATTCCACCAGCCCTTCATTAAGGGGTCTCGCCCCAACTCAAGATCAAGCAAGTAAGCACACTCTACCATCCCTCTTCCCTACCTCTCCAAATTCATTCCCACTCTTCCCATCCCCTCACTCCGGCTTATCCCTCCAATCCAACCTCACGCTCAACTTCTTCACTCGCCAAGAGTTCGATCCGGGAGGCGAATCCCCACCACGGATGAACTCAAGCTCATATCTCCCCTAAAGTGCGAATTGCATCTTGTCAGCTCTACGAGAGAGAGAGAGAGAGAGAGAACCCAGCGGATGTGGAGAAAAAAGGCTTTTTGGCTTACTTACTCCCTGCCGCATCGCCAGAACAGTCGGAACACCTTCATCGTCTTTCTTATAGAAATGACCATGAGCATATGCAACCGCGGTACATTTCTCCGGCGGGTACGCCGATCCAGGGTTCGGGAGGTTGATCAGGAGATTACTATTACAAAAGTCATGAGCTTGAGTGAAGTATTCGAGTAGCGATGCTGTTGGCTGCTGGCTGTTGCTTACAGAATGACATGCTGCGTGGTATCATAGGGTTCGTGAGTTTTCGCCAAACGCTTGGTCCATTCGAGACTGGGTAGTGTTTCTGATTTTCCGCCTAGTAGAGGGTCGTAGTCTAGATCTACGTCGGGGGCGTAGACGTCGTTGATCAAGGAGGTGTAGTCTTCTCGGTCAAATCCTAGCAGCATGCGGGTGATGGTATCTGAAATGTGAGACTTGTCGAGAAGGTATGTTTCGATGTCGTATTTTGATGCCATAGTTAGGTATGGTATGTGTGTCTCTGGATAGGGGGGACTTGTTGTCGGATAGTGTTAGTGTTTTGCAAATGTTTTTTATGGAGAGGAGCCATATCTTCGCGAATGATATGTTATCTGATGACGTCGGAGTGGTTCAGGGCTGCGAAAAGTGKTGGTACTGCCTCCTGGCTAGAACAACAGACGAGACAAGTTCGGCCGAGCTCGCGAGACGGAAACATGGTTCTATCGGCGATATTTCTTCGCGGGGGAAAATTTGGAGCAGCTGTTTGAAGAGTTGAACAGATTGCATCGAAGTGGAACAGTGGGACCTCAATTGGCAGCGGCCATGCTGGTCATGACAACGCAACCGAATGTCAATACAACACAGGTCAGCATACGAAGAGACACTTGTGGTTCCCTGCGGCCGACTTGGTCTCCGCAGGCCATTCTCTCCTGTACGTTCCTCTACGCTGGCAGTAACGAAGGTGCCGCGCCTCTGCTTAAACCTTTTGACTCCATTAGGCCCCTTTCCAAAGTCGAAGGCGATGTGACTTACCCCGATGTCTCAATCCTGGGCGCTCAAATCTATAGAATAGTTAATGCCATAAAATAGAGTTTAGGCACATTCGACCACAGATGCATGAAAGCAAGCCATCCCGTCCGCTCTGGCCTATTGAACCATGTAATCRTTTGATCAGTACTCAGGTGGGTGACCACTGGGGAATCCCAAATGTTGAATGTAGAGTATCTTTTTGTTTTGTCCTCCCGGCGGAGGGAATACGAAACTGAGTAAGATTTTTGCCAAAACAGTGCCAGAATAGGAGACTTTGGTCCATGGTCAAATAATGCCGCGGCTATTGGAGGCGCATTCAAGACACCTAAAGCAGACCAGCATTAAGATGATTTTGAATGGCGTGCATTTTAGTGTTCATTCAGCCAGGGTCTGGATCTAGGGCCCAGGTAGTACTATAAGCCTCTCTCACGACCGAACACCATCGACCGACTTGCATCTCCCCTAGGCTAACTTCGCAGATAGTGGCTTAGATTGACTGTGACTTTCCGACCTGTAGGCTCGCATGTCAGCGCTTTTCGATGGGAACGTCTACGATTCACTCACAATCTTCGTGCAAATGCCAGGATGTTGGAAATGGTAGTGAAATGTAGCTCGGGCAGTGCTTGGCGAAAGATCAAACTGGAAGCATGGAGAACTCCAAGGTTCACACTGCTCGTCACACTGACGCCAGCCTCGACAAGCTTCTTCCCAAACGCGATGCCTTCATCTCGTAGAGGGTCAAGTTCATCCATGGCCAGTATGAACGGTGGAAGATCTTTGAGATCCTCAATAGATGCGTGGTAGGGCCAGGCCAATGGATTGGTCTTGTCCGCCAGATTTGGAGTGTAATAGTGACCCATACAGGCCATCGATGAAGTGTGAAGGAAGTAGCCATCGTTCTCTATCGTAGATGGCAATTCTTTCATCCGTCGCTCTTGACTCCACTCCCACCCACATGATACGTACGGCACGCACGCATAGACGCCATCGATCGAAGAAATCCAGCCTTCCCGTTTGGCTTTGATGGCGGTGGCAATAGACAAGTTAGCTCCACCGCTCTCACCCTGGACTACGATCGTGTTGATGTTCATTTCGCTCTTGTGGGCAGCAATATATTGCAGGCCGGAAGCACAATCGCTCAGGCCAGCTGGGAATGGATGATGCGTTCCACCACCTTTGCCGTCAGGAATGAATGCGTTTCGGAAATCGATGGCAATAGTCACTGCTCCAGCCAAAGCTATATCGTTGCACCAGTTTACATGGATTTTGTTCAGCGTTGTGTTGGTGACCATGCCGCCTCCGCTACATTTCTAATCAGCAGAGCTTTAGTTGTTGTTGTGAAACAATATGACATACTGAATGTACACAACACAGGGGAGCATTTTATTCGCACTGTCGGCCCTTCGAAACACATGGAGCTTGATGTCATTGTCGTCAACTCCTTTGATGGTAATATCCTTCCTAGTAACTTTCGGCCTGTTCTCATCGCCAGGCAATTCGCTCGGCAAAGATTCATTCATTTGAGCACCCATTCTGTCCGCTTTACTGATCATCTTTTGAACCAGCTCCATGCCTGAGGCTGGAGAGATTCGGCTAGGCGGAATGTTTTGGTCCATGTTTGTGGCTTTGAGGAACTTTCCAAGCCGAGCATCCAGGCGTGGGTCTGTGGCAGGCGACATGTTTGGGTCGCCAATACGGCCTGGAGGCTGGTATGTTGAAGCCATTTCCAATCAAAATGATTCGCTATGGTCGTGTGTATTGTTTGAGAGAGAGTAAAGTGAAGGACATGAAGTGAAGGAGTGTTTCGGGCCCAACCGAGCCGAGGCCAGGATGGTCAAGGTTGCCGAAAAATGTCACTTTCCATCTTCCTCATCATCACCTAACATCCATCATCGTATGTCCAATTATCATCGAGGAGTGTGGTTCAGATTAGCACAGCAGTAAGCTCCATGACGGTATGGCATGGRCAAGCGTGGTGGTCCATTCAAATATCTCCTACTGGCTTTTCCACAGTCTCTGCTTGGCAGAAGTTTTTTACCGCAGTCTATTTAGAAGTTTATTGATGCAGGAACAGGAAATCTAAGAAATAAGCATTGTCCGCCTCATCTCAAAATGCCGCCATATCAAGACCACTTTGAAGAGCTACTCATCAACATCTCCTTTCATTATGCTATAACTTAGCAGACAGTGGATATTGATCATCCGCCTAAAGTCGACTTCGGCCAGCTTCGGCCTACGATAACCAGCGGCAAAACCAGCCACAGCAGACGCTACGCCTTACGCCCTACGCCCTACCTCCTAAGCGCCTTTCGTTGGCCTTTGACAAAGATGGAGAAAGTGCACATTACAGATCTCCGACAACGGAGCAGCAGCCAAGTCGCTATCAGTGCCGATGGTCCGTTGTGGTGGTACCCGCGTTAAAGCCCTGACCCACACTTGAGATACTTGAAGTTTTGAATGGCTTTGTAAAATCCGGCGAACCAAGTTTGCCACCGTTACTATGAGCGCTCATCATACGGAACCTCACGAGGATGCCGAAAAACTATCGATCCATATGATACGCAGTGTTGGCAGCGGTAGGTCTAGCCACGAATTTCGRGAAGACCGGGACGCTGTTGGACATGCTTCGTCTCAGGGCGACGATGAAAGCATATCAAGACCATCAACAGATCTCAAGAGAACTGCCAGCAATGTCCTTAGCAAGGTTGCTTCGCGGCTGACAACTCGATCTATACCTGAGCCACCTCCGCCTCCAGATGGCGGACTGCATGCTTGGACTCAGGTTGCGTGTGGCTGGATAGTGATTTTGTGTACCTGGGGAGCTGTCAACAGCTTCGGGGTTTTCCAGACGTATGTGCTTGCTGGAATTTGCCTTCAGAACAGCTTTTCCTCAGACCATCAAACTAATGACAAAACGCTAGCTACTACACCGTCAGTTTGAAGTTGGACCCTTCTACTGTATCATGGATTGGATCCGTTCAGAACTTCCTCACGTTCTTCATTGGTGCTCTTAGTGGCCGCTTGCTCGATGCTGGATACTTCACCCCTTGTTTTCTGGTAGGATCGATCATCCAGGTTGTTGGCATTTTCTGTATGAGTCTATCTACCAAGTACTGGCAACTCATGCTCTCTCAGGGCGTCATGTCTGGAATAGGTGGTATGTTGGTCGAGTATGTCTGCCAGTAACTAGCTTATACTCTCTCACAGGCGGCATCATATTTACCCCAGCCATGGGATTAGTGGGGTCTTATTTTTCGAAAAAGAGAGCCCTGGCCATTGGTCTGGCAACGACCGGAAACAGCGTTGGGGTGAGTTCGATGGTGCAACAGCATCTCACTACGCCGGGAATCCTCTCGTACAACACTCCCTTTGCTGTATCGTTTCGCTATTGCTCGAAAGGCCGCTTGCATTCAATAAGAGACCAGCATCGCTTAGAGAAGCGTGCGGAAGTGGTCCAATACAGTAAAAAGCCGCCAAGCCATCACCTACCTACCTGCAATGTCCCTTTCGGACCATACTCCACCTCGCAGACACTTACTGACCTATGGAACCTTGTGTACAGGGTATGGTCTATCCCGTCATGGTCCAGCAGCTCCTCCCAAAGATCGGCTTCGCCTGGACAGCACGATGTCTAGGGTTTTTCAACCTGGCCATGCTCTGCATAGCCATCGCCTTCATGCGTCCCAGACTACCTCCACGGAAATCAGGGCCATATGTAGATTTGAGTGCCTTCAAAGAGCCCACGTACGCTTTCCTCATTGCTGGGCTCTTCTTTGCTTTTTGGGCAGTCTACTGGACCTACTATTATGTATGTTTTTGGTCAAGCTTCAAGATCAGTACGTTAATGCTGACAATATTCAAACGCAATAGCTCTCCCCATATGGTGTTGATGTTATCGGAATGCCATTTTCGGCTGCGGCAACAATCACTATTGTTCTGAATGGTGCGGGTCTACCTTTCCGGATTCTCCCGCCATTACTTGCGGATAGATACGGACCATTGAACGTAATGGCACCGGTAAGAAATCACACACGAAACTCACCTTGCGAAAAAGAAAATCCCGAAACTAACCAAACTGCATCTTGCTTGCTGCGTAGGTCATGTTCCTCCTAACAGTAGTGGCTTTTTGCTTTCTACCAGTCAAAACTCCAGCGGGACTGTACACTTACGCGGTTGTCTACGGCTGTGCTAGCTCGGCTTTTCAATGTATCGTGCCCTCGACTGTGGCTTCCATCACAACAGATATGACCAAATTCGGCACTCGTCTTGGCATGGCGTTTGGGACATTATCGTTTGCTGCTCTAACTGGTCCACCCATTGGTGGTGCCTTGCAGATTCAGGGAGGTTATGTTGGGGCGATTCTGTGGGCTGCTGCATCGACGATGATTTGCGCTGGGCTGGTTTTGGCCTCTAGAATCACTAGAATGGGCTGGCATTTCCGCTCGAAGACTTGATAGCACACTTTCAATCTGAAGTCTCTCTTTGAAGACACGCCTAGTGCTTGGTAATTTCACTTACAATTGTTGGCGTCGCGACAGTATCATCCTACGCATGCGACTTGGACCTCAGTGCGTTCTGATAGGTCGCAAAAGTGTTGGCATATCCTATATATTCAATCATCCGTCTAGTTGATGATCAAGAAACTATGTACGTCGAAAAACGAATCCTTGCAGCATTTGTGTCTCCAGACTCCGGCTGGTCAGCAATCCGTGCTCTTGATCACAAATCGCTCAACCTCCATTGCGACAACGCAGCATCTAACAACACGCCTTCGCCTAATAGGTGATACCCATCTCCATTTCCACATACCAATAACTCTAGATAGGTTCGTCCCTCGGCTCGATCATAATCTCGTTGACCGCGACATGCTCAGGCTGTTTCAGAGCATACACGATCGATGCAGCGACATCACTAGGCTCCAGAATCTTCGCTCCCGAAGGCTTTCCATAGGCCTCAATCGCCTCCGCATCAGTAGACATGCCCAGCAGATCCGTCTCCGTGTTTCCCGGCTGGACACTGGTCACTCGAAGACCCTTTCCGGCCGTCTCGACCCGCAGTGCCTGGAGCGTGGCTTCGACGAAGAACTTGCTGGCCGAGTAAACACCCAGACCTGGGAAAACTTTCCGCCCAGCATCGCTGGAGATTGCTACAATGTGCCCACTACCTCGCTGAATCATAGGAGGCACGATGTTGGAAAGACAGTGCAAAAGGCCTTTGCAATTGACATCGACTGTGCGGTTCCATTCCTCAGTCTGTGCGTTGGCCATCATCGTAAAGTACATGACTCCAGCGCAAGACACAAGAATGTCGATGGGTCCGAGTTCGGACTCAGTCTCGCGGAACAGAGCATCAACGGCCTTCTTATCTATGACATCGGTCGCTTTGGTCAATACCTTGCCATCACGGACGGCCAGACGAAGCTTCAGATCTTCGAGGACCTTGGCTCTCCTAGCGGCAAGGACAAGATGACAGCCCTCTTTGGCCAGCGCTGCTGCGACTGCTGCACCTATGCCACTTGAAGCGCCTGTGATCACAGCGACCTTGCCGGCAAGCATGCTCTTGCGAACCGCGCGGGAAGAGCCGCCGAGCGCGAAGTGCTGAGTTGGTGGGGTTTTGAGCCATCCTCGTGCAAACCAATGCCGTGTGTAGGTCTCTAGCAGGCGACAATCGACTTTTGGTCTCTCCACAATGGCGCGGAATGGTCGAGTTTGTGCGTTATTCAAAACGACAATGTCCCGGAGAAAGTCGACACTGGGCATTCCGCTGCGAAGGATATCGACACAGAAGGCTCCCTCGCCACCTCGAGCGGAACCTCTCTTCTCAGTCCATAGAGCTACCCAGTCTTCAAAGGGCAACGGCTGAGTGGCATAACCCAACTCGGCGAAATGATCAAATACTGTCTTCGCATCAACGGGGCTTGGATCGCCGAGATGGAAGACGAGCTGCTTAGCATGAGCTTGGTTTCCAAGATGAACAATCGCCTTTGCCACGAAGTCCACTGGAGTCATCTCCGCACGCCAGCCTTCTACGTCTGGGTAGTATCCGAGATGTATCGATTCAACAAATAGCGCCGTCAGCAGATCCCATGCGTTCGCTGCTCCTGTCGCACTGTGGCCAGAGATCGTCCCGGCCCGCAGGATACGAACCGGTAGGCCACGGCGTCCTGATTCCAACACCAGCTGCTCGGCAGCCCATTTGCTCTGGCCGTAGCCATCGGGGATCTTCTCTGGAACTGCATCGACGTATAGCATCGAGTCTTCCGGCCAGCCATGGCCTGATTGCGAGGCCGGTAGGACGCCGTTAGTCGACACGTACTGGACTGTTGCACCACCGATGCAGGCCAACCGTAGAATCTCTCTTGTACCTTCCACGTTTGCGTTTCGAAGAGCCGCGTAGGGGTACACAAGATTCACAGATGCAGCAGCGTGTACAATGACTTCAACGCGGCTAGCAAGGTCGTCAAAAACATCCTGCGGAAGACCCAACCGCTTTCGCTCGAGGTTTGCAGGTAGAACTTCAACACGTTCCATGATGGAGTCTTGCCAAATGCCGAACCCGATCAAGTTCTTCCGCATGGCTGCGGTGGCTCGAGGCTTATCTTCGTCCGAGGGCTGGGGAGACCTGACAATGCACACGACTCGAGCGGAGGTGTTCTGCATCAAGTCACTGAGAAGGAATGCTCCTAAGAAGCCTGTGAMACCGGTAAGAAGTACCGTCTTGGCGTCTTTCAGTGTCTTGAATTTCGATCCCTCCTTGGGCTCAAAGTCAAGTCTGGTGTCTCGTCGCAGAGCTGCGGGTAGATCGGCCTGCACGGCGGCAATTTGTCCATCCCGGACCTCACGGACAGTGTGAAGATGACTCTCGAGGGTCGCCGGGGAAGCCAGGCGTCCAGCTGGAATACGGAAGCCGAATGCCCGCGACAGCTTGCCTGCAAGTTCTGCCAAAGAAAGTGAATGTCCTCCAAGATCGAAAAAGTTGGTGTCCTTCTTCAGCGCACTCTTCGGTGCTCCCAGTACTTCGCTCCATACTTCAGCGACGGCATCGATCCCGATGGGATCCTTGACCACTTCGGGAAGTACGTTCTTTGCAGTAGGTGGAGCAGGAAGTGCTTTGAAATCGGCCTTGCCAGAAACTGGATGAGTTGGTATAGATTCAAGCTCTATCCATATTGTGGGAAGCATGTATTGAGCCAAGTAGGCTGAGATGCTCTTCCTTGCCGATGGGCTGTGACCCAGCTCGTCCACCTCCACGGCGGGTCGATCAGAAGAGACATCTGTGTCTCGTACGAAGTACGCAACCAGCTGTCGGTCGAGCCCGTCTCCGTGCGCAGCCACCACGCAGTTCTTGACAGCCAAATGGTCGTGAATAGTACCTTCCACCTTCCCTGGTACCACGGAGTAACCGCGCAGCTTGATCAGGCCAGTAAGACGACCGCTGATTTCCAAGAGGCCAGAAGGTAGCAGCACGGCGAGATCACCGGTTTTGTACATACGAGCGCCCTCAAYCGAGCTGAAAGGGTCCGATACAAATGCTTCCGCCGTCGTCTCAGGCCGGTTGAGATAGCCGCGGGCGAGAAGAGCGCCACCCACAAACAGCTCTCCTGTGGTTCCACGCTCAACCTCCTTACCATTCTCATCCAGAACGTGTATATTCTCTGGCTCCAGCGGTTGGCCAACCGGACAGTTCACCGCCTGACTGACGGTGCTATCCTCGAGCATCTGACCAATGTCTCCACATGCGATCTCGTGGGTCTCACAGGCGCTGTAGCAATTGAGAAGGCGGACTTGGGGCAGAGCCTTCAACGCCCAGCGGGCAAGCTCAGTGGTGACGACTTCCCCGTTCAGCCACAGGGTCCTGAGATCCTTGAGACGAGATCCCAAGTCTGGGTATCTGGTCAACACTGCGGCCAGAAGTGTGGGTGTCATCAGAGTTTCATTCACACGTCTCGAGGCGAGCAGCTCGATGAGAGTCGAGGGATCGTAGCTCATTTCGTCCGGCACGGTGATTACAGTAGCGCCACGCAGTAGAGGACGTATGATCTCCCAGACGAAAAAGACGTTGGCCGCAACCCGATCGCCGGGTCGGACGTCGGAGATGCCAAAACGCAAGTCGTATGACAGGACTGATGCCCGGTGGGGATTCGCGATGCCTTTGGGACGACCAGTGGTTCCTGATGAGTATGCTACAAAAGCCAATCGATCGAGGTCGTTGACTGGGGATTGGCCGTTGGATGCGGTCTTCCCGTCTTCATTGGCTTCGTGGCCATTGACTTCAGCTTCCAACTCAGCTGGGTCGTGGTGACCATTCGTACAAGCCACTTCGTCAAGGGCAATGGTGGTAATTCCCTGCTTGATTTTCCCGGTCTCGGAAACATTCGTTATGACTACCACGGGCCTTGCATCGTCAATAGCATCTGCGAGCAAATCGGGTGGGTATGCCAACTCGAGCACCAAATAGGCCCCACCAGCTTCGAGTGCTGCAAGACAGGCAATCACATAATCGGCACTGCGTGGTAAGAGAACGCCAACCAGACTATCTCTCTGAACGCCATACTTTTTCAAGCGGGCTGCAAGTTCGTTAACCTTGGCGGCGAGTTGGGCATACGAGTAGGTTGCGTGCTCGTCTTCGAGAGCAGGTGCATCTGGGGTGGCTGCAACTTGGTCGGCAAACAGGGCTGCCAGATCTTTGGAGGTGTCGATTATCGGCATCGTGACTGTCTGTCCAGTGTGTGTGAGGGTATTGAAAATCGGATTCCTAGGAAGCCAGCAAGCATGCGTGCTGTCCGGTCTCTCCTAAATTCAGACTGGCGTTTGATAATTTCCAGACATTGAATCTGGGGAAGGGTTGGAAGAGTTGTGGGCAGGGAGATCAAGTGTGTGTTTGCGGGTGCAAAGGAATGGAAATCCGCTGTAAAGACAAGTGCCATCATCACAGGCAGGTTCTCGACTTCTCAACAGGGTAAAAGTACCCACTGCTACTGAACTCAAGACTCCGCTCCACTGTTTTGACAAGTACATGGAGATTTCCAAGAGAAGGAGCGAGGCAAGCCTGCTTTGCTTGACGCACATGAGCGACTATTCTGCGCTCCGTGACATGGGCGAGATAAGATGCAGCGAATAACACCGAGTGGAAAGCCGCCAAACGCGCACATCATCCTCGGCCTCAATCTGTTGGTCATATCAGATGCAGCTACGACGTTGTACGTAAAGTTGGATCAACTTCTGGCCGTCGCCTATGACGTGCCGTTCCATCACCTACCTTACCTCTTTCACCCTTCCTTACGTGGTGCGGGAACGGAGGTCTGGTGGCAGCCCGACGAGACGGCCACATTCTGGCCACAATCAAGCTGGACTGCAGTACCTGCGACACGCCCGGCTGCCGTTCCATTCAGCCCATCGCAAAGGTGGGATGGGAGGCGTGCGCTGTCCGCGGCACGAGAATGTCCGTGGTGATGATCGGGTCGGATCGCGAGCGAGCGATGGCGAGCTCTCCTCGGCCGTCCACTGGCCAGATATCGAAAAGCAACGCAAACACGCCCATTCACTTCATACAACGTCCCCGGGGGTTGATGAGCGTGACAACTTTGTCCCTGGAACTCAACATGCGAAGGTGAAGTGGAAGGCAAACTTTGCAAGGCTTCCAGCGCCATGGATCTGAGCACGTGGGAAATCGAGGTGTGCTCGTCTATCCGAGTTTATCCGATGATTTCAACCATGTACATTACTCAGCCGCCAAGACATAGGATCAAAACGATTTGTGCCGAATATCAGTAACATCGAAGCCACATTCAAGTCTCGGCAGAATGTCTAGTTCTGGTTGTTAAATCTGCTTGCTCGTGAGCATGGCCATCGATGTATCGCAAAGACAGCCTATAGATAGTGAGCATGATGCAAAGATTTAATGAAGTCAACCTCGAAGACAGCGCCAAGTTGTTCATGCTATACATTAGTTTACGATATACATTGATCGCAGGCGGGAAAATCTGTGTCTGAAATACCACCCTCTGGCATATCTCACAATTGCAGCTCCTGCTTAACGTCCTCTGCAATCTTTTCAGCCAACATATAGACAGTAGCCTGAGGATGTCCCGGCGGCAAGAACGGAAAAGACGAGGCATCCACAACACGCAATCCATCCACACCATATACTCGAGCTTTGGAATCCAGCACAGCAAGCGGGTCACTCCTTCTTCCCATCTTGCAAGTTGCAGAGGCATGGTAGAGTTGAATCATAGACTGTTGAATGAACGCCAGTATCTGCTCATCAGACTCGACTTCCAGACCCGGGAAGTACTCCTCCCCGATAGTGACGTTCGACATGTGACTCCAGATTAGTCGCAATCGTTTAAAGGATGCCACAGCCAAGTCTTTATCCTCGGAAGTAGTGAGCCAATTGGGATTGATCACGGGCGGAACAGACGCATCTGCAGAGGAAATTGTGACGTTTCCTTTCGAAGATGGGCTGACGAGACAAGCGGCCAAGGTAGCGTAGTTGTACCCATCAGCAGGATCCGCAGTCATGGAGTTTTCAAAGTCGCCGGCATAACCATTTTGGACCAAATACTCGATCTGCGGCCAGTCGGATGGGAAGTCTTCTAGAGCTTGGAGCGTACTGTTTTGAAGTAGCTCCGGAGCTGAGTCTGACAGGCGTTCGAAAGCAAGTAAAGAAGGAGGACTAGCTAATGGACCGGTTCCATTGGCAATGAATAGTTCTACCGCCATTGCGGCATACGCTGGGTTGTTGACACTCTCGGATCCAGTCAAGACATTAACGCGGTATGAAATTCCCCACAGCGGCTGGTCCCATAGATCTTGGCCAACTCCTGGAAGGTCTGCAACCACCGGAATGTTCAACCGCTGCAGAGTTTCCCGGGGACCAATTCCAGAGACCATCAAAAGCTGTGGAGACTGGAAGGCACCTGCTGATAAGATGACCTCTTTGTTCGCGGTAAGCGTGAAGTTCTTACGGCCAGCTTGAAGAAGCACACCTGTGGCCTTGGTCCCGTTGAACACCACTTTACGAGCGAAGCAGTGAGAGTAGGTTTTCAGACCGGTTGTTCTCATTGCATAGTTTAGAAAGCTGGTCTGAGAAGACGAACGGTGCTGATTGTCTGGCTCGATCGTTGACGGACACCAAGATGAGCCTGATAGTTGCCCGCTCAGGAAACCTTGCGGGTTCGTTGGAATCCCGATCTTGGCCAGGGCGAGTTGTGTCCATGACGCGATCGGGTACGCCCAGTTGCCCCAAGTCACTTGTAGTGGCTGGTTGGGGTATAAACTGTTGTTGAATGCAGAGCTTGCGAATTCCACGCTGGAATTCGCAAAGCGAAGGTCTGAATTAGGTGGCGTCAGCGTCACGCTTCGCTGGAAGTACTTCATGAGGTTGGACAAGGCATAGCTGTTGTCGTCGACCTCTTCCGCCCAGCGCTGGTAGGAGCCATTCGTCCCACGATGAAAGGCCATGTAATTACGTGCACTTGATCCACCAATCGTCTTGCCCCGAGCATATTGAATGCTTCTATTGTTAGCACCGGCCTGTGGAGTGGTCACGAAACCCCAGTCGATCAAAGGTTGGTTATCGTCCGGGCTCGCTCCGACGAACTGAGTGAAGGCAAGTCCTGGAATGACACTACGATCGTTAGCAGGACAGCCGCATGTCGACTGTTGGGCGAGCATACGAGCCATTGCCATTGTCCATCTGGTAATAGCCGCCAGCTTCCACTACCGCAACGGAAACGTTCCGGTTCTCTGCCAATCTCGCAGCGATGGTAAGTCCAGCTGTGCCTCCGCCGATCACAACATAGTCATAGCTCGCATTGACGCCAGCTACACCGTAAGAGTTCCCTAGAGGGTCGAACGTCGATGAAGTTTGGAGCAAAGCCAAAGTGGCAAGGCAGAAAGAAAGTCGCGACATGGTCGGTATGTGCCTTACCTGGATGAGCTGACATTATATATGTGCCTCTGTAGGTGCGCTATCGCTCGTGTGTCTCCGGACAATGATGTAGGACGGTACAGAGTTTGGACTAACATGCTTCTAGTGAACCTCTGTCGTCATTGTTCCTCATTGAAAGCGTGAAGATTTTCAGTTTCGCAATGCCTGAATCGAGAAGAGAATTGTAGATCTGCTAAGATAGCCGCCAAAATCAGTTGTGAGCAAGTCATACTTTCAAATTTTTCCTTTTTGAATGTCATAGGAGGTTGAATGGCACAAGTTCATCAAACGTTCTGCTCGTTCACAAACAGCCCTGCCATTCCTAGCAGTGATATCGGATTAGCGTGGTTCGTGTGGCYGTTGTCCAAATGTGTTACTCACCCATTCCCGTTCCAAGACACATGCTTGTGAGCAGGATCTTCTTCTTCGTCCTGCGACACTCGCTCAATCCTGTCACGATTTGTCTGACTCCAGTCATGCCAAATGGATGGCCCAGCGCAATCGCTCCGCCTCGCGGATTCATCACTTCCCAGTTCAGGTCCAGTTTGTCTCGACAGTAGACAGCCATCGACGCGAAAGCCTCGTTGATCTCAACGACATCAACATCTTTCTTCAAGTCCAGTCCCACCTTTTTGAGCAGTTTGGGAATGGCCAATGAAGGACCAATGCCCATGATCCGGGGTGGAAGACCTGCAAGTGCTGTCGCAGCATACTTGCCAAGGATTGGCTGGCCCAGTTCGAGCGCTTTGGACCTCTTCATCAATAATAACGCGGCTGCGCCATCCGTTACTTGGCTGGAGTTGCCCGCGGTACTTCGATCTCCGTACTCCTGGAACGAGCCCGGCAGTTTGGAGATTTTGTCGTAGGTAGTGCCCCATCGGATCTCATCCTGCTCTATGAGAACTTCTTGACCATCCTTCTTGACAGTGATCGGAGCGATTTCATCTGCAAACCAGCCCGCTTTCTGAGCAGTCTCTGCTCGTCGATATGATTCCACGGCATATCTGTCTTGCTCTTCGCGAGTTACGTTGAACTCCTTGGCAACAATCTCGGAAGTACCGCCTTGCAAGTGTGTCAACGAACGCGCTGCCAGCCTGCTCTAAAACCACTCACCCATTGGAATCATGCAGTCTCTCGCATCTTGATTCTGCAAGACTTCTTCCACGAATTCGCGATCGAGTCTAGGGATTGGTGTACTCAACAGCTCAGCACCTACCGCGATACCAACATCGATCACTCCGGTTGCTATGGACGTCGCTATATGCTGGGTAGCAGTCAAGCCAGACGAACAGAACCGCGAGCTTGACGAGGCGGCTGTGGTGGAGGGGAAGCCAGCGGCGAGTGCTGCGACACGGCAATAGTACGATGCTTTACCGTCACGGACGTTGCCCAGACAGATGTCCTCCACGAGCGATGGGTCCATGTTCATACGCGTTCGGACCTGCTCTAGGATCTTGAAGGTCAGGCCATCGAGCAAGGTATCTTTCATAGCACCTCGACCTGCTTTGGTCAAAGGAGTCCTCAGGGCCAGAGTGATAACCACATCATCGGGAAGCTTCTGGGTGCTTGAGCATCGTGTGAGATGTTTTCCGTCAGAGTGAATCTTGAGACATACATCTTATCCAACGGCGTTGCCAAAGGATTCAGCTGCGTGGCGAACTGGGAGACGCGATCCATGGTCGTCATCGTGTGCGTCGGAGAAAGGCGAGTCTCGACCGTAACTGTCTGAATTGAGGCGGCGATAAGATTGTCGTTTGCTTTGGAGCGCTCTCTCACTTGGACTGCTCCCTACTACACTTCTCAATAGCATTCGATGCCCTCGGCAGTAAGATGCGGGGCGAGAGGGCAGCCGCCAGCGGCCGAAACAGAAGTCGATCTTGCCTCTTACTTTGAAACCTGATGGCAAGTGCAGCTGACGCTCTGCGACTGGCCCATCCGTAAGTTATGTTATGAGTGTGATGGGCCCGTCAACAGTGGACGGTGTTGCGCAGCGATCGCGTCGGAGCAATCAATGGTCGCGTTGCGGAAGCAAGCATTTCTGCGACATACCTTACAGTTAGCGCCTTGGGGGTCTGAGCATCTGAGACTCCGTCGTCTCATCGAAGCTCACTCTCAGCTCAAATTGCCCGTGATTCCAGCCGGCGTCAGTCCTGGTCTCTCAACAACAAACCACATTGCAACTAAAATGGCGCCAGACTTGCACTCCCAGAAGATTGCCTTCATAGGCACGTTAGCACCGCCCGGTTTTCAGATTCGACAGAAATTAACTTCGCGCAGGCGGCGGCAACATGGGACAGGCAATCATTGCCGGCCTGCTGAACAAAGGTTTCCCCAAGAGCCAAATCACCGTCTCGGAGCCATGGGAAGTCAACCGCCAGAAGATGGCTGATCTGGGTGTGAATGTCACCACGGACAATTTGGAGGCGGCCGGCTCGGCCAACATCGTGATCTTGGCCGTCAAGCCTCAAGTTGTCAAGACGGTCTGCGAAGAGCTCGCTTCGTCCAGCTACTCCTCCGACAAGTCACTTCCTCTGCTTGTATCTATTGCTGCCGGAGTTACCGGTGCAAGCCTCAAGAAGTGGAGCACGACAAAGGATGGAAAGTCGCTGCCGATTGTGCGAGTGATGCCCAACACACCAGCACTGTTGGGTGAGGGTGCCAGCGGTGTCTATGCAGCAGAAGAGGTCACCGAGGAGCAGAAATCGCAAGTCAACGCTCTGCTGAAGAGTGTGAGCCGTGCCACAGAATGGGTCGACAGGGAGGATCTCCTTGACGTGGTCACTGGACTTTCAGGCAGTGGCCCGGCCTACATCTTTGCTTTTGCAGAGCACCTCATTGCCAGTGCCACCAAACTGGGTCTCTCAGAGGAGCAGGCAACGCGATTGGCAACCCAGACCTGCTTGGGCGCTGGTAGGATGCTCGTTGAGGCGTCTGAGCAGCCGGCTCAGCTTAGGAAGAATGTGACGAGCCCAAATGGCACCACACAAGCGGCATTGGAGAGCTTCGAGGCTTCTGGCTTTGCTGCTATTGTCGACAAGGCTGTCAAGGCGGCTGTGTCTAGAAGCGAGGAACTTGGTCGCGCATAGATTGTGTGCAGCTGAACAAGCATTCGGATCAATGAGAACTCCGTGTCAGATCTGTCGTGAGTGGTAACGCGGTCGGGTGGGTAGGAGCAGCCTGCCAACGGACTATCTTCAGCCTAAAGCATCATCCCACGTCTCCGTGCAAGCACTCTCTTTTCGTGTTTTCCTCATACCCTTTCGTCGTATTTGTCGCATTTGTTAGGTTACTTGTAGGTGGTGCGAGAATACACCTGGAAATCATGCCTTCTAGCACTCCATTTTCACAATTGCGGTCAAAGAATCGTGAACCCGGGAAAATTGGCCAATCTCCCACACCAGCCGCCAAATAGGCCGTGAAAGAGTAGCAGACATCGAACACTCATCTGAAAGCCAAATTAGCTGGACTTCAATGTTGCTGCCGTCGCGAAGGAGGCATTAGTGGAAAATATCGCTACCCCAACCCTAACCCTAAGCTCCGTGATGAAAATAATATTGCTTGAACTGGGAACATGGGCATGAGGCAGCCTTATCAAACATTGGTGTGGTTCGCTCTCAACTGGAACGTCCGAGGAGTTTGCGAAGCTGTAGTCCTTGAGGCTGCACATTTCACTCCGATAGGTTGAGGTGCTGTACGAATGTGTACTCATACGACCACAGACTGCTATCTAATCCAACTCATCATCATCATCTTCATCCTCATCCTCGTCCTCGTCCTCCTCCTCGTCATCTTCTTCATCCTCGTCCTCCGTCACCTCACCACCGAGCTCCTTGACCTTGGACTTGTACTCGTCCCGTTTAGATTCAATATCGCTGAGAACGAGCAACATGGTGTCAAGCTCCTCCTTGGCAGCCTTTTCATCTTGCTTCGCCTTGGCAATGCCAGCCTCAAGCTTCTCCAGCTTCTCCTTGGCGCTCTCCTCGCTCTCCTTCAATGCAGCGACATCGGCTTCATGCTTTGAAAGTTCCTCTTTGGCCGCCTTCTCGCTTTCGCGCGATGCGGCAATGTCGGCCTCAAGTTTCGCCAGCTGCTCCTTTGCTGCCTTCTCGCTGTCCTGCGATGTGGCGACATCGGCCTCGAGCTTGGCAAGCTTCTCCTTATCCGCGCCGCTAGGTCCAGCAGCGGTGCTACCTTTCTTTCCACCTGCTTTTCCACCTTTGTCGGCAGGCTTGGCAGATTCTTTGGCAGCGTCGCGCTCCTTTTCGGCTGCTTTGATCGCAGCTTTGGCAGTGTCGCGCTCTTTCTCAGCAGATTTCACCGCAGCCTTGGCAGCGTCTCGTTCCTTTTCGACAGCTTTGATGGTATCCTTTGCGGCCTTTGACTCCTTTTCGGCGGCAGCGGTAGCGTCCTTTGTCGTTTTGACTTGCTTCTCGGCGGCCTGGACAGCATCCTGAGCAAGCTGCAGATCTGTTTCGAGAGTCTTCGCAGTATCCCTTGCAAGCTTCAATTCTTTCCGAAGAGCACTTGCGGCTTCTTTCGCTACCTCAAGCTCTTTTTCAAGATCCGCAAACCCGGCACGTTCGGTTTTCAGCTCTTCCTCTCGGCCGGCGAGCTCGTCCCTGACTCCCTCGAGCTGCGACTGGAGACTGTCCATCTCTTCGCCGCGGGCATCTACAGCTGTTTTGGCAATATTGAGTTTGGTCTCGGCAGCAGCAGCACTTGCCTCGGCGGCCTGCAATTTCTGTTCCGAAATGGCGTGCTTTCTTTGCAGTTCTTCAAGCTGGCGGGCCAGGTCTCGCTCACGCTTGATGAGCTCGTTGTGCTTCCCTGTGAGAGTTTCAAGCTGCTGCTTCACGTTTGTGTGACCCGTGGACTCAGCTCGAAGGGCGTTGCCTAGTTCAGCAAGACGCCGCTCGTACTCCTGGATCTTTTGCGCTGTGCCAGCTTCCCGCTCTCTCAAAGTGGCATGAGCTTGACGTTCGGCCTCTTGCTTTGTCTCTGCGATCGCACGTTTGTTCTGTGCGTCAGCAGCTTGTCGTTGCTGCTCGTTCTTCTTCTCCAGCTTTTGAATTTCCTTCTCGTGGCCCTGTTGCATTGCTTGGTTGATCTTTTTAAGACGCTCAACTTCTGAGTTGGCAGTTTGTACATCTTTGGCAGCAGTCATACGGTCTTGCTCGCCTCTCTGCCCTGCCTCGAGTGCTTCTTTTTGAGCCGACGCAAGGGCATCTTTGCTAGCTTGGATCTGTTGTCTTAGCTCGTCGAGTACATCGCGGTCGATGCCCGCTTCGACTGCAGAGGGAGGCAGAACCTCGACACCAGGGTCCTTGTCAATGGCTCTTCGTAGACGAGAATACTCCAACGCGAATAAGTCTGCGAATACCTTGCTCACCATACCATCTCCGGCTTCGTCGGACTCTAGATCGAGATCAAAATCACGAATTGCAGGTTGTCGGCGGAGCTGCAGAAGTGCTTCGAGATACTTCGTTCGACCAAGCTTCTGTTGCAGAATTGGTGCCATGGTCCGTCTCGGGATGGGCGAGTCCTTGGTGCTGAACTCGTAAACCGTCCCGAGGAGCACGGCAGCCAACCCAGTGATGGTAGGATCTTCTGTGGGGGTCTTCACCAATCCCACGAGACTCTGCAGTAGACTTGACCCTTCCGCCAAGAAGTCGTCGACACCTGGAGCGAAATCCCAAAGCAAAGTGGTCAGCAAGCTGGCATAGGCAGCACCCAGTCGCTCATCAACCGGCGCCTGTAGGGAAGCCTGCAATTGCGATCCGAGCCCTTGGATGCAGGTGACGACATCCTCGCCTTCACTCTCGTTGCCCTCCCGAACCGCAGCGAGAGCAGATTTCGCCTCGAGGTTGTCGGCCACCAAGCCTTGCACTATCCAAGAAGCGAAGACAACACTGTTGATGTCATCTCCGGACGGGTGGAGCAAAGTCAAAAGTACGTTGGCTGCTTCCTCTTGTTCCGCATGCCCGTGAATGGCGCGTTGAAGGAAATGAACCTTTATTCTATCATGGTTGGTGAGGTATGCCTGAGTCAACCCACAAGCTGCCGCTCGCAGCGAGGAGTCTGCTTGCGATTTGCTCAAAGCCAAGTCTAATAGAGCTTCGATAATGTACGTGCGACGGGTCTCCGCGCTGACACGTGCGCTGCCCTTTCCGGAGCCAGGATTCAAACGACTGCCGTTCGTTTTGGGTGCCTGTTGGGCCTGTTGTGAATTGTGCTCTGTGTCTGCGGGTGTGACAGTGGTCAGCGCAGCGAACTGCTCCTGTAGAGAAGGATTGTCCTCGATGAGCGCAGCGGCTGATCTCAGTGCTGTGGTCTGAATGGGGGTCGGCAGGTTGGAACAGAATCCGAGGTCGATCAAGGTTTGAGCGATTCCGGCCCTGAAAAAAGCAGCCTGGTTCTGCGCAGTCCCAGACTCGCCAGGAACTAGGAAAAGCCGGAGAAGTTGCAGCAGACCCCACGCAGCCTTCTCACGACTTTGTACCAGGAAGGCGGCCTCTAAGGGGTCTGAGGGAAATGCCTGTTGTAGCAGCTGAGCCATCTGAGCCACACATCCAGACTCGCGGAACATAGTCTGGTTGCTTGCAGAGCCCTTGATGAGGTTCGCGAGAAGACTCAAGCAATCCTGGGCAGTGATGCCCGCCTCGGCGAGGCCCCCTTCGAGCTGTATGAGAGCGAATATCTTGCCGAAGACATCTTCAAAAGCCACAATCTTTCTGAGGTCTTCATTCGCTCCGCTAGTAAGGTCGACGAGCAACAATAGTCCCGCATTTCGTACAGCATCTCGTCCATCATCCAGCACGCCCACCAATCTCGAAGTTCCCAACGGTGCAGAAAGTATGCACTCTTGCAATCGCTCGGGTCTTGCGACACAGACGGCAGAAAGTAGCTGTACGCTGTACAACCGGGAATAGTAATCGGCGTAGGGACTGGTAGGATCGAGCAAGTTCAGGAGCATCACGATGTTGTCTTGGCGCTGGCATTAGCTTAGCTCTTGCCTTTCTAATGAAGTATGATTTGTGGTGACGGAGGACATACCATTGAGAACTCATCTGCCAGGAACAATGCAATCTCGTCACCAGCCTCTGGCGAGCTCGAGTCGGGGTTGAATAGCATGAGTAGAGTTTCAAGAATCAGACGAATCGTGTCAATATCGCCGCCCTCTTGACTTCGACGGGTCTCGCCATCCTGACTCCCAGCGGAGCTTGCATCTCCCAGTCCATCTCGCTTGAGCGTTGATATGAGCTCTCGTAAGGAGCCACTGGCGACAGATGCGGGATACTGTTTGGCAAAACTTCGTAGGCCCAAGATCGCGGCGCGTCGGTCTTCAAGGAGTGTCGCGGACTGCAGGCGGCCACTGAGCGTGTCAATGGTCGCCGTGGCCGTTTGTAAAGGTGGTGTCTTGAGCATTGTGGAATCGTGGGTCGTGAATCCCCGGACCAGGTGTGATTATCTCATGGTAGGAAACCGCGCGATGCGACGTGATATCGTGACTGTCGTAGTTTCAATCCAGCACGTGTTTTCAAAGATTCAACGCGTTGTGATGTCTCTGTGCAATAAGGCCCTCGGTGTCCTGAGCCAAAAGTTCCAGTGACCATCGACCCCGGAATCCCGGGATTCTTTTCGGCCGCTGCCGCGTCTAGAAGTGAACCCTTCAACTTCTTCGCCTCCACGACGTGCTGCATTCCTCTTTCATCGCCAACTACGCGCCGGCAGCCTTGTCAACTTCTCTGCCCGGCCTCCGATACGACCTGACCTGCCATATTAATCTCAGGGACGGAAATCCTGTAGCTCCTGTGTAGACGCCACGAATCGAAGCAGAAAGTGAGCCTCGAGGAGCTCGCGCTGACTGACCCCAATCGCCTTTCTCACCTGGACGTACATCTCGATCCTTATCGCATCCACCGTCCAAGATGGGTGTTCCGGCGCTGTTTAGWTGGCTCAGCAAGAAATACCCAAAGATCATTTCACCCGTCGTCGAGGAGCAGGCCCGCGAGGTCGAGAACGACGATGGCACGACCACCACCATTCCGATCGATGCGCGCGGGCCCAATCCAAATGGCGAGGAGATGGACAATTTATACCTAGACATGAATGGTATCGTCCATCCATGTTCGCATCCCGAAGACCGTCCTGCGCCTGAGACGGAGGAGGAGATGATGATAGCAGTGTTCGAGTACACGGAACGCGTCGTAAACATGGTGCGCCCGCGCAAACTCTTGATGATCGCTGTGGATGGTGTGGCTCCCCGTGCCAAAATGAACCAGCAGCGCAGTCGGCGTTTCCGCAGCGCACAGGAAGCGGCGGAGAAGGACGCCGAGGCGGCGGAGTTCCACCGTCGCATGGTTGCCAATGGCGAGCGTGTCGATGAAGGCCACGCGCTGAAAAAGACGTGGGACTCCAATTCCATCACGCCCGGCACTCCCTTCATGGACTTGCTCGCGGCCAGCTTGCGATACTGGGTCAGCTACAAATTGTCTACGGACCCTGCTTGGGAGAAGCTGAAGGTTGTAATCTCTGATGCCACTGTACCCGGCGAAGGTGAGCATAAGATCATGAACTTTGTGCGATCTCAGCGCAGTTCGCCTGATCACGATCCAAACTCCAGGTAAGTCTACTGTTACATCTCTTTCTGCCGCACAGCTCTAGCTCTCGCTGCTCAAGAAGACCCTTCCCATTCACCGAAATGCAATGTCGATTTCTCTGCTAACACGCATAGACACGTCATGTACGGTCTGGATGCCGATCTGATCATGTTGGGCATTGCAACTCACGAGCCCCACTTCCGTATCCTTCGCGAAGACRTCTTCGCAAACGACACCAAGCCCGGTCATTGCCGAAAGTGCAATCAGCCTGGTCATATGGCTGCAAATTGCCAAGGCCTGGTGAAGCCGGACGAGAACGTGGTCAAACCACCGAAGCCATTCATCTGGCTCYACGTCGGTATTCTACGCGAGTATCTTGCAGTTGAAATGAGTGTACCCGACCAAGGCTTCCGTTTCGACTTGGAGCGCGCACTGGACGACTGGGTTTTTATGTGTTTCTTCGTTGGAAATGATTTCTTGCCACACCTGCCATCGCTTGACATTCGCGAGGATGGTATCGACACGCTAATTGCTATATGGCGCGACAACATTCCCGTCATGGGTGGGTACGTGACCAAGGACGGTCACGTAGATCTTGCGCGAGCGCAGTTGATCCTCGCCGGGCTCGCAAAGCAGGAAGATGCCATCTTCAAGCGGAGAAGAGAGACAGAAGTGAGAACTGCGGCTCGAAATAAGGYGCGCGATGAGCGTGAGAACAGGGGGAACAAAAGGGCGCGTTGGTCGAATGGTGGTGCTCCAACAGGCTTCGACGAGACTATTGTGAGAAGAGGTCCGAAAGGAGGCATCATCAGAGGCGAAGCCGCCCCCGACCCGAATGCACTGCCAACATTCGCTCCTGGTGCTGCACAGACCAAGAGTGACCCTCGCTACACCGCTGGTCTGACCCACGCAGATGTTGTTGGTGGAAAGGCCGCACTCGACAAGGCGAACCAGGACAACCGGTCTGCTGCCGCTGTGTTGCGAGAGAAACTTCTGGGCAGCAAGAAGCCTGCCGACAACCAGAAGGCTGGGGTTGAGGCTCTCTTTGCTAGTGGCGGTGCTGATGGCGGCAGCCAACCCTCTCCCGTGCTCGGCAAGCGCGCTCGCGATATGGTCGACGACGCCGCGGCGGACGAAGCTAGCTCGAATCCATCTACACCTGGCCGCAATACCCCGGACAAGGAGATCGCGGACCCCCTCAACCGGGGAACCTCCGGTGCTTTGGGTGGCAATTCCAAGAACACTAGCGAAGAAATGCCCGAGGATACTGTCAAACTGTGGGAGGATGGCTATCAGGGCCGTTACTATGAACAGAAGTTTCACGTCTCACCACATGACATTGAGTTCCGCCATTCAGTTGCACGATGCTACGTTGAGGGCCTCGCGTGGGTCTTGTTATATTATTTCCAGGGCTGTCCTTCGTGGACATGGTACTATCCTCATCACTACGCACCCTTCGCTGCCGATTTCGTGGATATGGAGAAGCAAGTCGTCAACTTCGAGAAGGGAAAGCCTTTCCACCCCTACGAGCAGCTGATGGGTGTCATGCCTGCAGCATCAAACCACACCTTGCCCGCCGTCTTCCACCCGTTAATGACGGAAGACGACAGTCCCATCAAGGAATTCTACCCGGAAGACTTCGAAGTGGATCTCAACGGCAAGAAGTTCGCGTGGCAAGGCGTAGCTCTGCTTCCTTTTATTGATGAGAAGAAGCTGCTGGATGCCATGGCGACCAAATATCCACTTCTGTCAAAGGATGAACAGCGACGGAATGCTTTCGGCGAAGAAGCATTGATTTTCAGTACGAAACATCCACTCTACCACGACGTCGTGTCAAACTTTTACGGCAAGAAAGCCACAGAGGGAAAGTTCAAGATCAATGCCAAGGTATCCGAGGGTCTCTCAGGCAAGGCCTCAAAGGACGAATCTTATGTCCCTAATTCGGAGCTTAAGTTCCCTTTCCCGACCAGTGACGAACAAGATCATCAGTTTGGTGATTTGGAAATGGATGAGAGTGTGAAAATCTCCTATCACATGCCTGTTCTGAAGAGCGTTCACAAATCAATGCTGCTCCCTGGCGTTAAGTTTTCAGAGCCTGTGCTAGACTAYAACGACGTTGAGACGACGCGGAACCGTGCAAACAAGTCTGGGCGTAGTTTCGGTGGGGTGCAGCTATCACAGCATGGTGACAGGTCAGATGGTCGTCGCATCAACTATGCCGCAGGGGATAGGGGAGGACACAACAACAACAACAACCGAGGTGGTTATGGCGGAAATGGATATGGAGGAAATGGTGGCTACGGCGGTCGCGGAAATGATCAATACGCAAGCCGCGCTGCTGAGGCACTCTCTAACCTGCCACCACACCTCGCTGCACAGGCAGCGCAGCACGGCGTTTACCCACCACAGCAAGGCGGAGGCAGACCTCCCCCGGGCTACCCTCCCTTGCCTCCACAGGGCTACCCTCCGGCAAACTATGGACAAGGCCGAGGTCCACCACCTCCTCCGCAGAACGGATACGGCGGCCATCAGAATGGCTACGGGGGACGCGGTGGATACGGGGGAGGACAGGGCACTTATGACCAACGCGGTGGCTACAACCAGGGCTATGGCGGTGGCGGTGGCGGAGGCTATGGACAAGATTCGAATGGCTACAGCTATCAGGGCGGCCGGGGAGGTGGCCGTGGTGGTCGACGCTACTAGGTGCTCCCAGCTCTTGACCACTGGCTCGATGAAAAGGTACGCTGAGGGGCGCAGGATCTCGGAGTGATGTACTGTAGTAAGGTAGTATTTGAAGATGCTTCGAGAGACAGATTGAAAGTGACTGCTTTGCGATGCAGCTGTGTGCAAGATTCCACGGGTTTTACCGAGTCACAATTTATGGGTCGGCTGTGTTGAATGGTGATTACAGGATTGAATATGCCCGTCCACATTTAGCAAGCAGGAAAAGAACATTCCGTGGACTTCATGTTCCTTCCGCATAAGGGATGGAGAAGTTGAAAGTTGCCGGCTCTCGTAGTGCCAGGCAGTGAATCGACAACTCCGCTCGCCAACTGGTGGCTACGAGAAACAGAATCGAACTATATCTCGGAGACGGAGAGCCAGGTGTCTCACCGAAAAATGTCATATTCATCGTGTTGCTGTTGCATCTGCCTCCATCGATTTAATCCGAAGTCCCGCAAATTAGAGTTTGAGATCGCCGTTCCAGGTACATTAGCCTCCTCTCTGCGCGTCGACCCTTTCTCGCTGCGACCTCGCGCGTCTTCAAGTGCATGCCATAGCTCTATCAACTCACCGGAGCGTCCGGACAACTCAAGACAGATGTGGTCGCGAACAATCCGAGCGGCAAGAATCCAGCTAAGACAGGCTCCCCGATTTTCATGCCTCAAGAGAAACATCACTGGACAGCAACACCCTCCGGTGCCACATACGACCTACTTTCAACAACCGCCGCCTCAACCTCCCAAAAGACCGCGAAGAATACTGCGAAATGTTCTGTGGAGCACCTTGTGTTTCTCAGTCGGAGCTGTCACGGTTCTCGCTGTGCTTGAAATTCCGTCAGATTTGTTGTCCGAGTTGCAAAGTATGTTCTACCATCTCAAGTCTGARCCGTGGAAATTAATGTTGCTAATTTATGATGCAGACGAAGGGGAGGCCGCCGAAAAGATCCAAGAGGCTTTGATTGCAGGTGCTAATGATGCTGCTGCTCGGCATGTAAGTTGGATCTCTGAAACGATCATGGACCTCACGCATGCATACAGATCCCCTGAGATCATGCTAGGACATCGGAGATGAATTCGAGATACTGAACTGTACGAGACACTGCTAATCAAGCCATTTGTGCAGGTGCCGCCATTAGATGCCGAGCATGCTACCGAGCTTTTACTTGCTCGCTCCGGTTTCTCTGTCACACCAACAGCCGTTGCCCACACTGTAACGTCGCCTTCTAATCAACCCTGCGAGGATACATGGTCCAGCGGTGCCTACAACTTTTTCAATGACCAGACCAGAGATTGGTACGAGTGGGCCGTTTTTGATGGTCATGCCGGACCACGCACCTCGCAGTATCTCAAGGACTTCCTACCCACGATTGTTGGCGAGCATTTGTGGGACGCAAAGTGCATGGACCAGCCGAATGAAGCTCGGATCGTCAGCACGATCAAGAAGGCTTTTCAAACCATCGATCATGCAATCGTTGGAGAGGCCGGCAACCGCTTGCAGATGGGAGGGCCTCTCGCGGAGATGGTGGCAACTGGCGCCGCAGCGTTCTCTGGTTCTTGTGCGATCTTGGCATTATACGACCCCGTTCGATCGTTACTACGCATTGCAAATGTGGGAGACTCGAGAGCTGTTTTGGGGCGGTGGGATTCCATTGGACAGAGATACGTGGCCGTGCCCCTTTCTGTTGACCATACAGGTTTCAACCAAAACGAAGTGGAACGTATTGCGCGCGAGCATCCCGGAGAAGAGGGAATTGTTGACCCCAAGACAGGCCGTGTGTTTGGCCTAGCGATATCGAGAGCTTTTGGGGATGCAAGATGGAAATGGAAGGAAGAGTTGACGAGAATGGCGCAAGAGAAGTTTTTCGGCCCAGCTCCGCGACCTAACGGAGTAGTCAAGACTCCACCATATATCACCGCGGAGCCAGAAGTTACGACGACCAAGATTAATACCGCACCGGGTCACCCGGATTTCTTGATCATGGCCAGTGATGGCCTGTGGGACAATCTATCGTCGGATGATGCTGTAACTTGTGTACAGCAATGGCTGGACAAGAACAGACCAGAAGCTTTTCTAGACGAGAATGCAGGGAGCACCCAGTGGAACGGTACGATTTCCTGGTTCGAAGTCAATCGATGATGCTGACGTTACTTTAGAACTCGTCCGACGGAGAAATTCTGGCCTTCCCCCAACATTCACAAGCGCCAGTGACCTGGAAGCTGGAGACGACACATGGTGGGACGAGGAAGAGAGATGTCTGAAGTGGAAATCGTCTCCTAAGTACTTTGTCAACGAGGACGACCATGCCGCGGTTCACCTTGTGAAGAACGCTCTGGGCGGAAAGCGAAGAGATCTGTTCGAGGGGGTCATGAGCGTTCAATCGCCGTATTCTAGAAACGTGAGAGATGATATCACTGTTCATGTGATATTCTTTGGGGTTAAAACACCGGTCAAGCCGTGAAATGAGACGATCTGAGGGAGCAGATGTGGTCACGGGGCCGCTGGCGAGGGGTCAGAGGTTGTTGAGCTGAGGAGGAGTACATTCGTTGGTTTGGGAGCTTCTTGATGGAATGGAAGCCGAGACATTCCAACAAATTGCTCTTACAACGCAATCGCTGTTTCTAGGCCAATGAAAGGTACTAGCAGTGTTGTTCGCCGAACTACAGTGCGATTCAGTCGAAACCTGGCTCTCGAATGTAGTCCCGAAATCGATCGATTGGACGGTCCATACTCTCGCGGCCTGAATAGTCCATCATATTGTGCTAATATTCCCAAAACATGCCTGTGTCGATCGAAAATTCGAAATCCGACTTCTTCTTTTACTTTTGACGAAGTGAATGACTAGCCGGACTTAGCGGTGTTTAGAAGCACGGCTCGCTCAAGCTCCATCATCAAACACCGAGCTCTCAAACTATTGCATCCATCTTCGCCTTCTCTCCTCACCGCTACCACCACACATCCACAATGGACCAGACGCGCGCCATCAACGCGCTCGCACCCTTTGTGGCCCTCGCCAAATCGGCCAATTCACCCCGCGCCGCCGCCGATCTCGTCGCGCAGGCCACCTCCGCCGCCAACACATACGTCTTCGCCGAGCTGCTGCAACAACCCAATGTGCAGGCGCTGGCAGGTCAAGAGCAATATGGAAACTTCTACACGCTGCTCGAGCTTTTCGYCTGGGGAACGTGGGAGGACTATAAGAGTGAGTATACTTTCATCCAAAAAGGCCATTTCACATGTGACAGCCCGTTGATATTTATACAGACGCATCCGCTTCTCTTCCCCCGCTCTCTGACACACAAGCTCAGAAGCTCCGTCTACTCTCCCTCCTCACATTGGCCTCCCAAAAGTCCGATTCGCCTTCCACTGGATCAACCCTCAGCTATCAGTCCCTCTGCACCCGCCTAGACCTTGCCTCGCCCGTCGAGCTGGAGCAGCTCATCACAACCGCTCTCTATAGCGATCTCATCACCGGTACTCTCAATCCCGCCGCTCAGACGATCAACATCACATCTGTCGCGCCTCTCCGAGACCTGGCACCGGGCAGTGTGCAGTCCATGATCGCCGAACTTGCAGCCTGGAGCGGACGCTGCGATGCAATGCTGGTGGGTCTTGATGCCGAGATTAAGAAGGTCAAGAACGAGTCAGAAAAGCGTGCGAAGCAGGAAGCTAGAGCAGAGCGGCAGGTCAAGGGAGTGACGGATGAGGCGGAGAAGGGAGGCAACTCGGGCAAGACGATGGCTCCGGCAGCTCCCAGTCGAACGGGTCACAACACACGCAACGCCTTTAAGCGGGAGGTGTCGAATGAGGAGTACAGCGACGACGACGACGATGTCATGGACCTGGATAGTGGGACTACGAGTAAGAAGAAGGGAGGTCTGAAGGGATACTTTTCCAAGCGATAGGGTGGCTTGGGACAACCCTCTCAGTAAAGTAGTCTCGAGAAATGATGCTGTGACTGCGGGAAAACGAGAAGTCGCGGTCGAGGCGAAGAGAAACAACGGGCGACGAAGAGCGTCGGAGACATAGGCCGCGGAGGCCACGAATATACAGCAGAATAGCGCGACCTGCTGCATCTACGGATGCGAGGCACTCTGCATCATTACGAGATATCGAAGAAATGACATATGAAGAGCTTTCCATGTGGTTGGAGAGACTACTCGCCATTTCTGGGACCAGACATTGGCTCTGAGTGAAGATGCGCTGAATGCTGTTTGAACCCCGTCCAAGCAGCAATCATTGCAATGCGTATGGAAATGCCGGGTGTCAGTCGAGCTGGGTTCAATCAGTTGACAATCATGCCTGCCTGGCAAAATACGCGGTGGCGGGTAAAGAACAATATGATGTTCTGTCCAGAACGAATGACAGCATTATGTTAGATTGGCCTGGTTCCATTCTATCCTTATCCCTCTACCAAGGCTCCGCCTTTGGTATCAGCGGCACCGCTTCCCTCTCCTCTCCTTCACCCGCATCATCCTGCTCGTCTTTCCTTGGATCCGCACCGACTTCGCCATTCTTCTTCCGTACCCTATGACTCGCCCGATTCCATCCAAATCTCGCCATAGCCCACAACAGTCCCACGCCAGCACCACCGAGAATTCCCGTCGGCGCAATCAAAAACGCAGCACCGCTCGCCACAGATCCGATTGCCGTTCCGCTGATTGCAGCGACTATCGCGCCAATGGCTGCGTATTTGGCATATCGAACGATTCGCCAGAAGAGGAAGACGGTGATGTAGCGGAGACTGCGGAGGAAGGCGCGGGTGCGGAGCTGGGTTGGCTGCGGTGAGGTTTTCGGGTCAATCATGAATTGGATGTGTTTCTTTGCCGTGGAGAGGCGGGTGTTTTGGTTGGGAGATGCATTGCCGTGAGCGGGCTCGATGGCTGTGGAGTCCGCCATTGATGCTGTTGATGAGGACGAGGTAAAGTGAATTCGAGACAGGGATTTCGGGTCAAGGAAAAAGGATTATCCGCGCATCGACTGCGGTYTGCATGAAATGGCGGCTGATTTCCGTTCTTCTATATTTCAACTTGGTATATTGGATTGTAAGTCTTCGCAAGTCTTCACATGCAGCAATGCCAACAGAAGTCATGTCTCTCCGTGTGTGGCTCCAGCCCACTTAGCGGCTGCCATGCTCATCCCTCAACTCCTCGTCTTCTGACGTTTTGAATACTATCGTCGTCGTAATGGTGTTTGAGAATTTGTGTTGGATGCGTACGACCTCCAAGCCTTGTGTCTTCTTCTCAACGCGGTCATCTTAGTGCGAGGGACCACATAATTGGGCCTTTCCAGGCATTGTGAGGTAGGGCAGTGCATGTAGAGGAGATGGAAGGGGGAAAGTGTGTCTGATGTAAAATAGAGCGTTGCTTACGGTGTGAAAGTCACTATAAGGCRGTAGTAAGTGATGTGACATGAGTTGAAGGCTTAGGCACACTTTCTTTCATGTCTGAGCAAGGKACCGACTGGACCTGGCCGTTACCAGAGTCTGTCGATCATTGATACCCTTGACTGTGTCAGAATCATTGTAAAGTAGCTCTACGGAGAAGTTGCAGAGGGTAGCATCATCACCGACATCACTTGGGCTGTCAAAGCATTTGATGGGGTGGTGACCTTAGCTTGAAAGCGGAAGTCTTTCTTCCACCATGCACGCGGCTCTGTTGTCTCAGATGTGCTCGCCCTAGACTCACGATCTTTGGGATTGCAGAACAGACGTTCTGAATTTAGGGTTCCAGCTTGACCGTCAGCCGTACGCAGAGCAATAATGCATTCGCCCACGAGTTATGGCAGCGTCCAAGGTGCTTCGTCGGCAGGCGACACTCGTGTAAGTGCTTAATTTCGCCTTTGAACAAAAAGGCCTCATGCCTTACGCTCGTCACCAGCCTCTGCATCGTCTCCATCTACCGCCAATGGGGTATCATCCAGCTCATCCAATCCGAACAGTAAGGCATCGTCCTCCAAGGTAGGCTGAAGATACTTGTCGTCGGCCCACAAAGTAGGATCGCTCACATCAGGCTTCTCCTTTCCAGCTTTGACTTCAGCTCGGATGTAGTTCACCAGCTTGATGCTGGAATAAAAGTCCAATTCTATAGTTGTCTTAGTATGAAGATGGGCGGTGAAATGGTTTGGTTTACCTACTGTGTTGTTGCTGGATGGCGACAAAATCAAAGCCCAACTTGTCTTTGCAATGTTCAATCATCGCTTTGGCTGATGGGAACTTTTCATCGGTAAGTAAGCATTGGATGCTTACGGGCTCCGAGTCGTCTTCAACATCATCCCATCCTTCCGAGTCTGGTTTGATGTCGAAAGGCTCCTCGCTTCCGCTATCTGAGTAATCGTCTTCCGGAGGTGGGCCTTCGACTTCGCCCGCACTGTTCCTCATACGCCATCCGTGGGGAAGTTCCGGCATTGTGCAGCGGTAGATTGAAGTCTCACAATAAAATGTTCGTCAGGATGTTAAATTCTCGTTTCGCATCCGGCTCCGACTCCGGCTGATAGGCACAGATAAAATAAGCTTTGTGGCTCCACCGCTAGCAGGCACGTCATCCGCGGACCAGAATGCTGAGCACCACCTTTGCGATGGCCGCCTCTTCCTTCTCACCCACTCCTACGCAAGTAGTGAGAGACGGGAGCTCTGCAGATGGCGCCGGACAGAGGGATACCGTCCGGATCTTCCGAGAACTGGAACGAAGACATGAGCACGCCCAGTGACGATGAGCATGGCCTGGAGCACGAGACCAGTCGCAGTATCGCACAGGAGCCCATCGGCCAAGAGCCAGACGCTGCATTTCTGGCGAAAAGGAGCGAGCAGCCCCAGTTCACAGCCAGGGCACTATTCACGGGGATCTTGATTGGTATACTCATCGCCTTTTCCAACACCTACTTTGGTCTGCAAACCGGATGGGTATCTTCCATGGCCATGCCGAGCGCGTTGATCGGATTCGCGTACTTCAAAGGTCTTCGAACGTTTGCTGATAGAATGGGCGGGCCTCTAAAGAGAATGGGATTTGGGGAAGGATTCAGCGAGGTCGAAAATGTGTTGGTACAGACAGTCGCTGGATCTGTAGGAACTATGCCCTTAGGATGTGGATTCGTAGGCGTTGTTCCGGCCCTGGAATTTCTGCTGAAGCCCTCCGAGATTCCTGATTCACAGAAGCCACACGCGTTAGCGACCTCCACGTCTCAAGAGGCGATGACCGGTATTCGACTGCCCATGTCAAAGCTTATCGGATGGGCCCTGGGCCTCTGCTTCTTTGGTGTCCTTTTCGCCGTTCCTCTTCGTAAAGAAGTCATCGTCCGTGAGAAGCTCAAGTTTCCGTCGGGAACTGCGACTGCTTTGATGATCGGCGTTCTTCATGRCGGCGAACTGACGGGTGTAGAGGGTAACATTGAGCAACATTCCGCTCGTCGTAGAAGACGACAGCATTCTGAAGACGACGAAGAGAGTCGAGCTCTTATCGGTGATAGTCTGGCGCCAGAAGAGGAAGAGCCGCTCCAGAGGCGTGACAGCCAGAGCGATGCTGCAAAACGAGACTGGCAGGAGCAGATTCGGTTATTGATAACGTCCTTCTGTGTTTCCGGGGCATATGTACGTACAAAACTCGACGCCTCGGCCACTTTTCAGGATGCTAACCATATTCACAGACCCTTGTGTCTTACTTTATCCCCCAGCTTCACTCCATACCCATATTAGGCTCTCATTTATCTGAAGTCTGGCTGTGGAACCTGAATCCGAGCCCGGCTTACGTTGGCCAAGGCATTATTATGGGACCTTCAACGACAATCCACATGTTTATAGGCTCTGTAATTGGCTGGGCAGTGCTGTCGCCAATTGCGAAACACGAAGGTTGGGCATCGGGCCCTGTCTCAGACTGGAACACTGGCTCAAAGGGATGGATAGTCTGGGTCAGTCTTGCTATCATGCTCGCTGACGCGATTATCAGCTTAGGATGGCTCGTCATGCGACCTGCTATCTGGTATAGTCGGGAGTACGGCCCCGAGATCTTTCGCGGTATGCGACGCAGAGGGGTATTTAGGTACCTCAGGGAAGTCTCGCGGCCTTTAGTAAGAGGGTACAGTCCAGTAAATCTAGAGGATCCGGTCGATGGCGATACCCACCATGCTTTGAGGAAGACGAAATCGGCGATGGATATTGAAGAGTACGATGCGCCCCCTGAGCATCAGATTGGCGTGAAGACGACCCTCATCGGCCTATTTTTGTCGCTGGTCTTCTGCATCGGTGCTGTGCAGTATTCCTTTGCAGGAATCATCAGCATTGGACTGACAGTCCTTGCGCTCGTACTTGCCCTACTTTTGAGTATCATGGGCGTACGAGCGCTTGGAGAGACTGACCTCAATCCCGTCTCGGGCATCAGCAAACTCACCCAGCTCATCTTTGCAGCTGTTGTCCCAGCTGGAACTCCTAATGCCGTCACGATTAATCTCATAGCTGGTGGAATAAGTGAAGCAGGTGCGCTGCAGGCTGGAGATCTGCTCCAGGATTTAAAGACAGGACACCTTCTTGGAGCCAGTCCCAAGGCGCAGTTTATTGGACAGTTGATCGGGTCTGGAATAGGTGCTGTCGTGAGCGCATGCGTGTATCGACTCTACACAAATGTCTACACCATCCCCGGTGGATTGTTTCAGGTGCCTACGGGTTTCGTGTGGGTCTTTACAGCCCGGCTGGTCACCGGGCAGGGACTCCCTCCTAAAACGGCAGAGTTTGCGTTTGGCGCCGCGATTATTTGGGCACTTTTGACCGTCCTTCGAATCTATGGAACCAGACGTAAAGCGGCATGGGTGCCGTACGTTCCTGGTGGCATTGCTGTAGCTGTCGGCATGTACAACACACCGTCCTTCACGCTCGCGCGTACGGCTGGTGGGCTACTGGCATGGTACTGGACACAATATAAGAGAAGGGCAGAAACTCCCATGATAGTCCTCGCATCGGGGTTGATCTTGGGTGAGGGTTTATTGAGCATTGTGAATCTTGGTCTTGCTAGCGCGAAAGTACCGCATTTGATGGTGTGAAGGGAATAGCAATGTCACTTGCCATTCATTCCTCACTTCACGTATGACACGCTTTCACATGCTGTGATTCATCTGAAACTCTGCTGGCTGATGCATTCTGGCTTTCACTTGACCTCACTCCTCTTCCACACATCAACCATCGCTCTGCGACTCCAACGCACTCTCGAACTCGGAGATGGAGCCGCAGCATCCAAACATGACAGGGGCGCAATCCGAGAAGACACGATTAGAACGTATGAATAGCCAACCATTCCCCCAATGCCAATAAATGATCTGACGATTTTCAACAGTCAGCAAGCGGCGACAGCAGCTCGAGGCGCGACTGAGCACTCCCGCATGTGACATCTCCCGAGAAGATTCCAAGTCCGAACAGCACAGTAAGTGGTCTCTTGAAACTCGACTTTCCAGCATACGAGCTCAGTCCATCAATGTAGGTCAAGACTCTTCGCCTTCGAGCAGTCGGACTATGGACAGTCAGACCGGTGTCATGAGGAACAACCCTGATGCCGATGCTGTTCTCGCGAAAGCGTTGACTATTGTTGCGCATGTTTCTGGTGTTACGCCGGACTACAATCTGGGTGGTCGAGTTCCTGGCGAGGCGGGACTATGGCGACACCCGCCCGCCTTGATACGGCAGAGACGTTTGGCCTCCACGTTATGAATGAGGGGACTCTGCTGTTGGAGGGTTCTCTAGTGGCTTCGAGACCGACTATCAAGCCGAGAGACAAGTTTCAGAGAGGCAAGCACTCACTCCGCGGAAGTTGATAAGGGCACGAGTTATGCAAACGGGTTTGGTTCATCAGGTTATGTCGCGAGGACTGAAATTGATGGACTGAAACGATCATCAAGACTTCCTCTGTAATTGATGGTATTCAATCAGAGTAAACCGCGACGCATCCACCAATTCGACTGTGGCTAATCCCACTCCGTTGGCCTGAGAGAGATGTGCCGATTAAGAGGTCCATGCCAAAACCGATGCACCGCACCTTCATTGCTACAGATCCTCGCCTACGCTAGACATCGCTCATAAAATTATACTCCTTTTGCTAATAAGAATGTGATCGAATCAATCATTGAAGCGTGTTGATCCGCTCAGTATCGACGGCCGCTCATACTACCTCTGGCACCACCGTGATCGATGATGGTCGTGTGGCCTCCACGACCTAAGACGATACTTGTTAGCAATTCATACACACATAGGCATATCGTGAGAGAATACCTCTCCGGCTGCCACCCATATGCCCACCACCCAYTCTCATACGTCCTCCATCCATGCCACTCATAAACCCGCGGCCGCCGGACATCTTTCGGGCGGTTAGCATAGACCTCATAGAGAAGGAAACGCGGGKAACACTCACTGGACGTGCGGGCGTAGTGATGATAGTGGTGCTTTGGGTGCGGCGGCGAGGGGATCCAAAACACATGTTGCTGGTTCTCAATGTGCTTGAGGGTAGAGTCGGTCTTTGAGGAGCTGTTGTTGGTATTGAGATGAGCTGACGGTATGAGAGAAGAATAGAAATTTGATTTCTGGTCGTCTGCATCACGAGTGACTTATCTTTTATGGCAGCTCAAACAGCACAGACTTTCCATGACATTCAAGAAGGCAGGCAGGGTCTACCATTTGAGTCTGTGATCGGAGGGGTTGCTCATGAAATGCTTGTCTTTGGCCAACGAATGTGATGTATAGGGATCTAGACAAGGCTTCTGTGAGAGACACAATGCATAATAATGCGGTGCACACGTTCTTGGTTGGTCTGAGCAGGGTCCATCAAACGTGTGAGGGTCTTGGACACTGTGAACGGAAACTGATAAGAAGCAGGATCTGGCTTGGAACTGCAGGGAGTTGACAGGAAAAAAAAGTCTCCACTCGTGCGATCTGGAAGCAGAGAACCCTCTTTGGGGCGCAGTAAAGGAATGCGCATCGAGTTCAACAACTGAAAAGAGTACCACCGATACATGAAGCGTCATGGTTTGGACATCCATGGAGGCCTCCAGGTAGGGATACCTAGTGTCAGCCCTGTGATCTACGTCAAGTTGTTGTCATACCACCAAGATCTTGATGGTATGGGCCAAGTTTGATTCCGGTGCCCCGAACAGATTGCATCCACGCAAATGCTCCGCACGGCTCTTGTGAACAGGAAGATTGGGGTTGACGCGATACCGCGTGTCTGCAATTCGAAACCGGATGGCCTTGCCTGCCACGGACGTCGGGGCAAACGGCTGCTCGCAATACGTGTTTCATGGCATGACGATCTTCGATGAGACTGTGACAGGTCCATGCCACCAGTGTGTGAGAGGAATCCAGCTTCAATCTTGTGATGTGGTTGGATCCTTTGGCCATCCAGTCATCAATTTCCGCTTAAAAGTTTTACCGCTTTTCACACCTTCCTTACCCTTTGCAGAGCATCACCTACAGTACATTTCACCCAACATGGCAGATCGCAAAGGCGCATACGGCGCTTCTTCCAGCAGTGACACGTCCTTTCGCAAAACATGGAACCGCGATGAATACGCCGCAAAGGCAAGCGAGCGCGATGTCAAGATCAAGGAAGAAGGCAAAGCTCGATACGAAGCTGCGCTCGAGGGCAAGAAATATCATCAGCGAGCCTCTACGCCTCCAGATGCGCGTGAAACAGAAGCGAGAAAGGCGAGGCTGAATGTGGCGGACCAAGTTGGCAAAACTCAACTCGTCGTCGCTGGTGCTGGACAGGGAAAGCGTGGCAAGAGTGCGGGCTTCTACTGTGATGCCTGTGATCTCACGTACAAGGACAATCTGCAATATGTGGAGCATTTGAACAGCAAACAGCATCTGATTGCCACTGGAGAGACTGGAGAGGTGAAGCGAGCTACACTGGACGATGTCAAGGAGCGGTTTGAGTACCTCAAGCGGAAGCGGGATGAAGAAAAGGCGCGGGATGCCGTTGATTTGACGACGAGAATTGAAGTCGCCAAGGAGCAGGAGGAACGCGAACGGGAAGAGAAGAGACGGAAGAGGAACGAGAAGCGGAGGAAGACGAAGGACGGCAAAGGTGTCGAAGAGATCAAGCTCGAGAATGATGGAGTCATTTGCTAGACTTGATATGTCATGCTGATTTAGCGAGGCGTTGGGGTGCTATGATGGGTATGGGTATAGGGCGGTCACTTGAATTACCATGTTGTATATGTAGGGATGCTTTGAAAGACATGGTTCAGATGCAGCCTCTTCAAGCAATGGTACAGGCTGACCAATGCCCTTTGACTGTTGCGCTCGATGTTCTTGTGCATGCTTTCCTCTCTACCAATTCGACTAAGCGCCCACTCAACTGCAGTCCTCCAGGCCTTCCATCGAGATTTGTTCCGTCGAGAAGCCTTGATATTGATTCTCCCCCGCTGCCTTTGCATGTGAAGACTATAAGCCTGAGGCAACAATCTGTGCCGCTGTCGAGCTAGACCCTGAAATGTTAAAACGCGCCTTCCAGCTTTCTTCGCGTCGGCCACAACAAACATCACATTCACTCCGGAGCCAACCAAAACAATCGCTCTTTCACTCATCGCACCACCTACAACAAACGATCAACACAAATTGTTGTCTGCTATAAACGACATCAACCTTCTCCAATGCGCTAAACCTCGCCGCGCCCGCATTGTCGCACATACTAGCAGTCCCCACCGGCGCGTCTGCGCTCACTAATTACCGCCATGGACGACTCGATGGAGGAGGCTTCAGCCTTCGATGTGGACGAAGCAAGCGACTTTGAAGAGCCAGTTGTCAAGACCGTGCGTCAATCCCTCATTCACAATTCTCGAGTATGCACGCTGACAATTTGAAGAAGGCCAAAGCTCCCTTCAAGGCACCTGCGAAGAAGGCGACCGCTGCACCAAAAGCTAAGGCTGCCACCAAACAGACAACACTCTCGAAAACCACAAAAGCAGCACCGAAGGCGAAAGCTCCTGCAAAGCCCAAGAAACGCGCGAAGCCAGACTCGGACGCCGAAAACACCGATGTCGACATGAACTCCGTGAACGACGACTCGCTTCTTTCCAATACACCGCCTTCTGCGAAAAAGCAAAAGAAGGCGCCGGCCGCGAAGAAGGCAAAGGCCGCCAGTCAGCCTCTTTCCGAACTCGAAAACGAAAGCTTCGCCATGGACGTAGATGCGGAGCAGGATGCAGAGCCTGGGGCAAACGCGAAGAAGGGCGGCTCGAGTGATCAATACCAGAAGCTCACTCAGCTGGAGCACATCCTCAAGCGTCCGGACACATACATTGGGTCTGTTGAAAGCACGACTGAGCAAATGTGGGTCTACAACTCCGAAACAAAGTCAATGGAGAACCGCAAGGTTAGCTTTGTGCCCGGTTTGTACAAGATCTTCGATGAAATCCTGGTGAACGCGGCAGACAACAAGCAGCGTGACAAGAACATGAATGAGATGCGCGTGTGGGTGGACGCTGATAAGGGCGTCATTTCCGTGAAGAACAACGGCCGCGGTATTCCGATCGAGATGCACGAGAAGGAGGGAATCTGGGTGCCTGAGATGATCTTCGGACACCTCTTGACCTCTTCMAACTACGACGATGAGCAGGCCAAGGTGACTGGTGGACGCAATGGTTATGGTGCCAAGCTTGCAAATATCTACAGCACCAAGTTTCAGCTGGATACAGTGGACAGCAAGACCAAGCAGCGCTATCGCCAGGCGTGGAAGAAGAACATGAGTGTCATGGACAAGGCCGTCATTGAGAAGTCCAAGGGCAGCCAGGACTACACACAAATCACGTTCATGCCAGACTTCGCGAAATTTGGCATGGACAAGATGGACGAAGACTTTGAGGCTTTGGTGAAGCGCAGAGTCTAYGATATGGCTGGTACAGCAAAAGGTGTCAAGGTCTACTTGAACGACGAGCGGATCAACATCACCAAGTTCAAACAGTACATGGAGATGTACACCAAAGCCATTGGAACTRAGAATCTTGCCAACGATGGTGCCGCACCTGAGCAAGTCATCTTGACCGACAACCCGCATGAGCGCTGGGAGATCGGCTTTGCTGTTTCAGACGGCTCGTTCCAACAGGTGTCGTTTGTCAACTCGATTGCCACCACTCATGGAGGATCGCACGTCAACTATATTGCCGACCAAATCTGCGACAAGCTTGAGGAGATTGTGAACAAGAAGAACAAGGGAGGCGTCAAGCTGAAGAAAGCACAGATCAAGAACCACATTTTCCTGTTCGTCAACTGCCTCATCGTCAACCCGGCATTCACTTCTCAAACAAAGGAGCAGCTTACCACCAGACCGACCGCGTTTGGTAGCAAGCCCCAAGTCACGGAGAAGTTTCTGAAGGATATTGCAAAGACTGAAGCCGTGAACAATATCATCCACTTTGCACAGCAAAAAGCAGACAAGGTGCTTTCCAAGTCGGACGGCAATCGCCGACAGCGCATGAACAACTCCAAGCTTACAGACGCCAACAAAGCTGGTACCAAGGACGGCCACAAGTGCACGCTGATCTTGACGGAAGGTGACTCGGCCTCGCTGCTAGCATTGGCTGGTCGTGCTGTTGTCAATCCCGACCACATTGGAGTATTCCCACTCCGGGGAAAGATTCTCAATGTTCGCGATGCATCGATTGATCAAATCTCGAAGAATGCAGAGATTCAGAACATCAAGAAGTTCATGGGTCTGCAGCACAAGAAAGACTATCCGGACACCAAGAGCTTGAGATACGGACATTTGATGATCATGACCGATCAAGATCATGATGGTTCGCATATCAAGGGTTTGCTCATCAACTTCCTCCAGGTGCAGTACCCTTCACTGCTGAAGATCCCTGGCTTTTTGCTGGAATTCATCACACCCATTGTCAAAGTCTGGAAAGGCGACCCCAAGCATCCCAGAGCCAAGAGAGACTTTTTCACCATGCCAGAGTACGAAGCTTGGAGACAGGAGGCCGGCAACCAGAAAGGCTGGGAGCACAAGTACTACAAGGGATTGGGTACTTCGGATACGCGAGATGCCCAGGTCTACTTTGCGGACCCCGACAAGCATTTGAAGACATTCCACGCGATGCAGGACCACGAGCCTGAATTGATTGACCTGGCTTTTTCGAAGAAGAAGGCCGACGCACGAAAAGCATGGTTGGGCAACTTTGTACCCGGCACGTATCTTGATATGTCATCAACCGAGGACATCACGTACGACGATTTCATCAACAAGGAATTGATTCTTTTCTCCATGGCCGACAACATGCGATCCATTCCCTCTGTCATCGACGGTCTCAAGCCAGGCCAGCGCAAGGTCATGTACACATGTTTCCGCCGCAACCTGAGGAAAGACGTCAAGGTTGTGGAACTTGCTGGATCTGTTTCTGGACTCACGGCGTATTCGTACGGAGAGACATCCCTCCAGCAGACCATTGTTGGTATGGCGCAGAACTTTGTCGGCTCGAACAACATCAACATCCTCGAACCCAGCGGCAATTTCGGTTCTCGTCTTCAAGGTGGCAGCGATTCCGCTAGCGMACGTTACATTTACACGAGACTGTCCCCATTCGCGAGGCGCATCTTCCACCAAACCGACGAGGCTTTGCTGACCTATAACACCGACGATGGCAAGACCATCGAGCCAGAGAGATATGCGCCCATCGTTCCCATGATTCTCATCAACGGCGCTGATGGTATCGGTACCGGCTGGAGCACTTCTATCCCCAATTATCGTCCCGAAGAGGTCATTGAGAATCTTAAGCGCCGTATGGACGGTGGCTCCAAAGACTCCATGCTGCCCATGATGCCGTGGTTCCGTGGCTGGACTGGTCAGGTCGAACAACTCAGCGAGGAGCGCTTCAAGTTTGGAGGCGCTCTTGCTATCACTGGAGACAACGAGGTGGAGATCACTGAGCTTCCCGTCAAGTACTGGACGCAAACCTTCAAGGACAAGCTTGAGGAGATTCTCAGAGCTGAGAAGGTTCCTTCTTTCATCAAAGACTACACGGAGTACAACACTCCAGAGAAGGTTCATTTCATCGTCAAACTCGAGGAGAAGAAGATGTTGCAGAGTGAAGAGAAGCTGGAGGAACTTTTCAAGCTCTCGTCGACGATGGCCACCACCAACCTTGTTGCATTCGACTCACAGGGCCGCATTCACAAATACGCCACCCCCTTGGACATCATGGAGGAGTTCTACCAATTCCGTCTTCAGATGTACATCAAGCGGAAGGCACACATGCTGAGTGAGATGCAGCGAGAGCTCGAGAAATTGACCAACCAAGCGCGTTTCATCAAAATGATCATCGACGGCAAGCTGATTGTTAGCAAAAAGAAGAAGTCTGCACTTGTTGCTGAGCTTCAGAAGCTTAACTTCACACCTTTCCCCAAGGTCGCCGATGCCCGCAAGGAGGGCGAGTTCGAGGCTGTTGTCCAGGAGGACCATGAAGCAGATGATGATGCTGTCACTGCTGCGGGCGCAAGCGACTATGACTATCTTCTCGGCATGGCGATCTGGTCGCTCACACAAGAGCGCGTCGAGAAACTCTTGCGCCAGATCGGCGACAAGGAGGATGAGATCACGGTGCTTACCGGTAAGTCCGCGCAGGACCTGTGGAGAACCGACCTCGATGAGCTCCTCTTGGAATGGCACACCCAGCTCGAGGAGGAGGAAAAGCGCGATAAGAAGCTCAAGTCCAAGACTCGTCGCGTTTCCGGAAAGCTTGGAACTGGAGGCAAGACGGGAAAGAAGCGCAAGGCCGATGGAAGTGATGATGACTCCGATTTCGGTCCAAAGAGGGCAAAGGCCAAGGCTAGGACCTCACCGAAGCCCAAGACTGTGTCCAAGGGCATGAGTGGATTGATGGCAATGAACCCAATCGTCAATTCTGTCGAGCAGAAGCCTGTCGTCCCACCGCCGGCAGAGCGGCAGCTTACCCTTGAAGATACATTCAAGCCCGCCGCTGCCAAGGCAAAGGCCGCTCCAGCCAAGAAGGGGTTGAAGAAGGTCCTGGATGTTGATGATGAGGATGAAGAGGAGGAGGTCGTCGCGAAGCCTGCCAAGAAGCCCGCGGCTCGTGCGAAGAAAGTTGTTGATTTGGACGAAGATGACGATGAAGATGCCTTCCTAGCAGTCGCCAAAGAGGCAGCTCCCAAGCCAACTGGACGTGTCGGACGCGCTGCAGCCCAAAAGAAGAAGAAGTATGCCGTCGAATCTGACGAAGATGCTTCCTCCGATGGCGGGAATGATATGCTCGCAGATGTCAGCACGATGGTGAAGGGGATCGGTKGCGGCAGCAATGATGGTCCGACTCGTCTTTTCCACCCACAGTCCGGCTCGCGTCCAACAAGCAGTCACGGATTGAAGCAAAAGCCTAGCAGAAAGAACCTGGCAGATGCGGATATCTCGGACGACGAGACTGATTGGGCTGCTTTGGCACAGAACTCTCCTCAGAAGACGACACAACATACCATGCTGTCAGAAGACGATGAGATGTTGGATGATGTTGACGTACCGGCCCCCAAGGCTGCCCCTGCCAAGGCAGCGCCCAAAGCGAGAGCAGCTCCAAAAGTCAAAGAAGCGGCTCCCCTCAAACAGAAGAAGACCGCTGCGCTCGCTGCACCAGTGCCAAAGCCGCTGTCGCCAGCTGCCAAGGCATACGCCGCGAAGAAGGTCAGCGCTCAGGCCAAGGCTGGCGCGAAGAAGCGACTTCCGGATTCTGATGCGGAGATGGAGGAAGTTGATGATGAAGACGTTGACCAGCTTGCCGACGACATCTTGAGCGACGACGAGGATGACAGCCCCRCCAAGCCTGCTGCGAGACCATCTCGACGCGTTGCTGCGGCTCCCAAGTCAAGATATGTGGTCGATGATGACGAAGATGAGGATGACGACGATGTCGAAGAATCCGCGGATTTCGAGGATGAAAGCGATTAAGCCTGTTGACTGCGACTTTACTTGCTGGCGTTTGTGATGAGGTTTCTTTGCTTAGGATGGACGACTGATACAATCTGCTGCGAGCGGGAGCATGCTTTAGCATTTCGTATTTCGTATGTTACGTTTAGATTGATGATGCTTCATTCTCGAGGCACGCTGAAAAATGTCGCTCTATCGTTGTACTACAGGATTGATCGAGTCTGTCACAACCACATCCGAACTTTCGATTGACACCCGCTGCGTAAACTTTACACCTAGTAATCCCTGTCTTGAAGGTCTGTCTACTCTTCGAGTTCTCATCCTACTTCTGAGCACTAAAAACATAGGTTAATGCATCAGAGCTCTTCACAGTTAGCAGCAATCGGCAMAACGTTTACGCTGGCCGTGGAAGCCGAAGCACGGAGTAATGCGGGGTTGTTGATTGGAGATAGGTACCTAGATGCCGTACCCGATTGCCACACACTGGCGGGCAAATAGATACTGGCCGCGGCCGCCTCTTTTTACCCTGTCATCAACACCAACATCAACATCAGCATATTCAAACTTCTAGATTTCACTCTCAATAACTTGTTCTATTGAACACAACATCACAAATATGGCACCACACGCAGAAGACGGTGTACGAGCTGAGGCATCGAACGGCCAAACCGTTCCGGTCAATGAGGGGCAGGCTCCACTCGAGCCTGGGGTGAAGAAGAGTATCGCACAGGGAAAGATGGCGGAATTCCCAAGGTCGGTTTTCTATTATCAAATCCCCCCTTGTCGGAAATTCCGAGCTTCTACTGACTGATATTCAGACCACCCAAGTTTGACGACAAGTACAAGGAGCGAGATTACCTCAAAGGCCGCCTCGCAGCAGCGTTCCGCATCTTCGGCAAATACGGCTTCGATGAAGGTGTAGCCGGCCACATCACACTTCGAGACCCCGTGGATCCGGATTGTTTCTGGGWGAATCCCTTTGGCGTTGCATTCTCTCTGATCAACAAATCCGATCTCATCCTCGTTAACCATGCTGGTCAAGTCATTGATGGAGGCGAGTGCCGCCTGCTCAACACCGCAGCTTACATGATCCATGCTGCCGTGCACGCCGCTCGTCCGGACGTCATTTGTGCTGCCCACAGCCACTCCATATATGGTCGTACATGGTGCTCTCTAGGCCGCAAAATCAACACTCTAACTCAAGACGCTTGTGCATTCCACAACGATCATGTTGTCTATGATTCTTTCAACGGCGTTGTGCTTGCTGAGAAGGAAGGCAAGGATATCGCTGCTTGTCTTGGAGATAAGAAGGCTGCTCTGCTGCAGAACCACGGGCTTCTTACTGTTGGACAGACGATCGAGGAGACTATTTTCTGGTTCGTTAGTTTGGAGAAGTGCTGTCAATCGCAGCTGATGGCTGAGGCTGCTGCTGCTTCGCGTGGTGAGAAGCCAATTGAGATTGGTGACGAAGAGGCGTCGTACACCTATCGTACTGTGGGAAGTGGTCGTGCTGGCTGGTTCAGTGCGAAGCCCTTGTTTGATGTTATTCACAAGGAGACGAACGGCGAATACCTTCAGTAGTTCAAGTGTGGATTCGGCGATGGAAARGATTTACCAGAATGCGAACATTTGTAGTGGTCGAACAGCCCCGGATTGAATCATGCCAGTACTTTTGCAGCTGTAACAGCGTCTCGAAGTGCATCGACGACCAGTGCAGTGCATGTTGCTATTGCCTGATTTGGCGGAGAGTCTGGTAGGTATACAGTGGTGACTCTTGGCGATGCGCTGGGACTCCACAGAGCGAGGACGTGAGAAGGTGAAGTAAGCAGACATCCCTGCCCATGACTTGCCAGTATGCGATGGTTCAACAACCATGTCCGCGATGCCCGCGCCTAACGTCAAAATTATGTTTGATTGGTTGATAAAGACTCACTGGAAGAGCCGAACTCTGTCTACCTGAACGCGCAGTTCCTGGCCAGGATGAAGACACCGCGGTCCACGATATCATCCGCAAGCAGGACCAWCCACACAATGCAATGCAATCGCCCAAAGCAGACGTTGGCCATGCAAGCTATTCATAGCAGGGGAATATGGCCGTCAATATCATTACAAGCTTGATCCAGAATCGGATCCCGCCTCTCACTAGGTTCAACCAGCTCATATGCGTCTCTTCATCGTAAGACCTCTCGAAACGCTCGTCGTAGCCGCCGGCAGCGCTTTGGCAAACCGGTCCCGATCTATATCCCCAAGTCAGCACAAGTCACTCATCAACGAGATGGAGAATACATACCCTCTTCCCTCTCAAACCCAACAGAGATATCATCATGTTCCTCCGCATAGTCCAGCCCTTCAAGATTAATAAACAGCCTCTTCGGCTCCTCTCGCCCTTCTTCTTTCGGTAATGTGAACTTCGCATCGACAAACTTCACCCCGAAGCTCTTCTTCCCGCTAAAAGACTCAAACACGTCCGTCGATTTCACTCGGAAACACATGGCATCCGTATGTTTGAAGCCCTGCATGAAAGCACAGATTTGGTAGATTCCATCTTTGGAGACGACTTGCACCCTCGCGTCCACAGCTTCCCATTTCTTGTAAATTGGCACCACCATCCTCCGTCTTGAAATGCCAAATGTACTAGCAATCCCATCGAAGCATACTGTGAATCCCGTAATGGCTCTTTGGAATGCATGCAGGTCGGATTGCGAGGCAAACTTCAAGGTGCGAAGCGTGGGTTCTGTCTGTACGGTCTGCAGGAGACGAGCAAATTTGTCCTCCAGTGGTTGAGGCGAACGTCTGGTATCGACCGTCAAAGTCATATCTGCTTGCGGTTGTCGTAAGAGTTGAATGACAGAGCCTTCGAGGCTTGGAATAAGTCGGAGAAGGAGTTCTCCTTTACTGAGGTTGAGACGATCGGTGATAGTTCCAGCAGCGTGCTTGGCGACAAAACGTAGATGATCGCTCTCCACAGTCGTGGGATGCTCCGTTTCGTCGTCAATCGTATTGAACACCGTCAAGCTCGACCACTGCAGATGCTGTAGCACATCGGGTTCGGCGAACCTGGTTTGATCCGTGGCCTCAATCCTCAGCCCAGCGAGCGCCGTCCTGCCCACGACCATGTCATCGACTCCAGCTTGCGCTCCATTTAATAGTCCAAACAGCCGCTCTCGTTCCTCTGCCGATGGAAGTACCATCAACGCTCTGCACTGCCGAGCGCCGTCTCGCTTCCTCAACAATAGTCCTACTCCGGCCGCCGGATCTGGAGACGTAAGGAATTCGAACAGCACAGGTGCTCCCGCCCCAACGTCCATGTCGACGGCGCTGAGAGTCTTGTGTCCCGGATCAGTGATTAATGCCACCCTGAAGCCTCGATTGAACTTTCTCAGACCATTTCCATCACGAAGCTGCTCAACTTTCTCGAAAACGAAGACCATGCAGCCTCTCATCTTCTCTGCAGGAAAATTGCCTGAGTTGGCGGAGTCTGCGTACTGCAGTTCCACAAGTCGGGCTTCATATACGAGCACCTCATCATTTGACGCTTGGAGATGATGCTCTACTTTGCGCGCATACTCCGAGAGATTCCATACCTAAGAAGATGGTAGAGAGGTTAGCGATGTCTCAGACAACACGGGATGGATAGATCTTCCTCATCCGCAAACGTGCAGAGACGTCCCCGTTGATATGGTCTTGCAAGGAACCGAACGCCTTCCCTCAGTGAACTTACATCTCGGCAGTGTCTAGCTTGCATTTGTACCGCGGCGTCGAAGTTGCGCGGTAGGCGAATGCTAAATCCATCGCCAGTAGGCTTCCATGACACATCCGACCACGTCAACGCTCGCTTGCCCTCGCGGAATGGCTCAATCTTTATACCGACAAGCAGGTTCTGACTAGCGATCGTCATGCTTGTTTGATAATCTCGTCTGCTACGAAGGACTGTTAGGATACATGGAAGGAGCGCACGATCTGTGTCGGCTTCGTCCGTGTTGATATATACATCGACCGGGAATCGACCATAGCAGAAGAACTCCCGCGAATCTCCAAGTGGCAAGAGCTCGTACGGCTCCAAGACCGTATTCGAGTTGCGTTCGTCCACGATGACTGAGTTGCTGGTACTTCCACCGAGCACTGCCGCGGCATCGGATGTGAATCGTGGGTACTGGAGCCAAATCGATGTATCCTGGCCTTGTATGAGAGACTGCTCGGGAGGCAGGAGATGATTCTTGGTCATTGATAGAGAGAGCGACTTGAGATGATTCCTCAACGCTGAAACGCCTTGATCAGATGAGTTGGTAGCATCGTCGTGCATTTCAAGCTGGTCCATCAAGATCCAGCTGGCCTTGCCAAGATCCACGTGTGCTTGCGACAACAACGGCCGGTGGTCTCGTTGCTGTAACATGATTTCTAGCCCGGCTTTGCCCTTCAAATACCACCACAGCCCTGCTCTCAGCCACATCATCGAGGTGCAGCCGCTGGTTGGCTGCTCCTTCTCGGCCGTCAATCTAAAGACTCCTCTCATATGCGAGACGCGGCTCGTAAAGTCCGAGTATGCGGCCTCTGCAGCTGGATCGTCCTCACGTCCGAGCGATTGGTGAGAAGCCCCTGAAAGTGGCCGTTGCCTGTTCTCATGTCGCAAGAGTGCAACGGGTGATCTTGTAGGTTGAGGCTGAGCTAGGGGCGCAGTGGAGGCCGAGAAGCGCTCCTGATGACTGTTTCTATCGGAGGAACTTTGGTTCCGCCCATGTCCCGACGATTGCATGTAGTGGTTTGAGGGCAATCCAGCCGGCTGTAAGTACCCGTCCCGCGACTGATTACGGACATGCATCGCGGTGGGTGGGACAGCGTTCACGCTGTTGGAAGATCCATTAGGCGTGGAAAAGAAGGTACCGGTTCTGTCCGATGTTGCAGACTGTACTGGAGATCTAGACACTACCTGCGATGGATTGAAGGCTCTGTACGATTCCCGTTGTGCTGCAGGGTTTTCTTCTCGGGTTGCGCTCCGATGCGAATACACTGGAGATACAACCTGCGGGACCACTCGATCTTCGGTGCTTGCCTTGGACGTCGGTCGATGTTGCGGCTCACGTGAGGATTGTCTAGTGTGTCGTGAGGTGTAATTTGGATCGGCAAATGGGTTGAGGCTGCTTGAAGTGCTTGCCGTCGCAGGTGTGGCCACAGGTTCTTCGTAGACCTGTGGTTGGTACTCATGCGTAGAAGAGTATGACGCTTGTGAGGTGAGAGAATGGAGTGGTCCGACACTGCTCGAAGCGCGATCATCGTCTTCAGTATCGTCGTGGATCAGCATACTTGCTCTCCTCAGCACCATTCCCTCACTCGTGCTCATTTCGCGACGCTTTGCCGCTACGGGTGATATTGCGGTTGAGCCATCAGGACCGACGAGATGATCCGCTTTYAAGACGGGAAGTACGTCCTCGGGCGTTTGACCATAGGAGGAGGTCGAGAATGCAGAGTATGGCTCTTGTTTACTCTGTTGGAACTGTGTATCAACCGTGGGCCGAGGCTTTGACAGGGGATCTTGATTCTCGCCAGTCCGCTGCTGATTCTGGATACCAGTAGGACCAGTCGGAGTTCGACCCAGACTTGGACGATATGGCTCAACTTCCTGTGCAGCAGGCGACGCAAACTTCCTCTGCAGAGGTGTGGAGAAGTCCATGTTTGCCGTTTGACTTCTCTTGAGTTGAGGAGGCGGCACAAATAGTTCGTCGTTGTCAACAGAAGGAAGAGTGGGTTCAGGCGGAAGCCTAACATTCGGTAGAGGGGAGGACTTTGGCCATGGGGCCCCGTCAGGCAAGGCAGCCGTCTTTCTATCCGACACGGATCGACTGAGCATGGCCTTTCTCCGTGATATTTCCTGTGGCGGATCCGGTGCCTCATCTCCTCCCTCTCCCATAATCTCCGGCAAGGTCTTTGCAAAGCTCACCGTCAGCCCCTCTTTCCTCCTCTTCTTCGGCTTGGTCGCATGATTGTCGTCCGTCGCAGCCACCAGTCGAACCTCGTGAGCATCCGGCCAGCGCTTGGCCAGGGCTATGTCGAGTTTCGGGACATTCTTCTCCGTCGAAGGTTTGAGGAAGTCCTGCACATCGTCGGCGAGTTTGAATGCTCCTCCTCCTCCGCCTCCCCCTCCGCCAGGCCCTCCGGCGGCGGCGGTGTCGTTTTCCTTGAACAGCTTTCCCCACTTGGACTTTTTCAGGAACTTGGACCGTTTTGTGTCGTCCTCGGTCGCCATTGCGGTGTCCAGCACCAATACCCCAATTTCTCCCGCGAGGTTTGTTTTGACGATCGCGAAGCTGGCGCAAGCCGTCGAGTACCGTGGTAGGTATGTGGAGGGCGGCTGCAGGACGCGCTACCTTGAGACCCTGAATCGGTCGCACTTGCCCAGTGTCCGTCCACGTGAAACACGGCAGCCTCACCTGAGTGTCGGAATGTGCCTGATCAATAGCGACAGAGTCATTGAAAAGACATGCTCGTTCTTGTGACAGCCAAGCATGCTACAAATACAAATGTCGTCTTGAGATACTTTCGACCTTCGTATCAGTATCGGTGGTCAACTTTCAMCCGAACTTCTCGCGTGGCAGCGCGCGGGGCAGGGATCTATAAATATATATTGATACCAAACTACCAGAGCCGACTACCAAACAACCAAAGCCGACTACCAAAGCATAAAGCCGCATGTGCCTCCCTCTCCTCTCAGATCACAAACTGTCCTTGTTTATCATCACATCCGAAATTGTCCATGGACTTGCACATCCGATATTTTCCGCATCGACATCTTCATCATCCAATGCCTCCCGATTAGATTGGGCGCGTTCAGGCTCATGGATCTGGAGCGCAAACACTGCAAGCAAGCGAATCGCATCATCAGGACGGTCCAGCCTTCGGAGAACTTCCCATCGGAGGAAGGTCGGCCTGAAAGCGCGAGAGAGGGGGCGGTGATGGAGCGGATTCCTCGTTGCAAAATCACAAGTCGTCTCTCTCTGGAGCCACTCTCATTGCCTCGCAAGGCTTTGCAAATACATTGACACCTTCTTTGGGCTTCCCTAACCGGGAAGGACAAGATTAGCGATGTTCGTCAGTCAATGGCAAACCCCGCCAAGAGCATGTCTCACTCGCGAAGCGGTTGCAAGGACCATCCCAGCACTTATTAAAACCGACTCATGCTTGAGCAGTGTCGTCAACTATGGATTTGACGAATTGTAACAGGCTGCCCACGTACACTTGAGACTACCGGACGGCAGCGATTTTGACTATATCTGGTCTATGGGGAATGATTACTTGGCAAGGTAGGACATTGAGCATTTCAGCTTCGTGGGCTCCCAGGTAGGTTCCATGCACGACTCGAACACCTGCCGCCGGATTTTCTTTGCTTCCCTTCTTTTGGTAAACGGGGAATGTTCTCTCGCAGTTGTATAAATTCCATTCGTACAGCCCAAATGCACGGCGTTGCGTGGCTGTGAGCAGGATCAACGAGCGTCGAATGCTTGCATACATGGGCTGCCTCGCCTTTCTCGATCATCTCCATTTCTCGAGTCTCCGTCTACATGTTGTCACTCATCAAAGGTCTTTCACTTTGCGATGTATATCCCTTCTCGTGGTGGCAGCCACTGCTTTTCTCGAGCTCTTTATTCATCGAAAGCGTCTATGACCCGCGAATCTCGCGGTATAAATGGTTGGAAGGCCCTCAGTAGCATTTCCCGGCGCTCTTCACAGCCATCCAAGAGTTAGGCCCATCGAACAGACTTCCAGTAARCACTAGATCGATAACAAAGCTGTGTATGAAAAAAGTCGACAATGGGAAGAAAAGACATAATAAAGAAAGATTTCGAACATCCTGACTTTTCACACCGGATACAGTGCTCAAAACAAAGAAGCACCTAGACCTCACCAGTACTCAACACCTCCAGATAACAAAATACTGGCCCTCAGCCAACTCTTAGGATCTACGACATCCAGACCAAGAGCACCCACCAACAGCAGCATGTTGTCGCCGTCAAGATGGACAAGAAGATGGAAGATCCAATGGCCCCAAAACATGCCCTCGGCATCCGAACACCACGACATCCGCATCGTCTCCGTAGACGTCATCCCCCCGATGGGATATCCTTTTCTCAGCATTAAGGAACCCGCCACCAAAGTCCAATTTGCTAGGGAAAGAACTCTTGCGTGCGGGAAACCTTTGTATGAAGTTTGGGTATATATGCTTGCTTCTCTTCTTTCCAATCATGGATTCTGCAAGCTGACTGTTCATGGTTTGGTATAGGACTTCCGAAAGCGCAGACTGCTAGGCTATAATATCCCCACGAGTGTCTTTCAAGAAACCAGAAAACATCACGATTGGCCTGTGGATCTTAAGGATTGGACTGCTTTGCCGTGCGAGACAAGACATGAGTTTTTCAAGACGCAACAGTTGGTCACGGATCTGTTCCCCGGATTACCGATCGCTTCGAGTAAAAGCATCACCGAGAAATTGATTCAGCAGAGTTATCGGGGATATGTCAGTAATGAAGATATTGAAGAAGAGGTTGTGAAGCATGCGAAGTATTGCTGGACCGCGTTTCTGCCTCGCATGGAGCATAAGAGGAGAGAGGGCAAGATGAGTGTGTGGGAGGAAGAGACGGTGGATGTCTCTGTGAGATCAAGAATCAGAAGTGTGCTTGGAGAATGGATGATGCAGGATAACAGTACGAAGAAGGAGAATTTTTTTGGGCGGCATGGGTTGTTGGAAGTTGTGAGGAAAAGGGATTCACTTGGTGCCGAAGTGGAATATGAAGGCGCTAAGACGTATGGAGGGAAGTTGGTGTGGATGAATGATGGCAGTATGAGTATTGTTGGTGCTGAGACGGTGGCGGCTGGACAGAAACCTACGAGGAGATTTCTGTAGTTTGAAGAAGTATCTCTGTCGTACAATTAGTTMCATCACGCAATTGACTGAAGCAGAGTGACGCTCTTTGGCTCTCGACTAGAGTAAATGGAGATCTTGCTAAGCTGCAGTCTTCCCGACCACGTACTTAACTCTCATGCTTCGAGTCGTTGTGACAACTTCCCAATGCCATCGAGCGATGCAAAAACAAAACTCAAAACCATGCGCAAGTGAACTCCCTCCGCCAAGCCCATCCCTCAATCAACCCCAGCAAAATCCGGCCCGGAGTCTCCACCCGTCTGACAATCCATCATCATCACAAAACATGGCCACTCCAAACACCCATCTCTCAGCAACAACCCACCTTCACCCCACTTCATCCCAAACTCATCATCACCCGTCAATATGACCCTCTCGTCCAAATCCCCCCAAACAACCAAAATCTCCATTACAAATCTCAGTCTCCCTCACCCAATCTCCGCTCCCGACGTCTGGGGCAAGCAAAAAGACCAACCTGCTCTACTAAATGTATCTCTCACCCTGCGAGGTGCGGGATTCAGTTCCGCGGCTTCGTTGGATAAATTAGACGACAGCACGATCCACTACGGGAATCTCGCGAAGAAACTTCGAGCGGGTTGTTCGGCGGGGCAGAATGTTCTCTCTCTCATTTCTGCTGCTGAAGAAGCGGTGATGGAGATGGGAAGGAAAGGGAATGGGAAGTTCATCGTGCAGGAAGCGAGAGTTGAGGTGGGGTTGTGTAAGGCTAGTATGTTTGGGGAGCAGGTCAAAGTTGTGAGTGTCAAGCGGTTTGGAAGGGATGGGGTTGTTGAGGGAGAGAAATGGGGATTTGAGGTGCAGGAGGTGAAGGTTATGGTGTTGGTGGGTGTTAATGGGTATGAGAGGCAGGCGAGGCAACCGCTTGTTGTGGGATTTGGAGTGTGGTTTGATGGGAAGGGAAGTTTGGAAAGTCTATTTGGGTTGGAGAGCCTGATCGTTGAGGTGAGTTTCTTATGTTCGATTGCAATGATGAATATAAACGCTGATGAAGAGACAGATTATTCAAGACACTTCGTTTGAGACTCTGGAGACTCTGGTAGAGCACCTGGTCTCGGAACTCAGGACGAAGACTCTCGACAAGAGCTTTCCGGGCTCGCAACTACATCTTCGCATTGCGAAACCTCGCGCCATTGCTTTTGCCGATGCACCCGTGGTGGAGATCATCCGCGACATTCCAGCCGCCGTGCAGAAGAAACCCACCACTGCGCCGGCGCTTTGCATCATGAAGCCGTACAGTCGTTGAGGATATGTACMTTACCTTACTGTAATGAAATTCAAAGCGGAGCCTCCTCCGACATGGTACCTGTTTCAAACATCTGCATGAAAGTGGACATTTCAGCCCTGTTGTATACCCGCCCGATGTACGCCCGTTGCTGTGACTGCACGACGACGTGGAAGGAGTTGAGGTCCGAGGATTTTCGATTAGGTGTACGACGGAGTAGAGTGGGGGATGGATGGAGCTGTATCAGTTCTGATGAGATCCTAATGCAGACACCCTGTTCAAAGTTGCGCTGAAAGTGGGTTGACGAGAGATAACTTTCATTGCTGTGGCGTTCATCCCTATGCTGCTCCGGCCCCTCTGATGATCTACCGGAAAGGTATGATTGAAGCGTTCCCCTAACATCTCTTCACCGTTGGCTCTTCATCAACGACTCACCTCTCCATCCAGCACGTGTGTTGGCAATCCCAAAGATAAAATCACCGGCAGCCAAGCCGACAGCCGGCAGCACTGTTGTCGGATCGGCGCCAACTGTCGGCCGAAAGCGGGTCGAAGCGCAAGTGGCGACTCAGCGTGTTTTCCCAAAAGTTTGGAGAAGCGTTTGGAGAGCCTTCCGTCTGGGGTTGATGAACTTTATTTGTTGGGATGAGAAGAAGAATGTTGTAGGGCATACCGTGGCCCATGGGATACATAACAAGGCGATCAAACAGGAGCTTTTGGACAGCTGTCAATCTCTGAAGCTGTGGTGCGAATGTGATCTGCCCTCGTCCGAAATGGGGGAGAAGGAGGCAGGAGATCCTGGTGAAGTGGGTGCTTGGATGATGAACGTTGATGATGTCTATCGTGGTTACAGTATTATTATCTGCAACGGCACGAACGAGCAGACGGGTGCGTGCCAACAATAATGAAGCGTGTGACGAGAGCTGTCAAGCATCAGATGCCGACGAGAATTGTTGGATTTTCCTTGACGCAGACGTGGCCCAACACAACACTATCGGCATGGTGGGGCACAGCTTGGTGGGCGCATTGACGAAATCCCTGTCGGTGAATGCAGGGCGATGAGGAGCTAAGAAATGTTGTCGAAATGGTCAACCTGCGCAATGATAAATATCGACGACAGCAGACCGCTCTTCCGTCTTGATCCCCATCTCCCTTCCATCTTCTGCATATTTGCATCAACCAAAGGAAGTCGGGCTTGAACTTCCGAACCATTGGACCTTTTGATTGTGTTTTGTACAGTAAGCCGATCACCCTTGAAAACATCCACAATTCTCCCTCCACGACTTGAGACGGGAGCTTCACTTCTAGCACCCACCTTCGTCATATCAACGTCGCGCTGACCACCGACCTTCTTTTCTCCCCAGAACAACAACAACCTCTTCACACACCTCACCCATCTGACACAACAACACCACCGCAAACATGGCATCAGCAATTCCATCCAAGCTCAAGGATGCTCTCCCTTCACACCTCAAGCCCGCTGAGGGTGAGCGTCATCACGGAAAGTCGCAGTCTCACGTGGTAAGTTCTCCTGGTGCTTGATCTCCCCTCCTCACACGCGAATGTATGAAGCCGCGGCGGCAGATGGCAGAAATTGAGCGGCAGGCGGCAGCAGAGTGATGGGTATGATGGTGGGGAACAATGAATGGCGGCAACGTGTGAAGGAAGCTTCAGCGACGACGACAACACCACGAAGACGACCTCACTGCAGACTATCTCTGGATTGCTGCTTTCTGAGCGCTGTTCGACTTCCTTCATTCCCACCCACCCTACCTCACTCACCTCACCCCCCTCGAAGCGGGCACATGCATTCACTGGAAGCAACGAGCTTCTGCTCATGGCAAACGATGCCGATAAGAAACACCCCTACCACACGCGATCAGAAAAATTGTTCCCATCCACGACAACATGAATACGATTGGCGGCACGGCCAGCAAGATTGCGTGTGAAATATGGCTAACGCAGGGCGATCAGGCTTTCGAAAACACCTCCACATCAGTCGCTGCCTCGCAAATGCGCAACGCACTGAACAGCCTGGCCGATGGTGTCACCGACCCAAAGGAGAAGAAGGTGAGATTCCCTCCCAAACCGCCCTCACTTGCACTTTTATCCCACTAATACATGTCAATTCAGCGCTTCGAGACGGAAATGGACAATTTCTTCGCCCTTTTCCGCCGCTACCTCAACGACAAGGCCAAGGGCAACGAGATTGACTGGAACCGCATCTCCCCACCCAAGCCCGAGCAGGTGGTCGACTACAACAGCCTGGGCAACTCCGAGTCGGTCGAATTCCTCTCCAAGCTTGCCGTGCTCAAGCTCAACGGTGGTCTGGGTACCTCGATGGGTTGTGTCGGTCCCAAGTCCGTCATTGAGGTCCGCGATGGCATGTCCTTCCTCGATCTGTCCGTCCGCCAGATTGAGCACCTCAACCGCACTTACGATGTCAACGTGCCGTTTGTGCTCATGAACTCATTCAACACCGACAGCGACACGGCCAGCATCATCAAAAAGTACGAGGGCCACAACATCGACATTATGACCTTCAACCAGTCTCGCTACCCACGTATCCTCAAGGACTCGCTCCTCCCCGCCCCCAAGCACGCCAACTCGCAAATCTCCGACTGGTACCCACCAGGTCACGGTGACGTTTTCGAGTCGCTCTACAACTCGGGTATCCTGGACAAGCTGATTGAGCGCGGTGTGGAGATTCTCTTCCTTTCCAACGCCGACAACCTCGGGGCTGTCGTGGACTTGAACATCCTCCAGCACATGGTCGAGACAAAAGCAGAGTACATTATGGAGTTGACGGACAAGACCAAGGCCGATGTCAAGGGTGGTACCATCATCGACTACGAGGGTCAGGCACGCCTGCTCGAAATCGCCCAGGTGCCCAAGCAGTACACCAACGAATTCAAGAGCATCAAGAAGTTCAAGTACTTCAACACCAACAACATCTGGATGAACCTCCGTGCCGTCAAGAGGATTGTCGAGAACAACGAGCTGGCCATGGAAATCATCCCCAACGGCAAGACCATTCCCGCCGACAAGAAGGGCGAGGCCGATGTCAACATCATCCAACTCGAGACCGCCGTCGGAGCCGCCATTCGTCACTTCACCAACGCACATGGTGTCTGCGTTCCCCGTCGTCGTTTCTTGCCCGTCAAGACGTGCTCGGATTTGATGCTCGTCAAGTCGGATCTCTACACCCTCAAGCACGGCCAGCTCATGATGGACCCCAACCGCTTCGGACCCGCGCCGTTGATCAAGCTCGGTAATGACTTCAAGAAGGTCAGCAACTTTCAGAGCCGGATCCCGTCCATTCCCAAGATCCTCGAGCTGGATCACCTCACCATTACGGGTGGAGTGAACCTTGGACGTGGAGTGGTGCTCAAGGGTACCGTCATCATCGTCGCCACGGAAGGCAGCACCATTGACATCCCTCCCGGTTCGGTGCTGGAGAATGTGGTGGTCCAGGGTAGTTTGAGACYGCTGGAGCACTAGAGGTGGGTGTGGAGAGATGCAAGAGCGAGCAGGGCGATCCCCCCATCTGTGGACGGAAAGTCTGGGATGTTTTTGCTGGTGAGGAGAGTGAGATTGTATGCATTAGGGATGAATATGGGTATTAGAGGTCGGTGGATGGTGCATTCGACGGGACCGAGAGTGCACTTTTTAATAGCTGGCTATTATGGCAGTGTTGATGAGTTTTGACATGTTTCCGATTCCGATTTGCTGATTTGTGATGATTGCACAACTTGGAAGTATTGCAGTAGGGCAGTCCGCCAGAGTTTGAGGAAGCCATACTTTGAGATGAAACTCGTGACTGCCAGATAGATGTACGGCAGTCAGTACAGAGAATACAACGAGAAGAGAGCAGACATGTTAAAATCCTCTGCTTCCATTTCACATCATCAATAGGTATCATCATTATCATTATCAATAGATTTCATCATCATAAATCATCCTCAATCCCTCCCTCCCCCTTCCAAATCCCCCTCCCTCTCCCTCATCAACCACTCCTCCAACCTCGAAATCCCTCCTACCCACATCTCCAACCCTAAAGCAAGATAGACAGCAGCCAGAACTCCAAAAATGAACGTTCCGAAATTCTCCCCCTGGAATCTCCTTTGGATGAAGATTTGATACGAAGTTCCGATTACGAGACCTAGGATTGCTGACATGATGTAGGCGTCTTTTTTCCTTCCTTTTTTGATGTTGATGTTTTTAGAGGAGGAGTGGAAGAGGATGAGGAGACTGGTTGTGAGGAATAGGATTGCCCAGAGGAGGAGGAGGGGGCTGTAGAAATCTAGGTTGGAGAGGGGTTGGGATGGGGCATGGTAGGACCAGGCGCCGGTGAAGATGTAGGCTGCTGCGTGGGATGTGGTTAGGAGGAGGGTCATGGGGTCTTTCGGTGAGGGGGTGGAGGGTTCTGAGTTTGGTGGGGGGACTGTTGGAGGTAGTGGTTGAGGGGAGGGTGATGTTGGTGTTGGTGTTGGTGTTGGTGTTGAATTGATGGTGGTTGTGGTTGAAGCCGGACACGAGGTGGCTGCGTCGGAGGATTCCGATTCCGTCATTCTGGGTGTGTCGGATGGAGAAGGCGGAGGAGGAGGAGTCGTAGATGAGGTGATCGGCTCTTCCGTTGGAGGAGGCATGTAGTTTCTTGTCATGTCTCTGGTAAATGGAGGGAAGGGCTGGTCATTGCTAAATATCACTTCCATGAAGACGATAAAGGGAGGGATTGTGGAAGAAAAGGGTAGGGAGGGAGCGGAACGTAGGATGTGTTATACAAATGAARAAGATGAGAATGAGAATGATGATGCGGAGATGTACTCAAGTCCATGGATGACTGGTGGTCTTTCCATGGATTCATGGGAGATGCAATGTCATAGATGGTGGATTTGGGGGGAAGAAATGTATAATAACGACGGGGTGTCCAAGAAGGTGCGGATGTTGCGGGTGAATGATGAATACGATGTACAGAATGGACAGTCCAGGGGAAAATGCACTTCGACCAGCGGAACGGTCGACTATTTCTTCCTCATCCATACACAAAATGTTACGGGAATGGTAAGGCTCCACCTTTCCCTTCTGTGAAGATGAGGTGGAGGGGATGTAGCCGGAAGGAAAACCATCTGGACCACTCGCATGGCTTCCATCGTCCATGACCGAAGCCTCATGTTCCGTAGAAAGCAAAAGAATGCAGGATGGATGTAGAAGACGGCGCCAAGAGGATGTAATTCAGGTAGGTTGGATGGAAGTGGTGGTTGGAGAACAGGTGGCAGGGATGAAAGCATGGAACAAACGCTTCGACATCATCGTTGATGGCATATCACAAGGCTGATGAGATGCCAATTTAGCTCCAGATGATGTTTCTTGTCAGGTACACAGAGAGAAGGTCGATGGTTGCATGGGTCAACTGTTGATATTTGTGCCTGCAGATCTCTCGGGCAAGTACCGTCGCAGCCTGACGATCCGGCATGAATCGATACCAATGACGTATGCGATCGTCGATAAGCGATGGATGGTGACTAGGTAGGTATGGGCGGTAGTCTCACATGTGATATGCCTGGAATGACCACGAGTCGGAGGCAAAGTCGGAGGGTTTGCCATGCTATCCTCCCACTCTCAGCGGAATCTTGCTTGACCTTGATGGAGGTTGGGAGAAGTGAAGGAAGCCATCCATCTCAACGAAGCTGACGGTTGAAAAAGGCGTTGAAGGAGTCAGACGACGAAAACATCCTTCTCTCCTTCCTTCTTCCACCACAACAACACCAAGATGGCGCCTTCGCCGACGACGCCCGATAGCGCGCCGCCTCTCTCGCCGCATTCCATGTCGGGGGATCAGCGTGAAGCGTACGAATACTGGGGATATCTCTTCAACCCCGACAAAACGGGGACCCCGCGTCTCAAAGCCCTCCTCCGCGGCCTCAAGGACATTATGAACGAGAGCTACGAGAACAGCAACAACAACACCCACGAAACCTCCCGACCCGCCGCGCCCTTTGAGCAACCCGACCTGACCCCGACCCAACTCGCCCACTTCTATCGCGATTTACATGGCAACTACGACCAATTATTCCTCGCCACGCCGAATGAATCCCTCGCCTTCATTTACAAATCTCTGGGATGTTTGCACAGTCTCCAACCCCTGCGACACGCCACCCACACGGGTGAAATGGCCAACGGCAGTCGCGAGAGATCCTTCACCGATCCCGTCGTTCCCGCCTTGAAGACCGAAGGCTGGATCATGTGGCAGACCATTCAGATTCTGTTGGGGCCCGAGGAACACGCCCAGTTTTTGAGAGAGGCCGTGGAGAAGTGGGATGTCAGGGATCCCGACTCCGGTCATGTCTTTCCGAAAATCCTGCCGCGAGAGTGTTTTCCCAGAGAACCGGATCGGCATATGGTGGCGTGGTATGAGGGCGTCAGTGAGCGCTTGCGCAAGGAGGCCGAGGCGGAAGAGGCGGCGAGATTTGAGCGGGACGACGTCGACGATGAAGATGACGATGAGGGGAGACCAAGGAGATTGAGGGGCAGAAGGGAGGAGGCACACGTCGACGAGGATGGCGATGATCTGGAGAGTGTGGATAGTCGAGCTCCCGCCCTGGCCTACTTTCGGAATCCCTTGTATCGACATGTCGATGGTAGACCTTCGATTGTGAGGCATCGGAGCGGGAGTAAACGCCCGGCGCTCAGTCCCCGACAATCGATGATGGATAAAGGCAAGGAAGCGGTCGGCAGTTTGGGCCGCATTGCGAGAAATGTCGGCTCTCCCTATCTGTGGGATGGACGGGGAGGGAGTCGGAGTGGGAGTGCACATGCTCAACATGTCGGGGGAAGGAGGAGGAGGCCGAGTCATGCGCATGCAAGTCACGACGATGGAGGAGCTCCGCCCACGAGTTCGGGTAGTGAGAGGAGGGAATCGCATTCTCGTGCCCATCAACATCAGAGGAAGAGGACGACGAGCTCCCACGCGTCTCCTCCCCAACAACAGCAACACCAACCCGTGAGACCGGGGAATGGAAGTAGTGCCGTCTCCTCGGACGCCACTGCCGACGATGAATGGTGGGAGAAGAGTGAAGTCGGGAGTACTCCTCCCCCATCGAAACATCACATCAATTCTTCTTCCGCTACTGCTGCTGCTGCGGCTGGTGGAGCAGGTCTTGCCGGTGCCGCCGCTGCTGCTACCCCTTCGAGACATTCTCGCTCCCAATCTCAACACCACACACCTACTCCTGCATCTCGAGACGAAGGTGGTAGAGAAGGACATCATCGGAGACATCGTAGTGCGGAACCCACTCCTTCTGCACAAGCACAAACCTCTCAGGGCAGAGAAGGGGAGCCAGCGGATTATTTCGCCGGCGTCGCGGAGGCGAAGAGGAAGAATGGGCAACAGCAGAAACAGCAGAAACAACAACCGCAACAACAACCACAACCGCAACAACAGCAGCAAGCGGGAGGCGAAATCAGTAGGAGGAGTTCGGGGGAGAGTTCTACTTCTAACGGAGGAGGAGGAGGAGGAGGAGGAGGAGGGGTGACGGGAGGAGGAAAAGGTCCAACTCCACCACCCGTTCCCGCTTCAAATGGTGTGCCGGGAGTGAGTTTTGGGCCGAGTGCCGGGCCGCTTTTCGCCAGTACCGTTGCTCGGAGTGGAAGTTTGTCCGCTGCTGGGAGGGGAGGAGGTAGGGCTGGTGGGAGAGGGGAAGATAGGAGGGCAAGTCTAATGGGGGAAGAAAGGAGAGGGAGTGTGATGAGCGGCAGGGGTGGATATCCTCCTCCGCAACCCGGGCAGGATCCTCATCGACATGTCTCCCAGCATCGTCCCAATCATGCTTCTCGGAGAGATGAAGGAAGGAGGGGATATGGATATGGATACGATGATCCCCGACATTTCCATCACGCTGACGATGTGGATCCCAGACGCTATGATTCTCCTCCCCGCAGGAGTCTTGGAGGTCCGAGATTCGATGATGGTGGGAGACGAGCGAGTAGGGATCTTCCACCCCCGGGGAGACGTCATGCCCTTGCGGAACCAGAATACGATGATGATGATGATTATGATAGTTATGATGATGATGGTTATGAAGAGGATCGTCATCCTGCGAGAAGGTCGGGAGAGGATTTCGGCGGGAGGAAAGGGGGTTCGAGAGAGGATGTTGTTGGTGCGAGCAGGAGGAGGAGTGGAGGGAGGAAAATGGCGAGATTTCAGGGGGATGATGGGGAGGGAGGGGGAGAGGTGGTTGAGAGGGGGGCTAGGGGGGTTAGTGGGAGAAGGTATGCTTGAGCTTTAGTTGAGGGGAATTGGGGGATGAATTGCATAGATGGTTAGATGGACGGATGGATGGATTGTTACGAGAAAGCTTTCGTTGGATTGTTGGTTGGGGTGTTCAGAGTTGGAGGTTTTTGTTTTTTTCTGCTTGGGATTGGTTGGTATATACTATGCTACTCAATCGCTACATCACTTGTTTCGAATTGATGAATCAATGAACCAATCGAAAACTACGAATTCGACGAMGACTAGGAAGAAGAAAGTCCTTCTCTTAAGATGCGAACGGGTGAGGGAGTGGTAGAGGAAGGAGAGGGCGGAATAGAAGGCGTTTACGAATACCAAGGCGCCGTGTTTTGCATTTTAAAGGAGTGGAGAGGGCGGGATGGGATAGGATAGGATATCGTTGAATTTCATGGTGTAGGAAGCAGAGATGAGCGAACCAGTTCATCACTAGAACGCCCAGGTCTAGATTTGAACGGACCCGCCGGAAGCATAATCAACGGCTTCCTATTTTGGCCTCGTCTCGCCGTACCTTGCCAAAACAAACTTACTTCATCTCTCCATGAAACATCACCTCATACCAAACAAACTTCAAAGAAGCCTTCATCAATTCACATTGTTACAATTCTCTTATTGGTTAGAAAGGAGACTCTCCTAGGAGCCTGGCAACAAGAATCATTTCGATTCTATGAACAAGCACTTGGGTTTCCCCATCTAAAGGAAACGTCTGACGTGAGTCGCCGTACATGAAAGAAACGGGCGGGTTGGGCTATTTCTAGTCCAAAACAACGGTGGGGGTTATCATTTACATCTGCTCCCTCTCCCCGGATGGGCTGTTTATTCAATTAATTGTATTGCTTCTTTCTTCTGTCTCTTCTCGTGATCATTGCCCGTCTATTCCTCCCTTCCTTCCATTCATTTATTCTTTTGATCACCGTTATAGAAGATGCTGGAAAATTGGAGCGCGTGGTTATTAGTACTGATATCAGCGGAATTCCTGGCGCCCGTCCTTGCGACTCATGACCATGCGAAATTTCACAAACATCCTGCTCCTCCTGTGAAGCGTCAGWCGCAGGATGAAAGTAGTAGCGACAGATGGGACGAGTTACAACAGCAGTATCTGACGAACTTGCAAGAGAGTCTCCCAGAGGATGGAGAGTGTACATGGGATAACATGGTAGTGCGAAGGGAATGGTAAATATCCTCCAAACCCTCCCAGACCAGAAAAGAAAGAATCGCGCGCTGATATCCTGATTTTCGTGATCCCCAGGGGCGACATGACCGAAAGCGCAAGAGAAGACTACCTCACCGCCATCCAATGCCTCAAAGACCTCCCCCCTCAAACCTCCCAAACCGAAAAATACCCCGGCGTACAAAACCGCTACGACGACTTCACCATCGCGCACGCCATCAACACAGGAACCGTCCACCGATCCCCCTGGCTCCCCATCTGGCATCGCCACTACATCTACGCCTTTGAAAAGGCCTTGCGCGAAGAATGCGGGTATGCCCACGGACACCCGTATTGGCATTGGTCGAGATATCTCGACACGGATCCTAATTCCTGGCCCATGTTTGATAATTCCCCCACGTCCATTTCGGGGAATGGGACGCAGACGGGAGAGGCGTGTGCGTGTGTTATGGAGGGCCCGTTGAAGGATTGGAAGGTTACGTTGGGGCCTTCGCCAAATGGATGGGGTTGTAAGAGGAATCCGAGAGAGGATGGGTTTGGGTATAATCCGAGGTGTATTGAGAGGACTTTTAATGTGGATATGTTGGAGCATTTGAGATTTGAAGATGTTGTCAAGACGATTGAGGCTGAAGGTACTTATCCCCTTCCCATTTCTGATCTTCCTCTACCCTTGCAACAACACACTAATGGACATTTTCCTATTTAGACCCCAACACCTTCTCCCGCCTCCTAGAACTCGAATCCCCCTCGGTACACAACTATCCCCACATATTCATGGGCGGCACACAAATCGAAGTCACCTTCTCCTCGCAAGACCCCTGGTTCTTCTTCCACCACATGATGGTCGAGTACATCTTCGACATTTGGCAGAGTCTCGATTATGACGTTCGCACCACCACATTACCCGATCCCGAAATCTTCGATTCCGCGAGGAGGAGGGATCAAGGGTGGAGTGCGACTCCTAGGCCGAATTTGGATAGCGAGGTGTTTTTGTCCGAGGCTTTTGAAAATGTTACTGTTAGGGAGGCGATGTGGCCTACTAGGGGGAAGTATTGTTGGAGGTATGAATGAGTTGATGGGGTGTAATGATTAGAGGTTCTGGGCATACTCGATTCGTAGTGGGATTCAAGATCCGATTTTGGAGAATCTGCATGTGTTTTGACCATCTGTGGTTAGTTCACTTATCTGCGGCGGTCCTACCTTACCTTTCTCTACCCAAGTCTTCACGTGGCATTGAATGGAATGGAATCGACGCCTTCACTCGACTTGCAGAGTCGGATTGCATCTCGTCTCTCCAGTATTCACGATGATATCCTCGGATCTCTCCGCCTCACCTCTTTATCCCAGCTGAAAAGTGGTTTGGCAGTGGTGGTTTGGAAAGCGTGACATGAACAATCTCATTTCAGCGGCAGCCGTGCGACCAGTGGAGTACAAGTAGTGCAATAAGAGAGCCCGATGAACAGGCGGAGTCCCTCGACCCAATGCCATTGATAGCAAATCTCCTCGCCGAAGCACCTTTTCATTCTCTGGCCCTCAATCCGACAACGCCAGCTTTCCCCATCCATCCATGCATGAAAAAAAACCCTCTCGCCTTCTGATCGGTCGGTCGGTCGGTCGGGTGTGGTTCGTCGTCGTGTATCGTCTTGGGAAGAAATATCGAGTCGCTTTACATCACCACGCCGGAGTTGGAGGCAATACGCTGCGCACATATCGAAAATCAGTCGCAAATCCCTTACAAATCCCTCCTCCATTATCTCATCATTCCAACTCACCGGCCAAAGCTCAGCAGCCTCCTTGCCCACAGGTCCAGTAATGGCGCTTCCCTTCATCTCACCCTTGGGGTTGACAATGACACMAGCGTTGTCCTCAAAGTAGAGGAAAACGCCGTCCGCTCTCCGCCATGGCTTGCTCTGGCGCACGATGACGGCAGGCATGACCTTCTTTCGCAGCTCGGGCTTTCCCTTCTTGACCGTAGCCATGACCATGTCGCCGACACCTCCAGCGGGGAGACGGTTGAGGCGCGCACCGATGCCCTTGACGGAGATGATGTAGAGGTTACGGGCGCCGGAGTTGTCGCAGCAGTTCATGACGGCGCCGCTGTGTGAGATCACTCGTTAGATTGTGGGGAGCCTTGAGATGCGGTACATAGGTTCGCGGGGGTGGGTGGGAACGTACACTGGCAGACCGAGCGTCATCTTCAGCTTGTTGCCGGATGTGTTGGATCTTGTTGGCGCCATTGTGTGCTGTGTGGACCGTGTCGTGTGGTTAGTAGTGGTGTGCGGTTGGCGTCGTCGTCGTAAAAGAATCGAGGTTGCCCTTCTCAGCTGGCCGTCGAAATGCTCGTGCCGAAGTTAGTCCGTGGAAGAAGTCTTGGCGGGAGTGATGTCCGACGCTTCACATGACATTATAGAATGGATGAACTTCTCCGATGCAGAGATACTGTACAATTCAGCACATCCAGGAGAGCAAGGCAATCTGGCGATGATGCGAGTAGTTCCGCACGTTGTCATTCATAATCATCACGCAGCTGCAACAACACCATCATCCATTCAGACTGAAACACTGATCATAATCTACTGTGCGCTCTACGCTTTTCCCCATGCATCACATCCATCCTAACCCAGAAGATCATCCATCGCACTGCCAGTCTTGTTCACACTCCCATTGTTTCCTGCCTGAGCCGGCGCGGGTGCGGGAGCACCATATAGACCCGCCTGGCTCTTCTGCTTCGCCATATCGGCAATTGTCATGCCCTTGCCTTGCCCCGCAGCAGGACTCTTCTTCATACCACTGCCGGCCAATAAACTGGCAAATGCATCACCTCCTCCCGCAGACTTCTTCGCCGCGGGTGCGCCAATCTTGTTGCCACCAATCCCAGCACCAGGGCTCGATGCAGCGCCTGCTGGAGAGGCAGAAGAAGCCACGCTGGTGAAATAGTTCGGACCGCTGGGTTGATAACCTGACGGCTTTGGCGCCGAGGGTGGTAGGAAGGCAGAGTTGGAGGGTGTGCCGGTACTGCTGGGAGCTGGAGATGTGGTGGAGAAGAGGTTGGAGAAACCTGCTTGGTTTGCACCTGATTGCGGTGCTGGTTGAGCGAATTGTGTTGCCGATGAGGTGGTAGAGAAAGAGCTGTAGTTGGGTTTGGGGATTGCGGGTATGGATGGTTGAGCGGCTGGCTGGGCTGCTGGAGCTGCGGATTGAAAGTCGTCAAAGTCGTCGTCATCTGCTACTGTTTGAGGAGCTATTGTGGGTGGTGCGAGAGCCTTGGATGCAGAACCGTTTGAAGGAGCAGCAGCAGGCTCATCATCGCCAAAATCGAAGAGATCCACTTCTGGCTCCTTTGGCTTGGGTGCTTGTGCTGGCTTTGGAGCCTCTGCTTTCTTCGCAGGGGTCCTCGCCGTGCTGGCATTATGTTTCCGCCTACCAGGAGCAGCTTGTGCACCACCATCATCATATTCGTCGTATTCATCGAACCTGTCCTGACCAGCTGTCCTCCCACCCTCGTCATATTCTTCATGGCTCTCACCACCAAATCCACCACCATCTCCGTACACCCCTCGACTCGTACCTCCAAAGCTGCCCTCGTAACCAGCTCCACCGCTCTCACTCCCGAAACCACCATATCTTGCAGAAGATGATCCTCCCATGCCCAGTCCAGCACCACCCTCGACACCTCCATATTTGTTCTTCGTTGCTCTTGCCTTTTTCCTCTCCGCTCGAATCCGCTCGACATCTCCCAACAGCTCCGTCAGCTCTTTACTGCGGTTCCGGACGTTGATCCCCTGATCCTTGCCATTCTGGTCGATGAAATGAAACTGCTTCAGCATCTTGAGGAGGTTCAGGTGTAGCCGTGCATCGTCGATGACCCTCTCGGAGCCATTTTTGATCAGGAATTCCAACAGTTGCAGCGCTTTGTAAATCTGACGCCATTCCTCTGCGGATTTCTCGGTGAAGCGTTTGTAGATCATGGGCATGATTTCGGTGAGGAGTTGGTAGTTGAAGGTCGCATTGGCGATTTCTTGCATCATGGAAGAAGAGGCACCCCAAGGTTCATTATTGGTTGCTTCGCGGACTTTGGACTCCATTTCTGTGTAGTTCATGACGGCATTTTGGACCTTGCGAACACCTGCTTTGATGTCATAGRTTGAAATGTTGGCGGCGGCTTCTTTGAGTGCGTTGAAATCCATGGTTAGGGAGGTGACGCTCAAGGCGACGAGAATTGCAGGCCAGCGATGTGGATGTGTTGTTAATGAAGCCAGCTTGTGTGGAGTCGAAAGGAGATTCCGCGTCCGTCCGTTCTACACGCGGGAAGGGCCGGCGGCGTGGCGGAGAAGATCCATTGATCGAATGGCTTTCGCGACAATTCACTCATCCTGCCATCAACACTCTTGTACAACATCACCTTTCTGCATCTGTATTACATCTCCAATCGATTGGAATCTCCGGCCGCTTCTGTGTATACTAGTGAGCCCATGCAATGCCTCATAATGAAGCGCATGTTTGCTGAGATGGAACAGGTACTTCTTGATACTCCATCAGCCGCGAACTCCTAGGTAAGCTCTCCGCCACAATCATATGACAGCAGATGTTGCAGTCACTTGCAAGGACTTTGTGACATGCATCACACCCTTTGTGCGGGTTGGTGTGGAGCACTTGAAGAGCGCTTCAATGGCTGTCATATGTCTCCACTGGACTGGCTGTTGACCAGGCCATGATACTCCACTGCAATGCAGGCGAGRGACGGTGTCATCATACATTACTGCCATCCCAACCCCCGAGGCATTGCTTCCCCATGGAAGAAGCTCCGCAGCAAAGAAGCCCCTCCAGCGACACTCTTCCACAAACGGGGGAAGATTCTCGGCAGACGGAAGATTCAGGCTGACCACCAAGCGTAGACGCCTTTCGTGCCCCGCCATCGACCCCACCACTCGACATCTTTCTCGGCCATTGATTGCAACGATGTTCAAGTTTTCCAGCTCCTCGTCTTCCTCCCTCCTCGCCCGCTCGCTCCTCCCCAAGCACCAAGTCCCCGCCACTCGTGCCTTTCACGTCTCTGCAGCCAACATGGTGAAGAAGGCCCACTTTGACGTCTCCTGGACCGGCCCCGAGTACAAAACCGATGCTTCTGGAGAAGTAACCTCAAAGGACGATTCCGTCAAGCGTGAGTGGTAATACATCGATGCTGTTCGCGTGGGAACTGGCTTGTACAACGCAGCGTCTTTTAGCAAAGAAGATTTGCAATGACAGTGCCTGGCAATGCCTCACATCCTACTCCCATATGTCCACATCGTTCCCTCCCAATGCCTTCCTAAGCTGACCCTCGATCCAACAGCCCGCAATGGCCGCATCAATTTTGAGCTCTACGACGAGGTCGTTCCCAAGACCGTGGAGAACTTCCGCGCCCTCTGCACTGGCGAAAAGGGATTCGGTTACGCCGATGCCAAGCACAACTCATTCCACCGCATCATCCCCGACTTCATGCTTCAGGGCGGTGACTTTACCCGGGGCAACGTATGATCCTTCAATCACATCCTTCACTTCCTGCCCGTGCTGACATCACATCACAGGGCACTGGTGGCAAGTCAATCTACGGCGACAAGTTCGCCGACGAGAACTTCAAGTAAGGCAGTGGAGATCCTTCATTCCTCAACGATGGATGCTGATGTGTGGATTGTAGGCTCACCCACGATCGACCTTTCCTCCTCTCCATGGCCAACGCCGGCCCCAACACGAACGGCTCTCAATTCTTCATCACCACCGTCGTCACCTCGTGGCTAGACTCCCGCCACGTCGTCTTCGGAGGTATCCCCAAGGGCGATGCAGCAAGCATGGGTGTGGTCAAGTCGATCGAGGCGTGTGGAACTAGCAGTGGCGCTATCAAGTACAAGGAGGGTCCACCAAAGATCGTCTCCGCTGGTGCCGAGTAGAATGGAGTGGCAGATGAGACCTGGGGGATTGTTGATATAGTACAAAGATGGTGGCGGCGAGATGGACAGTGACAAAAACAGCAAAAGCCCATATCCAGAGATTGAAGAGAGCAGCAGTAGGGTGTTGAAATTTGAGGCAGCTGTTGGGTGGACTGATTGCCGTGTACGCTAAGTATGAGTTGCTATCCGACATTTTTCTTCCTTCAATCCTCATCATCCTGTGCTTTGTCTCCTCATTGTGAATTCATTGGCAAGAAGTTGACCGGATTGTATGGACTCCAGTTGCTTTGGACATCCTGTGATGCAGGATCAATCAACTTCATCGGTGGTGATGACCTTTATGGAGAGGCTCAGACAAGCATTCTGGCGCAGACAGTCCAGCGATCAGATTTGAAGCCTGAGTTCTGCAATGACCGACCGTTAGGCGGAGAGGGGGAAACTCATTTTGGCTTGGGGAGAACCACCGATGTTATACCTTTCGGCAAGACAACCTCTTCGCGCAGGATCCATTTCGACCAAGGCATCCATTGCCGTAAGCAGCGGTCATACTTACGAGGCACGTTACGATAACACCCAGTCTGCGTCAGAAGTGCGTCCTGTCAGTATTCGTGCGGAACTTTCTACCAACTTTAACACGAAGAATGACTGGAACCTTTCATGCGCTACCACTTCAGAAAATGACAGGTGGATCTCGGCATGCACCGCAATCTTCACTACAAAGTCCTCTCTGGACTTTATACTTCTCACCCAATTCACTCGGACGAAATATCTGAAATCACTGACCTACAACCCCTGGCCGACGCCATGACATATCGCCTCAGCAAACCTTTATCCAAGCGGGAGAATAAAATCATCAATGATGTCGAGGATCTGACGACATCCGTCTCCGGACACCACTTCGTCAAAAGCCTTCCAGTTTTAGCATCCCAACTGAACCGCCGCACCTTGCGCGATCGCGCAGCATACCTTTTGAGTCAAGGGTCAATATACTCTTATCGAAGGCCATGTTCCTATTGCCATCTCCGTCACCATTCATTTTTGGAAAAGACCTGCACACATCGATATCGCCAGGACATTTACGCGAGCTTACTTGCACGCGACTCTGAGACAGTCTACGTATTCACGAAAGATGCACATATCCCGCCTGTTGGTTCGGTGCCAGATCTCCATGTTATTCACTGGCCTCTCGTGCTTGGTGAATGTCCCTCGGGAAAGCGAGGAACGCTGGAAGTAGAGAATGAAAATCTACCTGACGGGTTGGATCTCACAGGGGGAGTTGTACGMGCTGTTTTGCAATACTGGAGCGAACATGACGGATGTATTCCTTTCAAAACGCATGTCGGTACACAAGCTACGATTCTGCGAATCCGCCATCAAGATCCACCTGAGGCGGACTCCAACTACCGAGCTGGGACTGATCTGGCACGCTATATCTTCATGGTCAGTAACGAGAAGATGATTGGTCGGATGAACGCGGGCAAGGGACGATGTAACATCTTCAAGATCCTCACGGCTCGTCACACGCGGTTTCCTCGTGGCGTTTGGAAAGAAGAGATCCAAGATGAGAGTGTTCGAACTTTGAAACCGATTAAGAGACAGGCGAAATTCATCGAACACTTCTGGTCTCGATACCTACTGTCAGATCGACAGGTTCGCAAGATGCAGACCGAGCCACCGCTCTTTGAAGAATTAGGACGGAGGGATTTCCACAGGATGATCTCTGCGCTTCTACGAACCGTCGACTCCACGCTCGAGGGCGTAGAGTCCGCAATCCAGAAATTGAAGCTGGGGAAATGGGAATATACTGAGGATATGGTGGACGAAATGAGAAAAAAATCTAGACAGGCGAGAGGGGCTGCGCGTGATTTGTGGAAGTTCATGAAGCTTTTCAAGGCTCTGCTTACTTCTCATCTAGAGTGGTTGGGACGGGTTACTGATGCCAAGGACTCGTTTGCATCGTGTCGGATTCTTGATAAAATCCCTATCGAAAAGACTATGGATGCCTCCACCGAGGGAAATGGCGGGACCCAAGCTTATGCAGCTGGATMTAGCAGAGATTCTTTCGAACATCTGGCTGTGATGTACACGGGAAGACTGCACCCGAAATCGCAATGGGCAAGAGAGACGTTGAACTATCTGCACTCCCTTTGCTTGTATGTGATTGCGTTGGAAGAGACTGTGGAGTTTAGTGATCGAAGAAGGCATGCTTTGGAAAAGATTGAGTCGAGGCAGATTCGCGAGTCGTACTTGGAGGTGGTGGATGTTAAAGCTTTCATCCCTGAGGCGGAGCCTGAGTGAAGGCGGCGATGTGGGTATCGCTGTTTGATTATCAAGCGTGGACGCTAGTTTACGAGCCATTCTGCGGATGACTAGGAAAGTTGATCGTCCTTGGGATTCGCTGCTCCCTTCCTCAACAACGCCATGGAAACCAAAACYAAGCATCGCAAATCGCTAAGCCCGTGCAGGAACGTATGAGACTCGCAAGAAGCCTGGCCAACACTCCTTCAATCCACCATCACGGGTCTGGACCATCACGGCATCCCCGGCAGATTGATGCACCATGCTATTCTGTATCGATCTGCACAGATTCAAGCAGTGGACAGTACAGCGGTAGCATAGCCGATAAAGCTTTGGCATCTAGAGCGCGTCCATTGCGTGTCAGGGTCAAGGAGGTGAGCATAGGCCACATTGACAGCAGCTCATCCAAATCATCTCCTTTTCCGAGACAGCAATTCGAAATGTGTACTCTCCGGACTGCATCATGACAGATTTGCATAGTGTCCATTCGGCCCAGCATGGAGTACAGATCAAGTCCACGGAAGACCTTCTCTGGTACATACGGGAATTAGCGAAAGATTTCCACATCTGACTCAAACCGGCAGGTCTCGTAGCAGCTTTTTTTGAAGACTACCCTCTTCAGAGTGTGTCGCTGCGGACCATGATAGGTTTCCGAGGCCMAATGGCGTACTACGCTTTCGGTGCGGGAGCCGGGATACTCATGGCAAAGGGTAATTTCRAGCGACACCAAAGACGTACACAAACGTAGGACTGTGGAGATTGTATCATCCACGTCTAACATCCGCAAATTTGCATCCAGATTGAACAGGTTCGGAGAATACCATCTGGGTGAAATCGGAGCTGTGATCAGCTCTTGCACGTATCGAGTCCGATGCCGGCGGAGGGTGAGTGCCGCCAGGAACTTTCGTGGGGATAGATGGGTGCTGTAGCTCTTGTATAGGACTGGCTCGACGATTCGGTTCATCGTCTTGGAGACAAGGGACAGGGCGAAAAGAGTGTTGGTATTGACTCTGGATTCGTTGCTGGTGGACGCGTTCGGTTCCAGCTCGCAACTCGAGGGTGGTGCCAATTCGTTGATGATGTATTCGAGGAGCTCTTCTGGGAGTGCTGCAGTGATTGATCGGCTGTAAGAGGAGGACATTGTACCAGCGAGCGAGCCTTGCCATGCTGAGTACTGGGGGATGAAAAAGGGGTCCACGTCCATAGGAGTGTAGAGGTCTGATGTATTGGGATAAGAAGACATGATGTTTGATGCTTGTTGTTTAACGAGTGGTGTTGGAAAGTGACCGCTGCTACTCTCCAGGATACTGAACTCTCTATAAAACTATCAATCGATGGAATGTAAATTGCCAAGACTTATCGAGGGTTGCACAGCGGAACTCCTGGGCTTACCCCTCGTAGACTCGTTCGCGGTAGCCTGGTCTGGAGCCTATAGAGGGAATGTACAACTGCAATGACGTGGACTTCCTCATGTGAATATCAAATGATGACAAGAGGTGTCATTCCATCGACTGTATCCCGTAGTCTTGGTGGTGTTTTTCCAATCGGGTGTAGAGCCATAACGGCATCGCAATCGAATCTCCCTGGTAGAAATCTGGTGAGGGTTTCCAAATCCACATCGAAACAGCCATGTCATCCGAGCATAGCTGAAGATGCATGTCCTGGAAAAGGTCTGAAGTGAGGCATGATATCATCGCTTGATAGTTCTCCCGCGATTTGTGATCGACACAAATAGGGCGTAAGCCGGGATGATCTTCGCCATCTGCTCCATAAAATCTGATTAGCGGTAGATGACAAGACCTTTCAACTCATATCGACCTCACTTGGTTTAATCTAGGAAGTTTCCTCAGAGACTCCCCTCGAATTCAAAATCTGCAACCACTGCACGTCAACATGGCGCCAAGCACACCTTCCCTGTCCACTCTCAGCATCCATGCCGACGACCCCATCAACCACATCACAGACGTAGCCCCACCACTCCACGTCTCCTCAACATTCCGCTACCCAGAAGATCCCTCCAAACTCGTTCCTGCAAGAGAAATCGACCCTTTGACATTCTTCGCAGCTCCAGGCGGTGCCATCAAACCTGATGCTCATGTCTATTCTCGCCTCACAGCGCCCAACACATCTCGTTTAGAAACACTCCTGTCCGCCCTCCTCAAAGCTCCCTGTCTGACTTACTCTTCCGGTCTCGCGGCTTTCCATGCCCTCCTCACCTGGCTGAATCCAAAGGTTGTTGCCATTGGTGCTGGGTATCATGGCTGTCATGGAGTATTGAAAATCTACCAGAAGCTTACAAAATGTAAGATTGTAGATCTCTTCGACGAGGGAAGTTGGGGAGAGCTGGGAGAGGGAGACGTTGTGCACTTGGAAACACCATTGAATCCTTCTGGGAAAGCCTTTAACGTCAAGCATTTCGCTGAGATGGCACACAAAAGAGGTGCGGTTTTGACGGTAGACGCGACATTTGCTCCCCCACCGCTCCTCGATCCCTTCAAGTTTGGCGCCGACTTTGTTATGCACAGTGGCACAAAGTACTTCGGCGGTCACTCCGACATGCTCTGCGGAGTGATTGCGGTCCAACCTGCACGGGTGAAGGATTACTGGGGCATGTTCGGCGAACGGGTCTACCTGGGTTCCGTGATGGGCAGTCTGGAGGGATGGCTTGGCGTGCGAAGCTTGAGGACTCTTGAGTTGCGAGTCATGAGGCAGAGCGAGAATGCCACGAAGCTCGTGCAATGGATTGCGGATAGTCTGGAACAGGGGCAGGACTTTRGCGTTGTACAGAAGCTGGAGCATGCGAGCTTACAGAAGGAGGACATGGGATGGCTACATGAACAGATGCCCAATGGATATGGGCCTGTTTTCAGCATCTGGTTGAAAACGGAGGAGTTGGCAAAGTCCTTGCCTAGCAAGCTGCACTTCTTCCATCACGCAACGAGCTTGGGTGGTGTGGAGAGTTTGATTGAATGGAGGAGCATGAGCGATGATACTGTCGAGGGAAACTTGCTGAGAGTCAGTGTTGGTGTGGAGAATTGGGAAGACTTGAAGACCGACTTGCTAGAGGGTTTCCAAGCTCTCGCTGCGGAAGCGGGTTCCCCAGAAGCGAAATGAGATTTCTTCGAGTTTCTCCAAGGGCATGTCGGATGGCGGCATTGTTGACTCCTGACCCTAGATATATGCAACCAATCACTCAAAGTGGCACCGGCCCTGCAGTTATGCGAAACCTGTATACCATGCGAATAATCGGCCTCATGAAGAAGTCAATTGTGCTTACCTCAACAGTCAGTCCGCCTAACAAGCCTTGGCTTCGGAGTAAGGTATCAAAGCAAAGTTGGTCATTTCATCTCTCATTCAGTTTCTAGACTTAGTGACGAGCTGCCTATTCATTAGAGCAGAACGCAAGGTGCTATACCTGCAATGCCYGAGCCGCCATCAGCTTGCGAATACCACTCGGCCATCGTTCCTCTTCCGGCATCCGCCAACTGTCTGTCCCATGTCGAGTCAGTTCTCGCGACGCTGAGGTCTCCCAGAGTCCCCACGCTGTCTGTCGCAATTTTGAACGAGGTCCCCCACTCAACAACGAGGCTAGTTGCTAGCGCAGAAGTCTGAAGATACTGTACATGGATTCTTCGCGACCGTCGTCCCAATGTCGCTTGGTAATCTTCCGACCCTAGTCGGCCTTATCCACACCTCCCGTCCTAGGGCACTTTCGCTTCCCGATCAAAACATCTCGTCCATTCATTCCTGCAACCACCCTCTCTCCCTGATGATTTTCGCTCTCTCCTTGAACAACTGCCGTACTGTATATCGCTGCAGCAATCTTTGATGCCAATCGTAGCTTCTCGGCCATCGACTCCTCCATTCGAATTCGAATTCTTGGTTGAAACTTTCMGTGAGAGTGATCTTCGAGGCCTCTTTCGCTGCAATAAACATTAGATCCGCGTATGAAACTCGGTCTCCTATTAGATAGAGGTTTCCTGTAGAGCCAAGGTGGCTTTCTATGGTGGCAAGATTTCCACGGATTAGGGCATCGTAGTAGTCGCGTATGGAGATGAATGCCTTTTTCCCTAGAATTGCTTCATGGCCACCGAATTGATGCCAGGCCCATTGTTTCTGGTGCCAGACTTGAGGGAAAGTGGTGTAGTGAAGTTTGTTGTCTTTGTCGTAGGTTTCGATGATGTATTCAACTATGGCGCCAGACTGCAGAAGTTCTATCAGCGAGCCGCATATGAAGAGGAGTTGGACAGCTGATCTCTCCACGCACGAAGCCTTCGTTCGATGCACCCTCAGTGTGAGAGATCTCGCTGGCTTTTCCTACTTACCTCCCATAGCACCAACTCATTATTGGGATCATCCAGTGCAGGTACGGCTCTTGATAAAGCTGTCGGAGCGTAGGGGTCTTTGTCGACGGTTGAGTGGTCGAACACTTTCAACACATATGGTAGTCCAAGTTCCTTTACAATCAACACGACCTTGCACAATTGAGGTCCGAGTATATCTCCGTAGATTTTGAGTGGTTTCATGCTCGGTGCGCTGTCTACCAACGACAGCATGGAAGGAGCCGTCGATGGAAGCTGCGAAGGTGGAAGCGTGGAAGCGGGAGTGGCTGAACGCAACGGCGGAGGTGGTCGATGTACTGTCAACAACTTACACGCCACAGATAAGGCGAAGCTGGTGACGTGAAACGATGGCCTTCGCTTTCTCCACGATGATGCGACGGATGATGCCCGGGTTCCTCCTCTGTGTGATGTTTTCGTCGATGATGCTGATAGCATAACATCGTTCGACGAGCCATCACTCGTCGCTTTCGACGACGCAGCACTGGTTGTCAAACTTGTTGGTGGGTTGCGTCTCAACCCTCGTGGAGACGAGTTGTTGCTGGCCATCTTGCACGATTGTCATCGCTGTGGAAAGCCGATGCGGTGAAGCATTGGTCCTGGAAGTGGCGATGCGCTTTGAGACACTGTCGCGGGCATCTTCGGCAGATAACTGGTAGGGAGCTCGCTTGAACAATTTTGACTCTAGTGAGCGATCCGGCCCATTCCAACCCCTGTAGCTCGTACTGTACTACTGTACGCCCCTGCTTCTTATACAGCTAWCGGTGAGGCGGCCAGATTGACTCCCGATACTGCCGCCAATTTTGTGCTGCTGCATAAGTAGGCGATGATTGTAGATTGGAAATGATGCAATGGCGTTGTGGTCTGCTGTTGACTTGCATAGGGGAAGGGCTATTGCTTCTTTGGTTCGTCCCTCGCTTATCGCCCATCGGTACCGGTGTTGACGTGCTGTATTATTGACGTGCTGCGTTCGGAGTCCGGACTTGACCCTTGGCCTTGGATCAGAGCTTAAAAGTCAAGTAAGTGTACCTGTACACGATACTTTTCTTCAAGCAGTACTAATGTGGCCTCCTCATGTCGTCGGTAATATAGCTTTCTGGAAGAGGACCGTACCGCAGGTCGCAACATAATCATCCACTTGATGGACTTTGTATCTCTAGCAGGTCGCAGACAGCACGGCAGCAACAGACCATGGCATCAAAATCGCACCACGATTGTGTATCAATCGTTTGCTGATAACGTTGATAGATTTGTGCAGCGGAATCACCGCTCTCCACTGACGGCCTAGATTCGTAAGACCCCGCACCATGACTTTAACTGGCTCCACAGCCTTGTCAAGTCAAGTCTCCGCTGAATGGTGGGTGGGACTTGGCGGGGATTCAAACCTTCCCCGCGAGGAGTTCTCCATACCTCCTTTACTATCACCGCCTCCCCACGACAGATGAGTTAGCAACCCATACAATTCGAAGCGACAATTTCGAAATGAAGCTGTGGTTCCAATTTTCCTGTCAGCGCAAAATAGCGCATGTCGCCTGTCTTTTCGGCATTCGACATGTCGTGTCATTCGGCGCCGAGGAGTTGAATGAGGTGGATCAGGACTCAAGTGCACTTTAATAGTGCCTCAGCCGGGGCGGCGCCTGCTAGCAGCGCATCTGCTGGATGCGACCACCGTAGAGGAAGGCTGGAATGCTCTCCACATGGGCCTCGAGGATTGGACATGCATGTGAATTGTGGAGATTGCGGACATGCTCATCATCAGAGACTCTTGCCCGGGTCCACAAACATACAAGTAAGCAAACCGGCATTGCTCAATTTGCATGCTGATTGCTGAAGGCATGCCGTGGTACTGTCATCCAGCCACCGCCTTGGAGCCATGCCGGTGATCAAGTTGCCTTTTGGGATCCGTCGGAAGCTGGATACTGAGGTCACCAACGGCGCTGTACCTCTTGGGCAAAGCTGGCCATTGGGCGTCGCGGATGTAGCACAGTGTCAGGCCAGCCAAGCCGATGTCGATGTGGTTGGAAGTGAGGTTGCGCGCCTTGACGATCGAGCCGAAGGAGGGACGGGACTTCCTTGTCTTGGCCGGGTGGACGGCTAGTGTGAACCCTATATCCGATCTTTAGATTACCTCCGGGCTCTCTAGGGTCTCAAAAGAACATGCGACGAAGGAATTGGTGATGCAAAATGAGTGGAAATGACTTCAATGTGAAGTCCAAGAGCGGAGGACAGAGAATGCTTTAGGATAACACGTAATAATGCGTGTGTGTCGTCAGATCATGCCATCGTTTGCGCTACAGCCACGATATGCCTCGTCACGTCGAGCACAGCCCGCAGCAAGCAAAGCTGTCTTAGAACCTGCATGTGCAAAGCAAGCAATTCACCCACGTCCATCTTTCCTTGATCTCGTGCGGGAGAGGGATCACACTCCTTCGGCTCCTCCCTTTCATTAACATCCTCACACTTCGAACCCGGCGACAGCGTCATTTAATTTCAAACACACCTCAAACTGTGAGCTGCATTGAGCTTGAGCTTTGCGACGCCATAGAATAGGTAGCTCGCTCGCGCTCCTGACAGGCTTGGCCTTCGCTGTTCTGCCAACCCGACATCTCAAACCATCACCGTCATACGGGACTCATAAACATGGCCAGCATGCAGGGCACTGCGGCCAATGAGCATGAGCTCAAGGCGGAGGGTGTCGCTGATGCAGCACGAGATCCCAACAGCAATGTCACCGCCGACGATGCCGAGAAAGCCATCATTGACCAGGCCCGCGCCGGCGGTGCAGCAGCCTTTACCTTTGATCCCAATGCCACCCCGGCGGAAAAGGCTGCTGCTGCCAAAGAGGTAACGAGCGCAACAATCTGGTGCATCATCATTAGCTGACACCTTTCGCAGCGATCTGGACAGCAAATACACCGAAAGCACAAGACCGCCGCGCTGGCCACTGACGCAGACGATGGCCCTGACGCCGGCTACGATCTTCCCCCGCCCAGTAAAGCCGGAGCCATCAGTACGGCCTCGTTGGTGGAGAAAGACCAGGCAAATGGCAATGCGTCTCCCGCAATGGACGAAGAGCATGAGTTCTCAAAAGTTGGATGGGCGCCTAGATTTGGGAACCCGGGTGACCAGGACGACGAGGGCACCATGCTGGATCACCAGACCTTGCTCGAGGGCAAGCTCGATGACAAGTTCTTCGGGGATTGGTATCACAACACCGCCATCATCATCCTCGCATGTCTATCCTCCTGGACAGTGGCCACGCTGGGCGGTGGTTTGGGATGGGTCTTCATCATCATGGCGGGATGCGCGACATACTACAGAACTTCCATCCGCCGCGTGAGACGCAACTTCCGCGATGACGTGAATCGCGAGCTTGCAAAGAACCGTTTAGAGACGGATGTCGAGTCCCTGGACTGGATGAACAACTTCATGGCCAAATTCTGGCCCATCTACGCTCCCATTCTTTGCCAGACGATCATCGGAACGGTGGATCAAGTTCTCAGCACGTCCACCCCTGCTTTCCTTGACAGCATGAGAATGAAGTCCTTCACGCTGGGAACGAAGCCACCACGTATGGAGCACGTCAAAACATATCCAAGACAGGAGGACGATATCGTCATGATGGACTGGAAGTTTAGCTTCACACCAAACGATGTGGCAGACTTGACCAAGACGCAAATCAAGAACAAGATCAACCCGAAGCTGGTGCTTGAGATCCGCATCGGTAAAGCCATGATCTCCAAGGGTCTTGATGTCATCGTGGAGGACATGGCCTTCTCTGGTACTATGCGTGTGAAGATGAAACTCCAGCTGCAGTATCCATTCGTTGATCGAGTTGAAATCTGCTTCTTGGGACGACCAGAGCTGGACTACGTGTGCAAACCGCTTGGAGGCGATACTCTCGGCTTTGATATCAATTTCATTCCCGGTCTGGAAGGCTTTATTCAGGAAATGATTCACGCCAACCTTGCGCCGATGATGTACGATCCTAACGTCTTCCCCATCGAGATTGCTAAGATGCTTGCTGGCTCGCCCGTCGACCAGGCTATCGGTGTGCTGCAGATTCAATTCCACGGAGCGCAGGGTTTGAAGAATCCTGACAAGTTCTCCGGCACGCCAGATCCGTATGCAGTGGTTTCGATCAATAACCGTGAAGCACTCGGCAAGACAAAGACTGTGCATGAGAACGCAAACCCGCGCTGGAACGAGACTGTGAATGTGATCTTGACTAGCTTGAAAGAGCCGTTGACCATCTCTCTGTTTGACTACAACGAGTATCGCAAAGACAAGGAATTGGGCACAGCTACGTTCAACCTCGAGCAGCTGGAAGGCGGAGCCGATTTCGAAAACCACAGACTCGAAGTCCTTGCCAATGGCCGACCACGCGGTACTGTTCAGGCCGACATTCGTTTCTTCCCTGTGCTAGAAGKCCGCAAGCTCGAGGGTGGTATCGAGGAGCCACCACCAGAGAGTATGACAGGTATTGCCAAGTTTGTTGTCGAGCAAGCCAAGGACCTGGACGGCAGCAAGTCTTTGATTGGACAGCTCAACCCATACGCCGTGCTGTTGCTCAACGGCAAAGAGGTGCAAATCTCGCAGAAGCTCAAGCGTACCAACAACCCCATCTGGCCAAACGCAGCAAAGKAATTGCTCATCACTGACCGCAAGAAGGCCAAGTTGGGCCTTGTGATTAAGGATGATCGTGATTTGGCTGCGGATCCAATCCTAGCGTCCTACCAGWTCAAGCTGGATGACCTGCTCGACTTGACAGAAAAGGGCCAGGAGTGGTACAATCTCGCAGGTTGCAAGACGGGACGCGCGAAGATGACGCTGCAGTGGAAGCCTGTCGCACTCACGGGCGCCGCAGGTGGAAATGGTTACGTTGATCCTATCGGTGTCATGCGCTTCCACTTCAAGTCCGCGCGGGACCTGAAGAACTTGGATACGGTGGGCAAGTCTGATCCATATACAAGGGTCATGCTGTCAGGTGTGCAAAAGGGCAGAACCGTCACTTTCAAGAACAATTTGAGCCCCGAATGGGACGAAGTGTTCTACGTACCAGTGCACTCCACACGCGAGAAGCTTGTCGTGGAGGTCATGGACGAGGAGAATGTWGGCAAGGATCGCACCATGGGTCAAATCGATATTCCCGTCGAAGAGTACATCCGCCAAGGCCCGAGCGGTGAGTATGCAGTGTGCGACACGAAAGACAAGATACTCTCACAGCAGGTACGCATTGGTGCCGGTCAGCCTAGAGGGACGCTCAATTTCACTGTGGCCTTTTATCCAACAATCGCCGTTATCGACCCGGAAGATGAGGAGAAGGACAAGGTTCGCACTAGTGGTGAGAGCGCGCGGAAGAACATTGAGGGTGCAGCGTCAACGCCAGGCGTCATACGCAGCAGCGCTTCTGGCACGGCTGGCAGTATCAAGAGTGCCACCACGCAGGAAATTGAGATGGGCAAGACGCTCAGCGCGAATGAGCAAGAACAAACAGAGGCTCAAGAAGTTCACCGTGCCGAAGTTGAAAAAGTCAGGATTGGTGTAGAAGATCTTGCACAATATGGTGAGCGTGCTACGATGCTACATTGAGGGTTGGAGACACGCTAACACTTGCCTAGAATCTGGTCTCATTGTGTTCACAATTCATGAAGCCGACTTGGCCCACGCAGGAGTCCATCTCGAGGTCTTGATGGATGACATGAAGTACCCAGCTTGGAGCAGTGCCAAGATCAAGTCGCGCAAGCAAACCTTCAACGAGACTGGAGACGCCATGGTACGCGAGTTGGACCTCTCCCGCATCACATTACGCTTGGTATCGGACACGGACATCAAAGACGAAGATGACAACGACATCAAGACCAAGCTCTCCGGACCGCTGGTCGACACCTTGAAGCGATGCTTGTACACACCTACAGTAATCACCATGAAGGATGAGCATGGTCACGCTAGCAATGTGACTGTGTCGATGCGTTTCCTGCCGGTCAAGATGCAGCTCGACCCTAGTGAGTCGTTCAACAACCAAGGCAACCTTCGGGTCGAAGTTCTCGATGCCGCAGATCTCCCGGCTGCAGACAGAAACGGTTATTCGGATCCATACTGCAAATTCCTGCTTAATGGCAAAGAAGTGTACAAGACTAACAAGCAGAAGAAGACTCTGCATCCGTCTTGGAACGAGTACTTTGAGGTTCCTATCCGTAGCCGCACAGCTGCTCAATTCAAAGTCGATGTATACGACTGGGATTTTGGCGACAAGGCCGACCTCCTTGGCAGTACTGCTATCAACCTGGGCATTCTCGAGCCATTCCAAGCGCAGGAGGTGGTACTCAACCTTGATGGCAAGAGTGGTGCGATTAGATTGAAGATGGTGTTCAAGCCCGATTACATCACTCGCTCTCGACAAGGCTCATCTACCTTCTCAGGCACTTTCGCGGCGCCTGGAAAGATCATCGGCGCTCCAGTCAAGGGTGTCGGCAAGGTCGGCACGTTCGTAGGAGGAAATGTCTTCAAGGGAGCATCCTTTGTTGGCCGCGGCTTCAAAAGCAAGCGTTCACCAAGTGGCACTCAACACGAAGTCCCCGATGATGAGGAAACTGGTGGTTTAGCCGAGATGCGTCCTACCAGCATGGAGTCAGCGGGTGGTCTCCCGGAGACATTGAATGGACACGCTAATGGTAACACATCCATTGACGGCTACGTTACCAACACAACGGAACTTGCCGCACCCAGAACGCCTCATGGTCGCAAGCCGAGTTTCGGTGGCACGTCGCTAAGCCCGGCATCCACGGGTGAAATGGGCAGTGCCACCATTAGCGTCCTTCATGCCTCGGGCTTCGAGCACGACTCCAAGCTGGAAGTCCACGTACTCTCCGAGACCAAAACCGGTCCAAAGGAGCTCTTCCACACCAAGGCCGTCAAAGCCAAGGATGGCGAAGCCTCCTACGAGGGCGAGAAGAAGTYCCAATGCAATGCCGCGACGCAGTTCAAGGTGGTGGTCAAGAACGACAAGTCCTTTGGACGTGATGAGGTTCTTGGTGAGGCGCCTTTCTTCCTCAACGATCAGTCTCGTGGAGGTGAGCAGACCATCCAGGTCGGTAATGGAGTTGTGACCGTGCGAACCTCGTTCCTTCCCGCAGACATGATGTCTTTGGCGGCGCCGAGTGAGAGCCCCGTTAGGGAGAAGCACAAGAGTTTTGGTCGGCTGATGAGTCGGCGCGAGAGGAGCGTCACGCCTGGGGCTACTGGTTAGGAGCCAAAGCCTTCGTTGGGAAGATCACTACTAAGGAGAGTGAGCGGTAGGAGGGTGTTGTCGAAAGGTGGGACTTCTGTGGTGAAGGAGCAAGGCGATTTCTCCACCTCCTCGATTTGGTCGGGGCGTGAGCCTAGTCTGGAGATCTTCCAAGGCTCGGAGGTGCAGACTGAGATGGAGATGAGCGAGCAGAGATGAACACTATCATTTGTTGATGTATTGCGATTCACTGCGTTTTAGCAGGTCGCAGGGAGCGAATAGATACCATGATGGAGCGTAATTGATTATGTTTTACAAAGTGATGCCTGAAATATCAGGCTAGAACAAGGTCCTTCTATCAGTTTCGATAGGAATTCGATAGCTCTATTCGAGCGAGCTACAAGCTTTCTTCGACAACTTGCACCTTCCTCCCATCTTCCACCACAACGATTGCAAATTCAATTCGCCATTCAAATCCTACAGCCTAATCATAGTACAGTCGAATAACCACTGAACCTTCCTTCCTGATCACCGCAAACATGGCGAGCGCAGATGCGTTGAAAGCTGAGGGCAATGCGCTATTTGCTGCAAAGGACTTCCAAGGCGCTGCGTAAGTGGACTGAAGTTATCTCCCGTTCTCACAACGATACTGACACGAGATGTGACAAAGTGAGAAGTTCAGCGAAGCCATTGGCGTCGACCCATCAAACCACGTCCTCTACTCCAACCTTTCTGGCGCCTACGCTTCGCTCAAAGACTACCAAAAAGCGCTCGAGGCGGCCACCAAGACAACTGAGCTCAAGGCAGATTGGTCCAAGGGCTGGGGACGAAAGGGTGCAGCTCTTCATGGAACCGGTGACCTCATTGGCGCCGTCGAGGCATTCGAAGAGGCGCTGAAGCTAGACGCCAACAACGCACAAGCTAAGAGTGGACTCGCGGCTGTCAACCGCGCAATCGAGCAAGAGGCTCGTGGCGATGGCATCGATCCCAGCGGTGGCCTGGGCAACATGTTCAACGATCCGAAACTGATTGAGAAGCTCGCGGCAAACCCAAAGACGAGTGGATTACTAGCGGACGGTGAATTCATGCAAAAGCTACAAAACATGAAGAACAACCCGCAGGCGATGCAGCAGGACATGTTCTCGGATCCGCGCTTCCTACAGGTCATGGGTGTACTGATGGGTGTGGATATGAACTTTGCGGCGACGAATGATGCGGACGCTGCAGCAAAGAAGTTTCAGGCGGAGCACGATGGGGATGGAGAGGATGTGGACATGCCAGATGCTGGTCGACCCAAGCCAACGGAGCAGAAGAAGGCACCTGAGCCCGAGCCAGAACCCGAACCCGAGGATGAAGAGGCGATTGTGAAGAAGCAGGCCAAGGCAGAGGCCGACAAGGAGAAGGCATTGGGCACGGAGAACTACAAGAAGCGCAACTTTGACGAAGCGATCGCACACTACACCAAGGCCTGGGAGACACACAAGGACATCACCTATCTCACCAACCTGTCCGCCGCACACTTCGAAAAGGGCGACTACGCTGCTTGCATCGAGACCTGCAAGCAAGCTATCGAGTACGGTCGTGAAGTCTATGCCGATTTCAAGCTCATCGCCAAAGCATTCGGCCGTATGGGTTCCGCGTATGAGAAGCAGGGAGACTACACCAACGCTGTCGAGTACTACAACCGCTCTCTGACCGAGCACCGCACACCCGAGATTCTTGCCAAACTTCGTGCTGCTGAGAAGACCAAGATCACATCTGAGCGCGACGCCTATATTGACCCCGTAAAGGCTGAGGAGGCACGCGAGCTGGGTAACCAGAAGTTCAAGGAGCTCGACTGGCCTGCCGCGGTGGATGCGTACACAGAGATGACCAAGCGCGCACCCAACGACCCTCGCGGGTTCTCCAACCGCGCCGCCTGCCTCATCAAGCTACTCACTCTCCCCTCCGCCGTTGCAGACTGCGACGAGGCGATCAAGCGCGACAAGAACTTCATCCGCGCCTACCTCCGCAAAGCACAAGCCCTCTTCCTGATGAAGGAGTTCAACAAGTGTCTGGATGTTTGTGCCGAAGCTTCCGAACACGACATCGACGGTAAGAACGCCCGCGAGATCGAGCAGCAGCAGCAAAAGGCCCTTCAAGCACAATTCTCCGCCCGCGAAGGCGAGACGGACGAGCAGGCTCAGGAGCGCATCCAGCGCGACCCGGATATCATGGCTATCTTGCAAGACCCTGTCATGCAGAGCATTCTGCAGCAGGCCAAGGGCGACCCCGCTGCTCTGCAGGATCACATGAAGAACCCGGCGATTGCGATGAAGGTGCAGAAGTTGATGGCTGCGGGTGTCATCCGTATGGGTGGAAGATAGGGGGGAATGTTTGAGGGTATGATGCATGACTGCTGTTATTGATGGGCATAGCGTTTGCGATGAACCTTTCTCTTGCTGTTCCTTCAATTTGCTGTTCTGATAAATGAGTGATGAGGAATTGATAGTGTAATGTACAAAAGCGGAATTAAATGTTAGAATCAGAGTCGCTGATCCTGATTTCAAATGCACGTTTGTAAACCGATTGTCCTTCTAAGTGGATCGGGTCGAGTGTCTCTTTTTTGGTGGCTTCCTTGGGTGACTTGAGAATGAGAAGGATGCTACGAGGAGAAATTTCGCAGGGGAATTCCGATGAAGTGCAAAGTATTATCATCCACCAACAACGCCTCGCAAGACCTCCCGAATACTGCCAGTTGATCCGCAAAGAGCATTATGTGTCTTCTCAGAGCCTCAAATGAGCTCTGTAATACATAGTAACACGCTGCACTGATATATCTGATATAATCACTACCCAAACCCTAACCCTCTCCGAAAACTCCCTTCTCCTCCTCAATCACCATCTCGCCTTTTTTCAGATTCGCCAAACAAGGAGCGTGGAACAACTTCCCCGTCCAAGCACCCCTCGCAGTCCTAATCGCAATTAAACCCCAGAGCAACACCACCGCAACAGCAAACACCGTCCCCAAAATGCGAAAGAATTTGGAAGGCAATTCCTCCCCAATAAGAATCGTACTCAGCGCATACACACCTAATGGAAACGTGAAACCCCACCAGCCCATGTTGAAAGGTATAGGATGTGCTTTCCAAATACTCGCCAATGCCAATGCGAACCAGAGCAGCCCGTGGCTCCACATTACCAACGAAACGATGAACCCAATGGTATATACTGTGCGGCCGTCCAGTGGTCCACTTCCATCGACTGGAAGATTTTTGAGACATGCTTTCCCGAGATTCAAGACTACGTAGCCGCCATAGCCGAGAGGTCCTAGAGGTAGAAAGGCCGAGACGATGACTTCTCGAGGCGGCAGTTTGTGGAGAGCTAGGCGTTGGAAGTAGATTACTAGGATCGAGAAGGCGAGAGGGACGGCCATGCCCCACATTATGTAGCTTGCAAGGATCGTGGCGAGGATGAGAGTTGGGTGAGTTGTAGGGAGAATCTGGGCTACGCTGGAGCCAAGGGCGGAGGAGACGATTGTTGCTGCTATGGGCAGGAGTTGGGCGGCGGTTATGCTGTCCAGGGAACGTTGATGATGGGCGGACATGCTGAGGTGAAAAGTCAGTGTGTGAAGATGGTATGTATGTTCAGAATCACTTGCAGTAGTATGCCTAATGTGACTGTAACCCCTACAGCAACGATAGAATCCAACACCCAAAGACTCCAACCCACCCAAACAGCCCACTCTCCCCATCTCGAAACGCAATGTGCAATCCAGAGATTCACCAGCGTTGCGAAACCCATGGGAATCGTTCCGAGAAAGAGGCTGTTGGCAGGATCCTGAATCATGACAACCCAGATTTCTGGCCAGACAGTATATCTCACCACAGAAGTCCCAAAAGCAGCGAAGAAAAGGATCGTATTCAGGATGAAGAATGCAATTGAGAGGTAGTTGARCCACGCAGCCTGCCATGGGATAGCATGGAGGAGAACGCCGACCACTCCAGTTCCCATTGTAGCGGAGAACCAGGAAGGTGAAAAGTTGCGAACTATACGACGAAAGCCTTGGTCATTCTTCGAGAGGATATGGGATGGAGGTAAAGGTTTGTCATTTTTTGGTTTTTGCTTGTCCAATTTCCCGGAAGGAGGGCGGTTTCCTCGGCTTGTAGGTGCAGCTACAGCTGCGTTGTTATCCATTGAGCATGCGATGTTGTGGAATGTGCGAATGAAGAGAACGAGATGCACAGTAACTAGGTAGTCAGCAGCGGATCGGATATAGCGGGTAGAAGTATAAGGGTCTTCTTGCCAAGAACTTCTGATGCTGCTATCTATCAAGTAACACCACCTCACGAAGTAGATGCAGGAGAGAAAGAATAGAAGGAATCAATGCAGACGTATCAAATGAACAGCTGAGGTTGGAAAATAGATTGGGTTTCGTTCAGGCAAGGAGTGGCTTCATCATTCGTGCCTAGCTACTTCCCCTCTGCGATCTCAATTTATCAAATCGCAGCACTGCACCAAGCAAAACATTGGTTCCATCGGCACAAGCCTCAGGACTCGAGTATTCCGCCGGGTTATGGCTGACACCATCTCGACAAGGCACAAAGATCATGCATGTCGGACAATGCTTGCTGGCGTACACACTATCGTGACCCGCACCGCTAGTCATGAACTTGCCCCAGTTCCCAATGTCAAGACCTTTGACGGTAGCTTCGCCGCAAAGATCTTTCCCGGCGTCGTGAACACATTTTATACAGTCTTCGTGGAAGTATGTGGCAGGTGAGATGAAATCGGTCCGCCATTCCACCGAGCAAGAGCGTTCGCTGATTGCACAACCAGTGTTGACACCTTCGGCATCCGATCCTTCGGCAATCTGCTCAAAGGCGCGTTTGCATTCAGCTTCGACTTCGTCGACGGTCTCGTTGCGAGGGGAGCGAATGTCCAGGCTGAACTGAACATGACCGGGGACTGTATTTGTGGAGCCTGGCTTCAAGGTGAGAATGCCAGTGCTTGCCAGCGCCTTGTGGCGGTGCGCGATGCGATGACTGGCCAGAATCATCTTCGAAGCTGTGAGCAGAGCATCGGCACGATGCTGAAAGCTTGTCGCGCCCGTATGCGCATCACGCCCGCTAACAGTCAGCGTGAACCATTTGTAGGCCTGAACGCCCTTCACCACACCGATACGGCGGTTCTCAGCTTCGAGAATCGGACCCTGTTCGATATGGAGCTCAAAATGTGCGGCCATCGGCATGCTTTTGTAGCTCGCCGGAGTGGAGCCAAGATACCCAATGCGCTCCAGCTCGGATTTCATGGTAGCAGTATCGTTGGCGGGAATTACGGATTTCAGATTGTGGGCTTTCTCGAGAGGAATAGACTCAGCCCAGACACCTGATGAGACCATGGACATTGGAAAGCGAGCTCCCTCTTCGTTAGTCCAGTTCACTACGCCTACAGGATAAGTGGTTTCAATCTGATGTTCATGCAAGGTCTTGAGCATCTCYACACCAGCACAAACGCCGAGGATACCATCATAGCGGCCGCCCTGTGCAAAGGTCAGCGATGGTGATGGGAGAAATATGGAGAGAAAAGATCTTACGGATGGCTGTGTGTCTAGATGGGAACCAGCATACGTAGGCAAGCCGTCTTTCAGGCCCTTGCGTACAGCAAACTGGTTCCCCATGGCATCGACCGTGACAGTACAGCCCATAGCCTGAGTCGTCTCTGTAAACCAGTCACGGGCCTGCTTGTCCGCGTCGGACAGTGATAGACGCGCCATGCCAATCTCTGTCTTGCCACTAAAATTGCATAGCAGTCAGCATTTTGATCCARCAGTGTAATGTGCTTGGCATTGTGAGGCGAAGGTGGAGGGTTCATCGTAGTCAGATGGCTGTTCTTAGTATTGATTGATTGTGTCTCATCATCACTCGTAAAGAGTGCAGGCATGTGTTGGGTATCATCAGGATGCATGAGTTTGACTTTGGTGTGGGAGGTGTGGTCTTACCTGCCCCATGGTTCGCCCTTGCCCCATTCAGAGGTGGAGTGAATGTCGTTCATCAGCCTGTCCTGCTTGACGCGTAGAGCAGCAAAATGCTCTTCAGTCATCTCGGCTACGGCAAGAGCGCGTCGAGACGAGCTCGTGAAGGCTCTCGCATTGCGCCATTGCGTGCGATTCCCGACGGATCTCCACGCAAGAGTGTGAGATGGTCGTAGAGATGGCGCGGCGATGGCTTTGACGTGTCGGGAGAGAAGGAAAGTCGAGGTTGTCATTTTCGCGTGGGAAGAGGTGCACGGTTGCGGTCAGATTTCGGACCTGGAACTCAGGCTTGGCAGAGAGGACTCGACCTCATCGACTAAGTTACAAGATCTTGACAATCCCAACATAAACGATGCCGCGCAGTGGCGACGCTAGAGATCGGCGAAAGTCAGCAGGCTGTGGCTGTATAGTGTGTTTGTTGAACCAAGTCGACGGGTGGAGACCATCGCTTCCACGAAGCCGAGGGAACACGATAGGCCGCGCGGAGAATGGATAGGTCAAGCCTGGACTTGGACTTGGCCAATTGTCTCCATCAGAATGCGAGCGCTTAGCGCTGGAAGCCGAGCAAACATGTGAGAGGCCTGCGAATCGAAACGTCTGAAAAAGTGCCATTCAAACTAGGTAAACACTTTTTATACTAAACACTGCGCAAACTAAACACTGCATCATATAACCATTTCATCCCTCAAAACCATTCCCACCGAATCTATTTATCATCACAAGAACTTTAACCACCACTTTGTTGTCCACTCCCAAGTCGGGCAAGAAGTCCTTAAACGTTCTCGCAAAGCAAAGCCTTGGTGAGGAGAGGAAGAGCGCAGCAGCTGGCAGTCTTTCCGGTCTCAGCACAGATGGAGCGGAACTCTTCCTTGGAGGCAAAGACATTGGATGGGGAGCTAGGAGGCTTGCAATCGAGGTCAGCAACCCCGAGGATATCGAGTGAGCAACACTCTGGCTGAGAGTAAAGTCCGGAGCACTCGAAGCTACCTCCGCTGCCAGTCTCCGGTGTGGTCGGCATGCCAGAGTCAGGTGTGGTCGGCATGTCAGGTGTGGTCGGCATGCCAGCATCAGGCTTGGTCGGCATGAAGGGGCCCGTGATAAACTCGCAGAGAAGACCCTGTCCAGCGATTGGAAGGACACAGCAGCTAGCAGTCTTACCACCCTCAGCACAGATGGAGGCAAACTCTGCCTTTGAGGCGAAGATGTTNAGACCCTGTCCAGCGATTGGAAGGACACAGCAGCTAGCAGTCTTACCACCCTCAGCACAGATGGAGGCAAACTCTGCCTTTGAGGCGAAGATGTTCGATGGAGAGCTTGGAGGCGTGCAATCAAGGGCCTTGATGCCGAGGATGTCGAGTGCGCAGCACTCTGGCTGGGAATAAAGTCCGGAGCATTCGAATTCGCCCTCGTCGCCACCCTCGTTGCCGCCCTCGTTACCACCCTCCTCGGGACCCTCCTCGCCATTGCCAGGTTTGGTAGGCATGAACGGGCCTGTAAGGAACTCACAGAGGAGACCCTGTCCAGCGATTGGAAGGACACAGCAGCTAGCAGTCTTACCACCCTCAGCACAGATNGGCATGAACGGGCCTGTAAGGAACTCACAGAGGAGACCCTGTCCAGCGATTGGAAGGACACAGCAGCTAGCAGTCTTACCACCCTCAGCACAGATAGCGGAGAATTCTGCCTTAGAGGCGAAGATGTTCGATGGAGAGCTTGGAGGTGTGCAATCAAGGGCCTTAACGCCGAGGATGTCGACGGAGCAGCACTCTGGCTGCGAGTAAAGCCCGGTGCACTCAAACCCTTCATCACCATTGCCTCCACCTGGAGCCATTGAGGTGGTTGTGGTCTTTGCAGTAGTAGTTGTGGTCTTCATAGTGGTTGTAGTAGCCTTGGAGGTGGTGGCTGGTGTAGCAGTGACCTTTGAAGTGGTGGTAACCTTCGCAGTGGTAGTAGTCTTCTTGGTCACAGTCGAAAAGGACAAGGACGAGGTTGACTGAGCTGGAGGGGTGTACTGGGGAGGGGAGTACTGGGGAGGGGATTCTGGGGCGCCATTGCAGTCTTTGCCAGGAACACCGGGGTTCTGCTCGTTGCTGTAAGTGTAGCTGTCGCAGAAGGAGATCTTGTGACCCTCGTGATCGGTGTAGCCCGTGTTGGTAGCGTAGGACTTGTCCCAAGTGGCAGTGTACATGGCGCAGACCTGGCCCTTGAGTTCACCATCCTTCACAAGAATGTAGGTGTTGACGAAGCGGCAGACAGCACGGCCGTCCAGGTTGTTCTTGTTGTAGAGAGTCGTCTCCTCGCAATCACGGATGCATCGCTCAGGATCGAACTTGGACTTGTCGGTGACATCCTCGTAGATCGAGTGCTGGATGAAAGATGGGCAAGATCCACCGGTTGGTGCGTTGATGGCCGCATAGCCCAAGTCCTGGCGCTTGTAGCCAGAACAATCCAGAGAGTTCGAGGTCGCAGAAGCGAGAGCAGCAACGCTGGCGAGCACGAGAGAAGAACGCATCTTGATGTTGGTGCGGCTGGAAGTCTGGATTGAGCTCAGGAGTGTTGATTGAGGTGATCGGGTGAGTGACTGATTCCAACTCTACACTGGCGAAGGACAGCATACTTATACACACCGTGCCCAAGTTGAGACGGCATGGCCTGAACTCGACATGGCCTGAGCCCGACATGGCCTGAGCTCAGGCTTCGACTGTGCCCATTGGATGGAGCATCGAGTGTTCATTCCGTGCAACTATACCGATCGATCCTAAGCGAATATTTCGACGAGGACGTTAATCTTGTCAATATTCGGGTCCCATGATCTGCGAGTCGGACAGCTGCATGCATACAGGGTAGAATCCTCCGCAAGATGAAGTTAGGACCTTTGGTACGCGCGGTGGGAACGTCGTGGCACGGTTCGAATAGTGGAGCTCCGACCGCGGTTTAAACTCGCAATCAAACCCTGCGTGAACGGATGCATGGTATTATGGTAGGGCAAGGCCATTGACATAAGCACATACGCAAGGAATTCCATGAAGTTTGGTATCCTTTCAGCTTCTATACTCATGCGGTAATGATGATTTGGCCGCACACCTCACAGACATGAAGCCTTGGAAGAGGGCAATGACTCTACGCAGGTGTGTTACGGTCGCTGACAGATTGGTAAGCCGGTAAGGTGTAGTGAGTGGAATCCGTTAGGCACGATGGTAGGTCATACCGCTCCAGAACCGACCGCGAGGCGAACGCGTCCAAGCTTTGGGGGAAGTGCGGCGTCTGCCTCTGGAAAGGAGAGCCTGCCACACCGTGAGCTCGGAGTCGTGAACTTGAGCTCGTACTGAGCGCCGTGGGCGGCTATGGGCAGGCAATCCCGTACCCGTTGAAAGTGGAGTCAGCTCCGTCGAAAGTCAGGAATCGCCCCGACGCCTCGTAACCTGTACCGATCGGCCGAAAGATTTTCTGATGCACCCTGGACGAGCGCACATGGCGGTATGTTTGGTACGACCGTCTTTCCCCGTGTATGCGCCTTGGTCCGCACGTGTCTGTCCAACGAAGAAGCAAGATTGAAAGGAGAGATCGGCGGTGGTGGGGATGCCAGAATTCTGGATCCGTCTTCGCCAAATTGGCTTGGCACCAGGCAAAGCCGCGAACACCAGCTTGATGACTTTCACTGCGAATTGGTTAGACCGCTCCAATTTCCGCGTGAAGGTGAATCAATTCGCAAAGCTGTTGCTTCAGCGCCACCATCATCGAGACCGTCCCCATGTCCGAGGAGCAGAATACTGTGCTATACCACTCATCAAAATTGATCGTCAACCAGCCTCGTGTAAGCTATGTCCAAAGGTTTCAGCCTCTGCCACCGCGAATATACAATGACCTCATACATCTTCGGCTTGCCAAAATGACGTCGCCCTTGTATGAAAGGCCGTCATGTTGGAGTAGCGTGGAACGGTACATGCGATGTTTCGCAAGGCATGCAGGATCAACAAGTCCAGCCGCTCATGGAATGTCTCAAACTGAGCGCATGGAATGTCTCAAACTGAGCGCAGTATGTAATGCGCCGAGTCACACACTTGCCATGCGCTGGACGTGGAGAGAAGATTGGTGAAGATTGCCTCTGCCGATTCGCYGGATCATTGAGATGTGCATACACACCGTCAAACGTGCAGCTAACATCATACCATACGGAAGAGAAGAAACCCGTCTGCTCGAGAAGCGGATACATGACCTTTTGARCAATAGGCACTCGAATCTAAGTTTCTCAGCCCATTCGTTTGACCGCATGAGCCATGTAGTTGCGATAGTTCTCTCAAACTCCCTTCAGGTCCTTTCTCATAATGATTGTAGGCAAGAAGACATGCGAACCTTTGCGATGAGCTTGATTGACTTCTCACCCTCGCCTTCAGGCCTTCGGCATTCTTGATTTTTGCCCATCAGCGGCATTTACTGATGAGGAGACCTTGGTGCCTATCACTGTGGGCGAAAATCTTGCTTCCTGCTGCCGCTATCGTATACACGTTTGTTTCTCTTCAAGGACGAGGAATGGGCAATAATTCCTTTTCTGGTCATCCAAGAGGCAAGTCAGATCGATGGCTGGTAGAGCGGCTGTAGAGTCTAGACTCGGCGACGTGGTCCAGAATTTCCGCGGCCGAGAAATGTCTCAGGCTAGGAATAGGTCTTCTTACTGTGGTAAGATGATGGCACGGCTGCATTTGTGAGACATGCCACGGGCAAGATCAATCAGTTTCCCTGGTTCCAGAAGCAGTACAATGGCAATGATGAGCGGTTGATTGCGCTGTGTCAATCCATGGCAGGCAGTCGCCAGACTCGTGGCGACGAGACCGTTGCACCTGCAAACTGCAAACCGCTTGGCAGGCGTTGCATCCGCGGTGGGATTGCCGCCGTCCTGGAATAGTGATTTGTAGACACGAAGCCCCTGAAGCGGCTTCAGAGCGGAGAGTAAGATGGCGCTCTGCCGGGCAAGAGCGATCAGCACAACGGGGTGTCCGGCCAGCTCTGCAAGAGTCTGGCCATTCCATATGAAGGCGCGCGAACGATGAACGGTTCGAGGACGCAGGGATGCCGATCCGCTGTATAGGAGAGTGCCGACTTGATTGCTCAGCAGGCGCGGCCGCCTGTTCCGGGCGGCAAGCGGGATATGTCATAGGTGATGAAATTTGTCCATCGAAGATGGCGCTTCGCAGTCCCCGTACCTCCTGAAAAGTGAGGTGAGGTGACTGAAGTCCACTCTCCGGTCGCGGAAGCTCGTCCCGCTTCCGCTTCCGACCGTGCCGACTAGCGTCCTGACCTCACTCCTTCGCTCCAATTCCATCCAACTCATGAAGACACAACACCTGCATTCAACGACGAGGTCTGCGGCCGTTGAACCAGAGGAATTGACAAAGATAAGCAACGTTCACGAAGCCACAGCCTTACAGCATCTCAGCGTCATCGATTGTTCCGTGATGCATCGGGCGATGTCGAACGCTACGTGATGTCGAGAGCCCCCGCCATTCGAGCGCACCAGAGCAGACCTGAGACGACACGTGAGCTACCCCAACACACCCGGCTGCTCTCGCGATGTGGCGACAAGCTCTGAAACAACACCAGCTTCGTAGCGACGGCCAAGAAGAAATGCTGTCACACGAAGGCACCGAAATTCTTGGCATGCCATCTCGTCCTGCTCCGCAAGCGTCCGCCAAAATATCCATTCCATCGCACACCACGACGAACGACCATGACGAAGAAGATAAGGCGAAACAAGTTTCTTTTGCTGCGATAGACATGAGACACAGCGCCTCGTTTGTGCTCARGCGAAACTTGAGCACCTGCATAAGAGACCACCGACGTCCAGTCCTGACTCCTGATGACTGTTTCAAAGCCACATCCAGTCGGATATGGCTCGATGCTGTCCCCAAAACCACAATATCATGATGAGTGACGATCCGAAGTTGGAATGTTATGGCCTGTGCTACAGAATCGTGCAGCGCACTATGTCTTCCATCGCTGACGAGCTCTGCAATCCTGGCGCTAGAAACATTTCGTACTATCGACAACACTCTATTCAGGTGACAGATAAAGTTCAGGTCAAGGCCATTCCTCAGTTCCAGGGACCATGAACTCCTCAACGCAATCCACCAAGCACAAGCTCCTCTCTCGAGCATCCGTACCATTCACCCCGTCTTCAGGATTGGTGTTCAAGATCTCGCCAACCTGCTCAAAAAGTTCGGCGCCAATGATGTCACGAATAGTGGTCCTATCATCACGTCTTCCCTGAATTAGCAAGAACCAAGCCTTGTGAGCCAGGATTCTCTCGAAAATCCCGCAAAATGCCTGGTGCGCAGCGGTCCATCTTTTCGAGTCCTTTCGCCAGCCCTGGAGTGTGTGCAAGATGTTATCAAAGTCTGCTGACCTGTCGACGCGGCGTATTATTTTACGCATCACATGATTCTGGAAATCTGCTGCACCGAACAAGTGGCCGAAACACCAGAGACTAACTAGCTCTGCTCCCTCAAAAGGGAGAGGAATATCATCGTAGTGCTTGATGGGTTTCCAACCTCGACCGCGTCGACCATGGTTGTGAAGTGCTTTCTTCAGCTCATCGCTGATGGTCGGGAGTTCTCCGTTTAGTGTCCATGAGAGGAACATGGCAGTAGGGAATTGGAAATCGCTCTCGAAGGTCAATGAATTATGTTTCTCAAGCATGTGGCGAAATTTCTTGGAGTTTTTTCGAAGCACTGACCGCGATGCTGCGATTCGAACTCCTGGCATTCGGGCGTCCGAGTAGAAATTCAGATAGACGGTATCGGGGTGTCGAAGGATTCTGCCGTCAATTAGTTGAGAGGTACGTTGAGAAAATCAAGGCTTGTTGTTGTTCTTACTCCTTGAGTTGGACTTGGAGGAGAGCGTTGACTCTCGCTGCGTGTGCATCCAACATCTCGATCGCCACGTCTCTTTCGGCCCAAGCTTCGAAAACATCATTGTCGTCTTGTGAGGGTTGCTGCAGGGCCTCTGTGTTAACCGTCGTGTCTGGGGCTGGGACTGATGAAATCAAGGGAGGTTCCTCCGATGGAYCGAGCTGGCCATCGTCGTCGTGGCTGATCAGCTCTTGTGAAGCAGAAATGTCATTGTCGCCTGAGCTGCTCTCAGGAGTGCTGGATTCTGGAACTCGAGTAGGATCACTCAAGGGCTGCTGATCATTCGTGGCACTGGGTGGGTAGTGAGCATTTGGAATGCCCTGGTTTGGCGCGACAACCTCAGGGATCGATGCAAAGACAGTCTCCTTTATTGGATCAACTGACTGATCTTGCTGTTGCCTCTGCGATAAAGGCGTATTCTGTGTGGAGGGGACTTCTTCAGCGTCATCAGCGTTGCGGAGTGGAGCTGCGGGAGTGGATAGCGTGGTTTGTGTGCCCGCTGATCGTGAAGAAGGGACCGGTGTCTCTATACATGCATGTCAGTATCAAGCAAGCGATCTCTGTTTTAAAACACATACCCGGTCTCTTGCCGGATTCGTCGTCGTGGTTTTGCTGCCTCATATCGTCTGCTCTAGCTTTGAAGGCTAGAATGAAAGGTCGGAAATACTTAACTCTTGGAGAGCAGACTCCGATGTGATTGAGAAAACGAAATAATTGAGAAGGATGCCCGCTCTTTAAGAACTGTAGTATACGGGAAAGGACCATGTCTCAGAGCTTCACTGCACCTCCGCATTCGAGAAATATCCATGAGTAGACAAAGCCCTCTGACAAGTGAGATCTGAGGCTCGAATGTGYATATCGCCAACGCGGGGGTTCGTCTCCTTGCGAGAAAGATCAACGCGATTCTATTCGGCCATCGAAAGTTCGATCGAGTAATGAGCAACTGGAAGTGGACTTTGATAGATTGAGACGCTACGAGCAGGTCTTTGGAGACGGATTGGCAGTGAAGTACGCTTTAAAAGCATCCTCCTGGGAGATAGTAAACATGGAGAGGTAGATTGATATTTGATAAGCGATGTTTGTGCAGTCAGACCCGAGTGAACTAAACGACTCTAACCAAGCTATGAGTAACCTCTCGTTGTCGAGGAAGGGGGAAAGTAACAGACGTGAACTAAAGCATATTCACAGTACATACTCTCATCGTCGAAGTAAAGATATCCAAACCAACCTAATGAACATCCCTCTCGATTCCGTCACCTTTGCCCTATAACAACACTGTCGCCAAAATTTGGAGGATCAGGGTTCCAGACTTGTCATCAAGCCTAAGGTTCAGGAACCACAAACTCCTCGACAGAAAATAGAACCACCCAGGCAAGCTGTCTCACGACCAATGTGCCCAAGTACTTCCCAAAGCCCGCCGCGCTTTCCAACTGWACGCCACTCGTCATGACTAGAATGCAGTTGAAATCAGTGCTCCGAGCTAAACCCAACTGTATAAATCTAGCCAAACGGGTCTAAGTACAAGCAAGCACCCAAAGAAACATCAACCCATATCCTGTCCTGATATCAACCCTGGTAATTTTCCATTCCCGTTCCGCTTCATCGTATCAACACCCCGTAGCACGTCAAAGCACCCCCGGACAGTATAGCAGCTAGTGCTCGCAAAGTTGCTGGAGCAACCATACTAGACGGACACCATGAAGTCCTCAACATGATTCATCAGACACGCGACATTCTCCACAATGTCCGACGAATCCTTGTGATCTCGGTAGTATGTCTTGAGGTAGTCGACCGCCTCGCCGAAGGCCGCAGGACCAGCAAGTCCGTGCAACGCATGAAAAGACTCGTAGCGCCGACTCTGCAGAAGAAACCAGGCCTTGTACGCCACCATTCTACGCAACATCGTTGTAGAGCCTCGTCTACCAGTCACGCATATGCGGTCAAGGAGGTCAAGAAGACAGCGCTCATGCATGCCAAACTCACTCTCATCGTCAAGAGTCTGGAGCAGCTGACGCATTATGGCATTCTGGAAATCAGGAGCCCCGAGAGACGCAGCGAAGTTCCACAAGGCAAAATGTTCTGCACCGCGAAAGGGAATTTCGCGGTCGTCGAGAGTTCTGAATGCACAGACTCGACGCCCGTGGGCGTAGATGGCTTTCCGGACGGGGGCGCTCAGGACGGGAATACAACCGAGGTCCATCCACAGCAGGAAGGCCTGCATTGGGACATACTCGTCAAGATCGAATTCCAGGCGAGGGCGACTGGTGTTTTTGGACTTTTGTAACGTTTTTCGGAAATAGCTCGAATGCTGAATGAGCACGGAGCGTGGCCAAAATACTTTCAGGTTAAGCACCGGATCTCAGCCGTGCTCGAAAGTGAGACGAACCGAGGTGTACTTCTGACGTAAACTGCTGCGTGTTAGCAATGATGTGCGCAGACAGGAGACGGGAGTACTGGGTCGAGCTTACTCATCGAATTACTGGTCGAACGAGATGGACGTGTCCGGCAACCCCCACGGGAAAGGGAGCTGCTGTAGTAACCACGCTGATGGATCAACCACGCCAATGGCAGCATCGTTTTCATCCCCTTCATCGTTATTGTGTTTCCCAGAACACCCGCCAAGAGCCGTCTCTGAAGTGTCGAAAGTTTCGAGGAAGTCAACGAAGTCGAGGCTTCCAGTAGAYGGAGTTGGTGAGAGAACAGGCATAGTCTCGACGCCAAAGATGTCGAGCTTTTCAATTGTAGAAAGTAGATGCGAAAGGAGCAGGATACGTTGAGCTTTTTGTACTGAATGCGAGATGTGTGAGAAGAGTGCGAGATGTGTGAGAAGAGGAAAAGAAAGAAGTAGGAGAGAAAATCTGGGTCTTTTGAAGCCATCAGAGCAGGTCCACCGTGTCTCAGAAGCACCCATGCAAAGTGTCTTACGACCGACGTGTGCAACATGCGCAAGTGCAGGCGGTTACTGGTCGTAGGACACTAAAGCACGCCACGACTTTGAATCGCGAGCCATTTGTTCGCAGCGCAAGGTGGATCGTACTGTCATTCCGGCGTGTCGGAATTCGTGCTTCATGTCTTGATCATTGCAAGCCCAGGTTTCTACCCAAGTCATTCCATCTTCCAGCTCGCAGAGGATCAATATTTCTCAGCTGGGCGAGCCATCCCTGCATCTCCTCCTTGTCCGCCAACATCTCATCCTTTGCTGAATCAGACGTCTGCTTTGCGACTTTGGCATACTGTGGTGCCAGTTCCAAGAGAGCCTGATAGATGAACTTGCAATCCTCTGCACCGTCCAGCATTTCCCTCACATTCTCCAATTCCTGTCGGAGGTAATGCTCTTTCTCATCATTCCCACAGGGATCCAAGATCTTCGGTTTCCGTCTACTCCCCTCAACATCATCCTCATCGACAACAGCACCGAGCAGGAATCTCCAGTAAGCCCACAGACTCCCATCATACGGATCCGTCCACAATCCCCTTGTGACCAACTCCCACTCGCCGTCCAAAACCTCCCTCCTCTCTCTCTCACCCGCCCGCCTCTCCTCCAATAATCTGGGCAGCACTTCGCCTCTACAATGCCACGCGGAATAATTGCTCAAATCCCTCCCAACCATCATCGTAGTATACGCAAACTCCTCTTCCGCCCGACTCTTACCCGTCAACCTCTCCAATTCCAGCACCACAGTCCTACGATATCCCCAGCCATGGAAATTCCTCCCATCCAGTCCCAGCATCTTCCCCACCAACCCCAATTCCCCCTCCCAGAAGCTCGTCGAGACATGTGTAGGCAGCAATTCCGTCGCTCGGGCCAGCAACCACGCGCGATGATTCCAAATCCAATAGCATTTCGGATACTGCTTCAACAGCGGGATCAGAAATCTCAGATCCTCCGCTATCAGCTGCGAGATTTCTCGTTGAGGGAGGGTGAGATGGGCTTGTTCCGCGGCGGCAATGTCCGCTTCACTGGGGGTTGAGGCATCGGGATGGGCAAAGGTGTGGGCGAGGAGTCGACGGCGGAAGTTCCAGACGGTGTAGTATTCCGGGTTGGTGGAGAGGAGGGCCGAGAGGAGGGAGAGGGTTGAAGAGGTGTATTCGCCGGCTCGGATGGCAGTGAAGACGCGGGATTCGAGCGATCTGTATTCGGATATGGTCTTTTGTTCTTTGGCGRGCGTTGCTGCGGATTTCTGGGATTGTTGGTCCGGTGCGGCGCGGGGAATGCCGTGCTGGRGGTGGTGGGGGCGGGGTTAGCGAGCTGGTTTCCTCTTCACCTTTTTGCGGTTTGCTTGCTTGATTGACTGATACATACACTGGCCATGCTCGAGTGGATGTTGTTATCGACTTTTAATGCGTGTGTGTCGCGGCGAGGTAAGGAAATGTGATGGTGGAAAGGGCACGCGTCACGCGATGATCTCAGGTCACTCACTTGCATTATTCCATCAGCTTAGTCGCGGAACGGAACAACAGCTTTTCCGAGTGCCCTAGTGCTCATCAAGGGCCGGGAGCAATTGAAGGGTGCCGTCCTACCCACAGCATGGCAAGATCTTATGCCTTGGTTTTCAGTATTGATGATTGTACGATAGCACGAATAAAGAAGACATCCTCTCGATAGGACGTTCTAGCTCTCCGAGAAGCTGTTCATGTTTTATACTTATAGGTGCCTCTCAGCGAGCGTTGCGCCGATTCATTATAAGGAGAGCTGGTGACAATAAGTTTCACCGTCCTTTAGATGTTATCAGCGCCCATAAAATCCGTCGTAAGCCTCGCTCATTGCATGAATGCGCATACAAGGACAAGGCGAAGGTAATGAAGAGTGTCAACTGATGATCAATTAGACTCTCATCTGTTCTACAGCCCTAGGAGCGTGAATGCTGCCGTCTTGCTGCTTTCTCGCGCCAGATCTCTGCAGGTCTTTCCCTTCGTATCCACAAAGTCTGGATCAGCTCCGCCGTCGAGAAGCGTAGAAGCAACATCTACTTTCCCTTGCGCAATAGCGTTGTGCAATGGGCTTCCCAGCCCTCGAGATCGGAGACCAAGAACCGACCACATCGGCGCAGTACCATCGTATTCGAGACGATGGAGTGGTGCACCTCGGTCCATCAACAATTTCACAACCTCACAAGCATCGTGTTGTCTCTCGACAGCCCAATGGAGGACCTGCCCGTGGTCGACATTGGCTCCGTGGGAAAGTAGTAATTCGATGACCTCTGGCTCTCCGAGAAGAGCAGCTCTGGAAAAGGCGTTATCATAGTTGGAACCAGCGTTTGGATTCGCCCCGTTCGCGAGAAACCATGTCACAAGGGTTTTGTTACGGACCGCATATCTGTAACCATAAACTTCTGCAAAACAACGGGGTCGAGGCCAAACTCACCCGAGAGCAGGCGGACCATCCATCTCCACCTGCTGGTCGATATCCCATCCATTCCAGAGGAAAGCGTCGAAGTTGCAAGGAGACCCGACAGTAATCGCGTCCTTGATCGGGAATGTCTTGTCGTGGCTCACGGCCAACAAAAGCGACATGATGTCGGACCTACTGTCATGAAGGGCGATAAGGAGAGCAGAAGTCGTTAGGTTTGACTGAATGGCTCCATCGTGGTCGAGCATCGCAGGCACATGATTCCATTGAGCGAGAAYTGTAAAGACGGTAAGGTATCGAGCCTTCAGAGACCGCCTCTTCCAGCTCTCCAATACTTGCCGAGGCGGAATCTGCATCTGACGCGATGAACTCCGACATCATAGATGTGGTCTGTGTATAGATGGAAAGACCGGCGTCGACCTTGCATGGTCATGCAGTGAGACAGAAGTTGTTGCCCTGGTGTGAACAGTGGATCGAGGACGATTGGCGATACGATATACGAGATCGGCTACCCGTGTCGATCTCCCGCAGTGACGCCGGGCGGCACACCGGCGCTGTTCCCCGTGTCAACAACCACAGCTGTTGGAAGGAACGAACGAACGTGGAAGTCACAACCAGCCCAGCCATAGGTACAGCAGCTCAGCGCTTGGGAAATGTGATTTCGGGACACTGGATGTCTGGCCTACCGCTACCTCTCGATGACACTCGATCGCTACAAGCGGGAATCCACCCGTAGTGTATTATTGGTGCTGTGAAGAGCAGTCGACTACACCATCTCTTTGCCTGCCATGCATATCTTGATGAGAGAGGCATATGACGAATATCTTGGTGGTGTGTTTTCTCACTGCTGCACTCAACGATGAGCTCTTCACTCGGTCCACGGAAATGTCGACATTGTGGGAAGAGTTGGATTGGCGGAAATTTGCTTGATAGAGTTTGAGGTGTTCATCTCTGCTGCACGCGCCATTCTTTCCGCTCAGCAAGGTTTGGCACTTTTCCACACTTCTCTCATCAGTCACATGCCTATCATTGCCTGCAAGTGGTCCCTCACCACCCACCGTCACCGTTCGGGACTCGCTCAGAGCAGTCCAAACATCTCTGATCCGACACTCACATGAAAGGAATCGATGTGGTACACCGACGATCGCACCTCCAGTCCGACTCTGAGCCATGTCAGTCTGTGTCGRAGCGCCATCATTGCAGAGTCGCAATTTGGAGAGGTCGAGGTACCTTGGAGACGTCGAAATATCTCTTCCCGAACATCCCCAGTAGGTTGCATGGCCATTCACTTCTCTCCTCATCCACTCTTCCCACCCTCGTCCGCACCAACAGCTGTCCATCACCCGGAAGACATCACGAGATGAAGACTTCGATGGATGTCCACGATGAGCCATTGATAGAAATCCTCCCAGGCCCAACTCTCACGGCCGAGCAAGAATTGAAATACGATACGCTTCTAGGACTGGCATCGCAATGGAATCAATCATTCGATGGTTCTCCGCTTGCTGAACACGAACGCCGATGGATAACGCGAGAATGTCTGATCCGCTACTTGCGAGCTTGCAAATGGATCACCGAGCACAGCCTCGCCCGCCTCAAAGCCACCATTCTATGGCGGAGAGAACAGCGAATCGATGATCTCACTGCCGAAGGACCCATGCTCGAAGAACTCAGTACTGGCAGGCTGATTCCCCTGGGTTACGACAAGACTGGACGCCCTTGTCTGTACTACAACCTGCTGAAGGATACCCCGGAATTGTCACATGTACACCTATCCCACCTCTTCTTCATGACCGAAAGAGCAATCGATATGATGCACCCCGGGGTAGAAAGCATCACCGTGATCATCGATCTCAGAGGTGCTTCGCGATCTCTCATGCCCTCAATGACCAAACTCCGCGCCTACATCGCCGCTTTCCAAGAACATAATCCCGAACGATTGGGATTAGCAATCCTACCCACTGCCATCCCGTGGTGGTTCAATAGCCTCTGGAAAATCATGCGATTGTTCATCGATCCTGCTGTCAAGAAAAAGATCAAACTCAATCGAGAAGCTAGTCACTACATTACAAAAGACCAATTATGGACYGATCATGGAGGAAGTCTGGATTTCGAACTCGATGATGATTACTGGGATGAATTTCTGGGGGAGGCGGGGAAGAGACGCGGGGAATATGTAAAGAGATGGGAGGCCGCTGGGAAGCGGCTGGGGGAATCGGAAGAGTACCTTAGGGGTGGAGGGAGATTTGATGATGGATTTGGGATCAATCTGACCATGGTGGCTTGTGTGATTGAGAATGAATCCTGCTAGAGAAGGAGCGGTCATTATGAAATGGTTGACGACGAAGGCTGCGCTCTATATGCTTCATCCCAGAATCTTTCTTGCGAACATACTCTCACTATTGATTGGAAAGTTTGATCCGATAGAGACCTCTCGAAAAGCTTGCTGGAAAACCGATGCAATTGTTCTCACACCATTCGACGAGAAACTGGAGAGAACATCCGGCCCTCAAAAGTATTAACTCCTATACCCCAAAGTCCAGTCGAGGTATTCACAAAAGTCGTACCTCACCGCAGCAGTGATATTCCAACCCAACACTGCACCTCAACGCAAAGAAACCCGATATCCCGAAATCGCAAAAAGGAATTCAATATCATAGAGCTTATCTCTAAACCCCTTCCGATCATTAGCCTCGTAGACCCCAAACGCATCCTCCCACATTCCCGACAAAAGCAAGTCTCRCCGGTAGTGAAAATTGGCCATCGCATCCTTCTGAATCGTGCGATGGGCTTTGACGAAGAGACGATGAAGTCTTTTGGAAATCGGACCTTTGTATCCGGGGACAGCCATTGGTGCAATGGAGTAATGTCCTGGATAATTGATTGATGGTAATTGCTGGCCGCCGGAATTGGGATCGAGATGAGTGGGAATTTGAGGAGAGATTTTATTCTGTGGAATCCATGCTCCTGAATCCCCTTTTTTGAAATCGCTCAGGAGAGATTCTCCCGCTCCGTATGTGACGATCATCATTGCGGGCATTGGATATTGTAGACTTGCGCGGGAATCGAGGTATCCCAAGGAGCATTTCCCGAGATGGCCGCGACCTTCAACGATGACTCCTGGATTTGGGTGTCGAACGTCTGTCAGAAGTGCACAGGTTGCATCGTCTAGACTTGCAAGCCATTTCTTTCCTTGGCGGTTGAATGTATGATTTGGGTCTTCGATGTAAAAGGTCGATTTGCTGTAGAAATGGGGAGCGTAGGCTGCGCGCACTTTGCGATTGATCTGTAGCTGCACGGGCGGTTTGTAGGTTGCGGTGATGCGACAGAGTGTGGTGCCGGTGAGGGGATTCATGGCCGTTTCATCGTACGTTATTACGTAGTGGACGATTTCATCGTAGAGTTCTTGGGGTAGAGTCTCGAGGCTGGCGCGCAGAGACTCGACGGTGGGAGATGGTGCTGGTGGAACGGTGTGCGAGGTTCTGGAGGAGAGGCTGGGGAACTTCTGCAGTTGGTGCTTCACTCTATGCAGGAGACTTGCACGTCGCTTGATTCCGTTGTCGAGTTGTACTGGTTTGCTTCCGAAACAGTTCGCCATCTTGTGTGATGCGCGCTGGCTGTGAGACGCTTGGGAGCTGCCAGCATCGAGAGAGATTCAGGTGTTCAGGTGTTCAAGTGTTCAGAGTTCCTGGGCGGGTAGGGCCCGTTGGTCGAGGTGCGACACAGCTGATAGTGATGGTGTTGAGAATGAATTCCCATTGTCTCATGGATTCACAGATTGACGAGGCGGATAGAATGCACGGACGGTCTGTCACATGCGTCGCCTCCACATCTTCCGAACTCCGGGACCAATTCACAGCTCGAGTGAATGCCCTCCAGGATTCCATTCCAACCTATTCAGTCTCAATGATCATGTCCTCCGGATGTTCACAGTCACTGCTGTATGTCTGCCTTGAGCATTCGCACCAAACTCCCCTGACACTAAATCCTCTGCGCGAAGAGTAAATCTGATCGCTCGAGAGACCGATTTGGTACTAGTATGCCCGGCCATCAGAAAGTTATGATATGATCCGCCTTGAGGGACTGGTTGCTCCCAGCCATATTCTCGCCACAGTAATGTTTCGTCCCAGGAAGCTGGCGTCAGATGGTAGCAGGCATGTGTCGTCTCACACTTGGGCGGCTCCGCGGCGAGACACTGAGGGACCCCAGTAGCATCAACTTCACCTCCCGCGCAGAAGAAATGGGTGYCGGCACTAACATCACAGTATGTTAAGAATGCSGCACCCGTCAAGACGGTGAAGTGATTCAATGTCTGGGACGCAATCTCGACTGTAAGATATTCGGCTCTCGAGGGTAGCCTTCATTCGCCAAGGTATCATGAGACATTTCCTCTACCACGACGATCGTCCGGCAATGAAGAGATGGAAGTCGTGCAGCTCATCTCATGCTGGACCCGCAGCATTCGGAGGGGACATCCGTGAGCGTAGGAGGGATGATGCACTTGTGACTCGAAGGTAGTTTGGACCTCATGTGAGGGATGTCCGCAGTATGAATCAAATGATGAAGTTGGGGAAAGATGCTTCTTGCCGCCAACCTTCGCCACTGCCTTTTACATGAATTTGCTCATTCGTCCCYAGCTTTCCTACCATCTCTTATCTCGATACTAACCGGTAGAATGGCTTCGCAGCGGGATCCGAGTGCATTATTACAACACTGTGAGCGAAATGCGACGGCGAGACAGCGCGGTCTTATGGCAGGCTCGTTACAGACGCCGGATCGCTTCATTGCTGGCCGTATTGATACACCTACAAAGCAAGCTCTACTACTCACCAAATCCCGAGACCGAAATCGAGCCCAATCCCCAATTTCAGATCCATTTGGCGCAACGCCATGTCCAGTTCGAAAAGCTCGAGTCCCCGGTGTTGCAAGCACTTCCAACGGTAGAGGAGGGCGGGTGACCAGTGGGACGAGCGCACCGCACTACACCGCAGACTTCCTCCGAAAATCCGGCGATGAAGGCAACACACACGAGAAAAGATTGGCCGTTGCAATGGATGTCGAACAGAGTGCGAGGATGCTCAAGCACAGCTCACCTGTATCGTCATCATCCTCATCTTCGCCTGATCCTCCTAGCACACCCCGGAAAGACAATGGCAAAAGGAGCAAGACTTTCTGGAACAACAGCGCCTGGGAGCAAGAGATCATGACCACACCCACCAAGAGCAAACCCAGAAAGCCGAGGCCCGTCCCCATCATCCCCTTCCGCGTACTGGATGCTCCCGCTCTCCGCGACGACTATTACTGCTCCCTCCTCTCATACTCGCCCGTCTTGAAGTGCTTGGCTGTTGGTCTTGGTCCGCATGTCTACTTGTGGACAGAATCACGCGGGAAGACACCGACTCACATGCCGGATTCATTGACATCTCATTTCGGATCGCATGTCACCTCACTCTCGTTCAGCTCACTCGATGGGGCGAGTGCAATTCTTGCCATCGGACGAGCTGACGGTCGCATCACCCTTTGGTCACCGCACGAGAGCGAGCCTCGCTTCGATAGCGAACAACCCAGTCCCATCTCCTGCGTTTGCTTCCGCCCCAATACCGTCAGGAGTGCGAGCATGCGGGAGCCATCAGAGAAGATCAACACAGAGGAGCTGCTTGTGGGAGACGAGGAGGGTCATGTTTACTTGTACTCTATTCAATGGCCAGGGGCGGATCAGAGAGACCTGTTCGATTGGCATGGTAGCATGACGCTCCTTGCGAAGATCGTGTGCCACACCCAGCAAGTCTGCGGTTTGGCATAGTGTGCTGGAGGAGACTACTTTGCCACGGGCGGAAACGACAATGCAATGTTTGTGTATGAACGCAGGCGTCTTCTTGTCAAGAAAGAAGGCCCTCGCGACAAATCATCCATTCATGTCCGCAATGTCAACATCAGTGGCACGACAGGCACGTCTATGACAGAGTCCGAAAGCGAGATCCCCACACTGTCGCCTGGCTCGGAGAAGCTGCTCATCACGATCGGTGCTGCTGTCAAGGCCATCGCTTTCGCACCCTGGCAATCGACTCTTGTTGCAGCAGGCGGCGGTAGCAGCGATCGTTGCATCCATTTCTACCATGTTCCATCTGGAGCTAAACTCGCAACGATAGACTGTCACGCTCAAGTCACGAGTCTGGTGTGGAACAAGAAACGGAAATGTCTGGCAGCAACGTTTGGGTTCGCACAGCCTGAGCATAAAGTGAGAGTGGCGGTCTTTGCTTGGCCGAGCTGTGAGCTCAAGGTAAGTATCCCCTGGGCTGGAGAAGAGAGGGCTCTGTGGGGAGTCGAATGGGAGGGCGGGTTGGTGGTCGCCAGCAGTGATGCAAGTATCAAATTTCATGAGATATGGGGTGAGGATATAGGGTCACGGGTAGGAGGTGTGCTGGGTGGAAGCCCGATATTGGAGGATGGCGTCAGTGGGGAGTTGGAGAGGATTGGATGCATCCGATAGATGGTCTTCGATGACTTGACCTAAGAACTTGACCGAAATTTTCCTACGTCCTAGTCTCTCAACCAAATATCGTTTCTGTGAGATGTTAGGAATTCGTACTTGTAGAGACCTTCATGCGAGCATAGTTCTGTCAGTGTTGTGGAAGCGATATCGTCAGTGCTTCTGATGGGTCATCCATTATACTGTGAGAAGGAGAGGTCAGCAAGGGAGAGAGCAACAAAGGTCATGTGAGACAATTCTAGTCAAAAATTTCCATTGAGTGAGAGCGTCTCTCGCAAGCAACCTTCTCTCCACTTTAGTAATGACCGCCTGATCCTCCATCCATCTCCCTCCCGCTAATTACAATCTGAATCAAACATCCAAAACCCCTCAAAGACTTTCCTTATCATTAGTCTCAATAGGAAGAGCAACCATAGCCACAAACGCCGCAAAAAACATCCCAGCACTAGCATAAATCGGCGCTTTGGGATTAACGCCTCCAGCCTGAACAGCCACAATAGGCGCACAAAGTCCCGTGAAACGATTCAAAAAACTCGAGATACCCGTCGCAGTACCCCTATTCGGAGCCGGGAAGACTTCGGGGGTATATGCATACAAGACACCATACATGATATTCTGGCAGAAAGCTTCCAGACATGTCATGACGAGTTGCGAAGCCGAGCCCTTGACGATTGTGAAGAGGATTACGAAGAGGCCGCTCAGAGCTGCGGAGACGGCCATTGTGCCTTTGCGACCGAAACTTTTGATTCCTACGGCGTAGCAGGCTATGATTGAACCTGGGACTCCGATTGCTGAGGTTATGGCGTAGTCTCGGTAGGCGTGGGGGTTTTCTTTGCCGGAGGAGGTGTTTTGGGAGAGGTATTGTGGGAGGAAGGCGTTGAAGAGTGGGTAGCCCATTCCGATTGATGCCCAGACTGTGGAGGGAGTGTTAGTTGTGTGAGGGGAATTTCGATGGAGGATATTGTACTTACTGAACCAGATGAGGCAGGTGTTGATTGCGGTTTTCCGATTCTGGAAGAGAGGTTTGATGCGTTGGCCGCTGAACTTGCTGAGGTTTCGCTTGGCAATTTGCATTGCGGTCGGTTTATCGTCTACCAACTCTTCTGGACGGCCCCCGACGGCGTTGAGGATGTCTTCGGTCAACCAGGATGTCTTGTTGTTGAAGTATGCAATGCCATGGATCTAGACATAAAAGGTCAGCGGCGTCTCAGACATAAAAGAGGTAGACAAGGGATTCGAGGCACTCTCCGAGATCTTCACAGTTCACAGATGCTTAGAGGTCTCCTCGTCGGCAATGACATCCGATCTCGAAGTGGGATGCATTTATCCAGTCATTGTACTTACCACAGTCACAGCCTCCCTCTGCCYTCCGCGAGAAAGAAGGAATTTGGGCGATTCAAGGAGGTGAATGAACACCAATCGACCGATGAACATGACCATCGTYAACCCACCCATGGCGTAGATGAAGTATCTCCAGCCCTGTTGAGTCCCAAAGTTCGCAAAGAAGCCCCAGGCGGCAAGGGAGGCGACAAGCTGACCAAGTGGCCACCAGACAGAAAGCAGCGTCAGAAGATTCTTATGTGAGCCCGGTAAGAACTCCAACAGGAAAGCGCCGTCGATTGGTAGATTGCCGCCGATGCCAAGACCTATACAGGCATATAGAGCACATACGCCGACCCAGGTCGTAGGGCTTCCAGCTGCAACCCCAAAGACACCGGCAAGGAGGAGAGTCATGTTGAAAGCTAGACGTCGACCCACGATATCGGACACGACGCCCCAGAAGGATGCTCCGATGCAGAGCCCGATGAAGAGACTCAGAGTCGTGTAGCGGATGAGGTTCTCGTCGATGCCGAACTCTGCGCCGAGACCAGGGAGTGTGAGAGCGACGGCTTGTATCCTGTATCATATCAAGTCAGTAAGATGAATATTTCCATGCGTGAGACATCACTTACCAGAGGTTATCCGCGAACCAGCCGAAGCCGCACAGTCCGAAAAGCATATACTGATATCTTCCCATGCCGATATCCTGGATGGCCTTGTTCATGATTTTGGACTTTTCTGAGAGAGACGCGTCAGTAAGAAAATTGCGTGGAAATCAGTCTCGACTTGAATCACTCACTATCATAAGCGGTGACCTGTTCTCCATTTGCGAGCTTCTCGTCGAACTCGGCCCTAAAGCTCTCGATCATCTCTATGGCAGGCGGCTTGGACAAGGTTGAAGATGACTCCGAACTCGAGGCACGGTTGATCAAGGCATGAGGATTTTTCTCGAGATCCTGCGAGGTTGGCGCGACGAGAAAGTCCTCCAAAGTGGATTGCGCGAAGGGGTTGTTGAACAGCATCCGTGGAGCCATGATTGCTGGTTGATGATCGCAAATATCTCACTTGAATAGTTCTACAGATCTGCTTGTGGTGTTGATCGTGGTAGAGTGAGTGTTGTCGGCTGGATGATCAAGATAAAAGTGTTGTGCTGTTGTGGTTGTTGAGTGGAGGAGATATTTTGATTGTGAAGTGGAGATATTCTTCGAGAGTGGATTTTCCTGATTTGGCGGTAGATTGTATCGGAGAAGAAGTTCTTATTAGGCCGTGTAAGTGGCAGGTTGAGGACGCTGGTCAAGTCTGGTTCTTCCCCAGATCCAAACCTGGCCAGCCCATAATATCACTTGCAATGTCACAATAAGCTTTCGAATAGCCCAAGGTACATCCACATGGCGTAGGGCTTCTCGCCGTCCAATGAATGCCGCTTTCTGGCTTTCGAAAAGAAACTAGGAGGCATATCAGCTGATGCTCCACTGAGAGACAGATACTCACAAAGTCAGCGCCAACAATACTGCACATCGACCTCAGAGCCAGCCCTCGATAACGGAAAGGGGCAGCCGAGATGGGAAGGCCGGATAGACACGGATAGACACAATTGACGCCCACATCCTCAAGTCTTGGGTATCTTCGCCAACAAAGATGTCCCGCGTCTGTCACATAGATCACGAGGGCTCAGATCCAGACCCAAAGTATATAGCTGTGTGATACTCCCTTGCAGATGAAACGGTAGTGACCCATCAAGTAACCCCAAAAAAGTCTCCGGAAGTGTAGCGGAACCGAGAACCAGCAAGAACTACTACTTAGTCCATTATCAAGATCGTTGAATGCCTCGTGGTCCTGATCTAAGCTGCCTGGAGGTTCGATGTCCGAGATTTTTCGCTGTACCAGTGTCAGAGCTCTTTAGCGATCAAGCGCCAGAGCCCTCCATCTGTCACTACTGGCGATTGGCGCCTAGTAGCGTGATGGTAGTCCCGTCGGTCATGGCTAATCTCCCTTGGCTTTTTTCAAAGTTCCTATCATGCCCTTCGCCCACGAGAAATGGCCAGCATCGTTCCCTAAGCTTCCGTCGGCCAACTTCCCATTCGAATCATACCAGCATCCATCTTCCTTGGCGCGTCCATAAATCGCAGTATTCTGATTTCTTTCGATCCCTTCCCTCCACGCCTTACACACAGCCTGCGAATCCATCATGACATTCACCTCCTGCGAGTGAAACCATGATTGCGTATCCTGGTTGCCGCTACCCTGGATAGCGACTGTTTGGTCTACAATCATGAGTTTGATATGGCAGCTCCTTTGCTTGAAGTTGTTATGGATAGGATGATCCTGATCCGCGGCAACGTAGTAGTGTACTTTGAGGAACTGACAATCTTCAGGTTGCAGCTGGGAGTATAAATAATGAGCAGCCATCTCATTCGTCCCACCCTGGCCAGGTAGGAGCTCGCCGCCATCGTTGTAACCCAGACAGACGTAGTATGTTACGGGTATACCTCGTTTGCAGGCGGTTATGATGGCGGGTAGAAGAGGTTTTGCGTTGAGGTCTGGTGTCTGTATGAAGATGTCGTGCTTTGCGTTTCGAATGAGACTTAGCCATGCTTCGTTCTGTGGAACAACAAGGCTATCGGTGTTGAGACTTGCGTATGGTTTGCGGGAAACCACGGCCATGGGTATAGGATCTGTGCTCGGCAGCGGGATAAAAGGGAAGAAGTTCAGCTTGTCAGCCCTGTCTGGCGCAGTAGCTTTGATGTTGATCTTCGTGGGAGCATTCAGGTGCTTGGCGATTGTGTCGACGTATGGAAGGGAGGCATCTTCTGGCTTGAGTACTGATTGCAGGCGATAAATCTCGCCTGCCAAGGAATCATCGTAATGAGGCGAACCTGACATGTGCTCTGCATGTTTCTCTTGGGCTGGTCTTTCCGGAAGGCGGAATCTGCCATCTGGCTCGAAAAGATCGAGGAACGAGGATTCCTGCAGCGTCGGAGCAACTTCGTTCGTTGCCGGTGTATTTCGACATGGCAGAGGTGGCTCGAGGTTGTTGTGCCATGATATGATAAATGTCTCCCAAAAGCTGTCCACGATAGGACCTTCAAGGTGTGACATCACTGCTCAAGGATCAGCGCATGCCCATGACACGAATAAAGCGCAAGAGCTCAGCTCACTTTCCAAATTGTCATTGTCTTGGATGTTGTGGCTGGAACAAGTTGCAATCTGTCGATCAACGATCATGAACTTGCTATGGAAGGTCCCAAGAGGCGGCCGATGGAAATTCACAATCGCAAGATCAATATTTGGGATATCCTCTGGCGCAGGTAGACCAACCCCAGTGGCCTGCCACGCAGCCGGCGGAACATTCTGGTGATTGTTGAATACCTGGAATGGGATTATCAACATCATCCAGTAGGAGCCATGCAGGAAATAGTATCTTACCTGCTTCAAAGCCCCACGGTCGAACATCAACTTGAACACAATTCTCTCACCTCGCGCCCCAGCTCTTCGTGACAGATCGATCATCGCGTCGTTGATGAAATGGCTCGCTCCAGAGGACTTCCAGAAGTTTGTGGCGAGCAGCACTTCCTTCCTCGCACGCACAATCAAGTTCGACATATGTCGCAGTTGATCATTCAATGGAGCGATGATGGTCAAAGGCACATATCCCGTCGTACCACATAGCGAAGGCGAGACGCAACTGGCGAGCGGATCATCATCGATGCACGAAAGGGCATCGTGGAACGCATGCAAGAACAACTCGCTCGGATCTGTGCCTTGGAATCGACCGCATGATCTTGCCCAGTCAAACCTCGACTGGGTGGTGGTTCCTGCTTCATTTGCCGGTTTGGCAATGATCGTTGAGAGGTGCTATTCTCATGTTAGTGTGGAATTGATCGTTAAGAATGACTGCTACTCACATGTGATCCGAACAACTCCTCTGCGATTTCACCTGGCGACTTCCTTGGGTATTCTGCGTACTTTGCACTGACGGACATGTCAGAACGACATAGTTGTTCGATTCTGCTGCGAGCCGAGTCTCTGTCGCCGGCCATTGCAGCTGGCGGAATGTTGTTGCCACGACGGAACAGAAGTGGAGCTCCTGCGAAAGTAATCAGGTGGGTTGATTGTGAGGTGGAGGTGAAGGCAGTAAAGTCGACACGTGAGACAGGGCAGATGATAGACACCAACTGGTCATCAAGATGGCCGTAGGTCGCTGCTTGTTTCTGCGCGAATTGAAGATCAAAGCACGAATGACGTGTGCAGTATACGCGGCTTTCATTTCACAAGGATGCCTTTACCTTAGTTTGGTACATCCCCAACCTAGAGCTCAAAGTCAATAGATCTTGAAAGTCAAACGGGAGGACGGCACGTCCGACTAATCTTGAATTCGACAACACKAAGAACGCAACGAGAAGGATGTTTGCATTTGGTGTCATCGTCCCATCTCGTATCAAGTGAGTAGGTATGTCTAGTAGTCTGGTTCCATTACCATTACCCTTCTCTTGAATCCATCATCATTATTAGACAGAGGTGCCGCCAGGGATCACTGCCATCGAAGAAGTGCAATCATATTGTGCATCGTTTTCCGAATCATTCACTAGGGATACCAAATCCAAACAACCACCAGTGAGTGAGCTTCGTGTGTTCCATCTCTTTGCGTTCTGTGCTTTTTGGCATTGCCTCTCCAAGCACATTTATCTCGCAGAGACCAGTACCAACGGACAGGACAGCTGGCCGTAGTCAATGAGTCGTTTGGCTGCTACAACGTTCAAGCCTTTGCGTTTGCGAAAGGGCTTCCAATGAGCTCCTCTGCACTCGGTCGTTTCTCATGCTCAATTTCAAAGGTCTTCTTCAAGAAATCCTTTGCATCCTCGCTGGCCATGTCAGGAAGGTCTGGACGGGCACTATCGGTATTTGTCTGTCCAATCTTGAAGATGGCTTGCAGTTGCGTACAGTTGGGATGCGGGTGGCTGCCAGTAAACATCTCCACGATAAGACATCCCAAACTCCAAATATCAGCCTTCTTCGTATAGGCGGTTTGACGCACGACTTCGGGTGCCATCCAAAACACGGAGCCTTGGAGAGACACACGAGGCCCACCACGTTTGAGATGCGGGCCTGGGTTAAGCAGAGTCGAAGCCTCCACGCGTTTGCTGATGCCAAAATCGGAAATCTTCACGGTGCCTTTGTTGTCGACAAGGATGTTGGCACCCTTGATGTCACGATGAATGATGTCCTTGGAATGGAGGTAGTTGAGGCCTTGCAAAATTTGGCGCACGAAGTTGGCGATGAGTCCCTCTGGCAAGGACCCGTAGTTGACAAGCATCGTTGCGACCGAGCCACCAGCGACGTACTCCAAGAAAATGTTCAGGTTCTTCTCGTCGCTGTTCGATCCGAGATATTGTACAATGTTGGTGTGCTTGAGGTCTCTGAGCAAACTGATTTCATGCTTCAGGGCCTCGATCATGTTGTTTTTCCTGGAGTCCATCTTGGATCCAGCATTAGAGGGCATCTCGACCTGCTTCACGGCCATCAACTCTGCGGTGACGGCGTGTAGGGCGAGGAAGACGGTGCCAAAAGATCCCTGACCAATCATAGCACCCTTCATGTATTTCAAGTCATCCCAGCTGCTTGCTTCGAGATGCTGAATGAGCTCTTCGTCCGACTCCTCGCCATCTTCGGCAATGAAGCGGGATAGTCGGGAGTTGATACTGTCACTACCACCTTCGGTCGGTGTCGGACTGCTGGTTCCGTCGTCGAAGTATGATTGGAGCACTGTCTGGCCGTCCGGATCGGTAATGGCCAGATTGCTGGTGGTCGTGTCTGAGCCACTGTCTCCACCGAAAGAAACGTAGCTCTTCCTGTTTGGTTCGAGAGGTGACTCCTCGTCCAGAGGTTCCAACATACTGCTAGCAACAGACTCACGATGTGAATCTGACCTGCCGAGGCGAACAACACTCAATGGACGGAGTCCGGCTTTTTGAAGTTGCCCGGTCTCCCTTAGCCAGGTGTCGGCAATGGTGGGGAGCGGTGGAGCATCTTTGAGGCTGCTGGCGACACTGAAGTTACTGGCCATGCTGAGTGTACGTACAGCACGACTTAACCTCTTGCTCCTGCGTATCGACATGCGTACTGTGCGGTCCATGTCTTCTCGGGCCACTTCCGGGAAGTAGGATTGCAGGTCTTGTGTGATCAACTCTGTGGGCGGTCTCGCGCCGTAAAAGTCCTTCAGCTTCCTAGCACGCGCGGAAAGTGATGACCCGGTGCTGACATTACGCGTAATGCTCCCGCTTGTCTGCTCTTCGAAGTAGTCATTACGTTCTGCTGCGCTTGCTGGGCTCATTGGATAGCTGACAGCGGCCAGTGGCTCTCCGGTGAGCTTCTCAACCTTGAGCTGACTTCTACTCTTGAATGGCTGTTGAACTTCAATTGCAGGTGGCTCCGGCCGTTGCTTCTCTGCTATTCGTGCCGCAGACAGTAGTTGCTCGCCCTCGGGCTCTCCAGCGTGAATCTTTCGCAGTATCAAACGACCTCGCTCGCTCCGGACTGTGTCGTTGCAGAGCTTACACAGCTCGGCCTCTCCTAGCCGTCGGCAGAATGCGGGACTGGGATCCGTGCCGTCGAGAACGTAGAAACAATATGACCTGAAATGATTCTCGTTGAGTTGACCCTTTTTCAGGGTGGCACGGATGATGTCTTCGGCGGTCCTGAAGTTGACAATGTCTATAATCTTGCCAACACCATTCTCAAATATGACCTTGATCCAAGGCTTGCCCGGTGGCAGTGAACTGGCCGTGAAGTTCATGTCATCCATGGAGGGCGATGATCGAATGTGTGGAGTTCCTCGAGAGTTGGGTGCTAGCCGGGCCGTCAGGGGTGGGTTAGGGTAGGCCGAGCTGCTCTCCTTCATCGGGCTGGGAGCTCCATGTCGCAGTGCTCGTGAACGATTCTCCTGGTCGACCAATGGAGAGCTCGGCCGCGAAATCGTCTTTGCTCCACGGTGTACGGCGTAGTTCATGTCCGTGCTACCCATCTGCCTCGACATTCGCTTGTCGGCGCGAGAAGTCGTCCCCGGGCGAGCAGAATGCAACGCTCGGGGCGAGTCGGATGGTGGTGTGTGCTGTTGCTGCTGCTGATGTGCATTGACATCGAGTGCTGCGAGAGAAAGCTGCAAAGGGGATCAGTACGCACTGCGTCAACCAGGTTCAAGTGACATCATAACCTACCCTGTTGGTATTCCGTTTGCTCGTCCGCCGATATACATTATTACGAAACACTTTTGCTTGCGTGCCGATACGCACACGGTCGCCAATCTTCTTAATTCCCATCTCCTTCAGCGTCGCCTGGTCGATGTCCATCAAGTTTTCCCCCGTGATGTGGTTCTTGCGGAAGATGTCGACGTATTGACTGCAATTGATGCTCCGCAACCACTCGCAGACGCGCATTTCATCCCAGTGGGCGACGGAATCCCGTGCATCTTTGTGGTTTTCGGAGAATTCGCTCTCGGTCGGGCTCGTGAAAACATGGTGTCCGTTGGCGGCTTGGTGGTGTTGTGAGGGCTGCGTCTGACGCATGCGTTGCGTGTGAGCACTGGGGAGAGCGGTGGTCATGTTGGTGCCGCTGGCCGGAAAGGGAGCACGGGTCAAAAGAGAGGTCATGGTGACTGGATGTGTAGGTAGGTAGTTGTGGATTGTGCAGTGTGCTCGCGGTTTATTGGCCCCTCAACCACATGCTGGGCTGGACTGTACAATGTTCGACGATAATCTCAGAGATTGGTGGGTGTGTAGAAACTTGACTGCGCCTCTGATCGAAGCACGGGTAGAAAGTATAGACAGCGTGGGCGGGCGTGTGGCGATTTGTGTTGGAGAGAGTCAGAGGAGGAGGAGTAGTGGTGGATTTGGTAAGTTTGGACTCAGGAAGCGAGCGAACCTCGCGCGCTTTAGACTTGACGGATCTGAAACACTAGATTATTCTAAATCTGACGAATGAGAGGCACCCTGTCTGCGATCAAACGGCAAGCAATATTGACAAAGCCGGTTCATTGTGTCCTCGCAGCGCTTCCCGCCACGTCTTCAACGCACGAAATCACTCCCACCCGCAATTCATCAGAACGTTCAGCTTGGAATACGTCGGTTACCATGCCCGGTGGACTCGGTGGAGTTCTGGAAAGCAGCCCACCTCACTCACGACAGCCACAACAGCTCGGCCTGTTGATCAGGCTCTCTTCCCCTTTAGGCTTAGCTCTAGTTTCACTGCTGTTTCCACCCCTGTTGGCGGAGACCGGTCACGCTCTCACCAGGCCTTTGCCCGGTCTCCAACAGAAACGKCAGCGCTGTGCGGTATCAAGGACAAGGCCGCCACGTTGTGACCGCTTTTTCGAATAAGTCGCCGTTGTCAGCACTAGCCCTGCCCTCCCACGCGGACACTGAAGACCGCTCACTGCAAAGGCAATGATTGGTTGCAGCAGCGGTCTCACGGGCGCTGTACTTGCCGCATCATCACAACGCATACCAGGCGCCCTGGGCTGAAAATCGGAGCGCGATTTGGAAGACAGGAGCGGCGGAGCAGTGCAGTGGAGCGGGTCCAAGGAAGGGTGTCTCCTGGATCAACGCTCGAGCGATGAGCCCTCAGCACTGCCGTGGAGTTGCGGACAAGGCGCAGCAAAGGTAGGTAGCACGAAGCGGGTCGTGGTCCATCAAGCCTCATCATCTTCGTCTCAGGCTGGTGGATTCTACACAAGGGTTTGGGGCCCGCGTGAAACCTCGAGAAACCTCGCCTCGGTCCCAGAGTTTCGACGGCCTTCGCCAGCCTCGCCTCCTTGACGATGACCTTCTTGTAAGTTAACTACATTGTTCTGGAACGTACGTCGTTGCGGTCCCTGCCTGCTGTCTACGATTCATGCCATCGGCGAGGCCCCATGAAGTCGAGATCTTCAGCGAGATCTTCAGCACGAGAAGGCGTCCAAGTAGCTAGCGCATGACGTTGTGAGATTGTGAGAGGCCGGTGAGCAACCACTCGCACTCGCATATCAACCAACGTCAATGTCTCTCTTCCCAGCCAAGCTAGCCACCCAAACAAACACCTCGCAACGATCGTGCACTCGAGTCCAGCGTGCGCATTGCTACCAAAGTTGGGAGCCAGGCAACCACTGCGAGTTTCTGGCCAATGACACTCGTCACGCAGTTGCTTCCGCTCCCGTATCCCGAAACATTGCCAGCTCTTACGTCACGTCGACACCCAAACATTTTGCGTTGATCATTTCTCCATCCCAAGGGCCATTACTACGACGGCGACATGGATAAACACAATCCCATGTCGCGAAAGGATAGTCATGGCCACGACACCGGATTCATGGCTCACGGCTCACATTCTACGTCGGAGTCCGAGGAGGCAACCACGTTGGAAAAGGMATGGCAGCCACTGTTCGAGCAAGACCGCCCGACCGTGCGCCTTGGCCAGTTTCTAAGAGGTCTGGCTGTGCACCTTATCGAAGACTTTGAACCTAAAGGCAGCCTCGTGGTGACACCGGCAAAGATGATGCGGTTCTTCGATGAAACAAAGGTTTCTGGTGAACACTACCCTTGGGAAGCGATATATGGCGGCAGGATTGGCAACAACTCAATATCTTCCATGTACCGAAAGCTGTTGTGCCAGCATCACCTCGTGCAAAAGAATTATCACGAGGCGCCAAGCATCCCAGGACTCACCCCCATCGGCTTCGAGACACTCATGACATGCATGATCCAAGCTCACCCGGATACTGAGTTTGAGCGCTTGGCAAAGGCGGTTCAAGAGATGCCCATCTCCAATGCCGATGACAGAACCGAGCGCTTCCCGAAACAGCTATCACGGAGACTGTTGCCTGCTAGACCAAACAGACAGGCAGAGCAACGTCTGATCTCAAGTCTCAGTCATGAGCCGGAGCTGGTACCGCCGGAGAGGGAGGCTTCAGCGATGCCGCCACCACCTCCCGAGCCGCCTCTGCAGAGCTTCGTTCATGAACGGGAACGCAAGCCTTACTCCCAGCGCTCTCAGCAACCGAATGCAGTCTACGGCGATGATGAAGATGTCACTTCACCCGCTTTGCCAATCGAACGAGAGCGCAAGCCTTACGTCGCCAAGGAGGGCATGGGTAAAAGACATGAGGATGACGGGCGAGGGTATGATCGCGATGAGCGACAACATCGTCCTGATCCACCTGTAAACAGACCATCTCGTTCTGGATCCGGGTTTAATGCAGCGACAGATCCAATGAACATGCCATTCCCAAACCGGAGTCATAGATCGTCGACTGGTCCACCTCCTGCTGGCCAAGGGTGGTCCAACTCCACTCGAAGATCTCCGACCTCGCAAAATGGATTCGCACGGAGCGATCCTGTTGATGTGGGCGGTATTCCGCCTAGCCAGTATGCTTCGAATCTGCATGGGMCCTACATGAGAGATCCATTGATGAGGAATCCCTCTACGAGAGATTCCTCCATGAGAGATCCTTTTTTGAGAGACCCGCCGATGCGAAGTAACAGAGATGCTCCGTTGAGGGATCCATCTTTGCGAGATCTGCCGATGAGGGAAGCTTCAATGAGAGACCGCTCAGACGACGATGAGTACTTTAACCGAGCCATGCCAGCACGTGGTGGACAACAAATGCCGACGAGCTATGATCCTAAGGTACCCCACCGGAATAGTGTCAACTCGATCGATGATCGACGGCGCAGCTGGTATACAAACATGCCACCGGCAGGAATGCAGCCCGGGGGACCTGGTACCGACGGATACGGAAGCTACTCCTCCGGCAGCGCGCACTAGGAAGGCACATCACAGCGCACTCACAGTGGCAGTGTACCCCGACGATCCGGAAGCGGTGTCTTCTTTGTTCCCAAGCCTAACAACAGCGGCGGGCAACAGGGGATCTTGAAGAACTCGCCTCATAGGTCTCCTATCGAGGACAGGAGCAGCAGTACCGAGAGAGCGAGACGTCAGCGCCGGACAAGATCGAGAGCTGGAGAGCGGAACTGAACGAGCGATGACTATCAGAATTAAACGACAGCAACGGCGATGGTGTTTTCGATCATTTGGCATGCATGAATTGATACCCCTGAGTTTTCACTCTACCTTGTGACACTCACTTGTCGTTTGAGTTATATAGCTTTTGACGAATTCAACGAATATCACGATGAGGTCGCAGTGTGTACTACCCTCACTACTGCGCAAGTAAAACTTCGCTCGTCGTCCGTGCAGCGCTCCAACGCCATCTTACTATTCACGGCAGAAGAAGCGAGGCAGGTTGTTTTTGGAATCATGTCAGCCCTTGCCATGTGTGTGACTTTCAAGTTTCACTTTTATCCACGTGTTCAGCCTCAGACRAGCCTCACCGGCAGTGAAGCAGAATTTCCATGGACCGGGCATGTCAACATGCTACGGTTTCAGCTATTCCGAAGTTGACTGTTTTTAGCTGTTTGAGGTTTCGCCGTGTTACACGCGGTGTACAGCCTCCGTCATTTCTCGCCGAAGAATGGATCAATGCACGATTTATTTTTTCTCATCAACGATGGTGAAGCGGTGAGTGAGGAAGCGTGAAGCTGCAGGTTTAGAGGATTCGTAATTTTGAACATGTAACACCGAAGAACGCCAGAGGAACCTCCGTCCTATCCCTTCGTTCCAAACGATCAATCCGTAGGTGCATGCTTGAACAAGAAAGAAACACTCTCGCCATTGTGCGTTCTCCGACATGCCTCTGCGAGCGTGGGGCTAATGTCGATGGTCTCTATCCGATCGCAGAGAGCCTTTTTCGCTTCGTGTGGGACCGTGTTCGTCACGACCAGCTTCTTCAACTGACTTCCGTTCAGCTTCTCAATGGCGTTGCCGCTCAAGATGCCGTGCGTCACTATCGCAATGGCCTCACTCGCGCCGTTCTCCATAACCACGTCTGCTGCCTTGACCAATGTTCCGCACGTGTCTGCCATGTCGTCCACGATGATGGCAATTCGTCCCTTGACATCTCCGACCAGTGTCATGCGCGATACCTCGCCGGGTCTTGCTCTTTCCTTGTGGATGAGTGCGAACCCGAGATCGAGTCCGTCTGCGATGCTGGTTGCACGCTTCGCTCCACCAGCGTCGGGGGAGACAATTACACAGTCCTTAACAACGAGATTATCTCTGATCCATCGCAGCGTGGAGGGCTCAGCGTAGAGGTTATCCACAGGGACATTGAAGAAGCCCTGGATCTGGCTAGCGTGCAGATCCATGGTGATGACATGGTTGCAGCCGGCCGTTTGCAGCATGTTGGCCATGAGCTTGGCGGTGATAGGAGCTCTACTCTTATCCTTCTTGTCCTGGCGGGCGTAGGGGAAGTTGGGTAGAACTGCGGTTATGCGGCGCGCGGAAGCGGTTCGGCAGGCGTTGATCAGGATGAGCAGTTCCATGACGTGGTCGTTGATGTTGCCGGGCTCGGTCGATTGTATGATAAACACATCTTCGTCGCGCACACTCTCACCAATTGAGATGCTTGATTCATTGTTGCTGTACTGAAGCACCATAATCTTCGCGAGCTCAATGCCGAGACGATCCGCGACCAGCTTCGCGAGCTGCCCATGGCTGTTGCCCGTTAGGAGCTTGATCGAATTTGTGGCCATCACGGCGGCACGGAAGGTGATCGCGACAGGTGAGAGGCGATGGGAAGAATCAGTTGTCTCGGGCGTGTCATTGTACAAGTCAAGAGGTTGCTGTTGGTGTGGGGCTGCTGGAAGAATAATTCGCTAGCGCCAGACGGAGCAACCCGCATTTTCTTTGAGACTAGCGTCGAGGGGTGAAAGGCTCCACTTCATCTGCATGCCCTTTCACTCAACTCTCATCTATGGGTCCCATTGCGAATGCTGCGGCATCTCAGAGATGCGCAATGAATCGTATAGTACCTTCAAGTTGTACGGTCACTCTCCAGCCGAGCAATCCGAATGGACGATCCCAAGCGACCTTCGATCGCAACGCACCTGCTCGCGATGATGTGGGGATGAGAGACATCGAAAAGTGGAAAGGGCCAGACACGCAGCGATCAATCAAAATGAGCTCATCTGCATGTCGAGCCTTCGATTCGCGGCACTCTTTGGTGAACACATCCCGACTCTCGGACCAAACCACATATCTTCACATGAATGCATTTGTTCGAAGCTGTGGTTCGACCTTGTCACTTCTTCAAATTAATCTCCAGGAGGAGAACACCAATCAGAGTCAGCTACTCTGCTGCACAGATACTTTACCTGCCGATGCCAGCTGCATTAATGTAGGAATGAGGCATGGTCGGTGCCTTCCGGTTCTGCAACTATACAGAGAATGTCATCATCAGGGTGATCTACATGTACTCTTACAGAGTAAGGTAGTCGGAGGAGTAATGATTTGGGTAACATCACCTCCGCCTTCGATGTCTCTTACTTCATTTCTATCACTCTGTAGGATTCCTCGCAGGAAATCACTCTCCTTTTACCGCTCGTGTCGAATTCTACTAACAGCGGCGGCAGTATCATCGAAAGAGACGCTGGCACACCATGTTTATTTGCGCTTTACTAGGTTATCTTTGGGCGTTCTGACGCATAAAATCTTCAAAGCTGGAGCAGAGTCGGAGAGTTCGTGACGCCGCGCCGTTTTGACTGATGATGGCATGCTGGTCCATGGCTCTTGGTTGCCTTCAACTCGTCCACGCAATGTTTGTCATTCTAGGGTTAGGGTCGGAGTACCAGGAACCTCGTCTCCTCCGCCATGCTCAACATTGAGCCTCCCGATCAAAATGACTCGTTGAAGAGGGACATGGTTCTTTCTATTGGCGCCAAGAAGCCTTTCACCACGACCAACGTAGCCTGGAGGCTCGACTGGCTTTGCTGATGGGAGATGCTTCCCGCCATGAATCCCCGCATCATCATACACAAGAAGAGTACAACGCGACAAAGGCATCAAAGAAGCTCCCTCCATCCTGTTTCGTCCTGGAGCTCTCTCTCTCCAAGACGTGTGTCTGCCTGTACATGCCATCCCAGAGACCCAGGGAGTGTTCAAGGTTGGTAATGCTGCGCGGCTCTCGGAGCTTCAAGGCAGGAAGGAGCGGAATGTATCGATCCGTCCGGATTCTCACGGCAAAGCATTTGTAATCTGCAGGAAGCCTCCACGCGCGGGCTTCACTCCTAACTGCACGCACAACAAGGAACATTCTCGAGGCGTCCTTGAGAGGCACATCAGAAAACGGATTTCAGCTGCCGTAATCTCCTGTTGGCTTCGTCAGTTTCGTCACAGGTCACTGTAAGAGAGATGAACACTTTCCCCGCTTGTGGATATGCAGGCTTTCTCAGTGAGACAGGAGGAGAGAGGGTCGGACTGGTTGCTCACGCTGAACCAAGCAGCATTGAGCATGAATACAAGAAGTAATTCGTCTTCCWTGGAGCTTTTAGTGGCTCGTGCTGTTGCACATATACTGACGACATCAAAATCAGGGGCAGATGTTCGCTGCGACGAACCTGAATGCTCTTCGGAGATAGGCGCGTGTAGTAACAGGTCTGTTATTATCAGTCATCAAGTTTTTGGCAGGTCTCTACTAATAGGCCCCTCGGAGCAGTACGACCAGAGAACATTCAGATGTTCTTCTCATACTCAGTTCCGCTACCTTGTCTGAGAATGTCTGAGAATCATATTCCTCCACAGATCCCTCGACATTACATTTTGGGGTACTGTACACCCGTGCGCTTCTGCCAGAGCCCACCATCGACCAGGTAGTTGGGCCTCATCGTTCTCGGGCTTGATAATTATGCCGCGCGGAAGCTCACTCCTGTATCTCGCTTGGCGCCACACCTATCGCGTAAGCGGGATTGGTATCGTCGGATGATTGAGATGTCGTTCGATTTTGCGTCCGCTTTTCCAGTGCATAAATGGAGTTATGCAAGAAAGACGCGCCAAAAAGATGTGCCAAGGCACCTCCATGCACAATGACGAATCGACCTAGATTCCTAGGGCTCGAATCTTTCCTCCGAATGCTAGGTCCGTTGGAACTCAAACCCCACTCTCCGCCTTATTCTTGAATGTGTTGATGAAGCACAAGGGCCGATACGATAGATCCGAGAGTGCCAAGGCACTGTTAGAGGCATTCCTATCCCCGTGCGACGTCGCGCCAGTTGTGGAAAGGAGAAAACGATTCCGCGCTCCGACAGAGGCGGTAAATGCTGCAACTTTTGGAAAGTTGCCCCGACGCCACAACGACGGGTCTTCAGACGCTGTACGAAATCGCGAAAGCATAATCATAGCACCCCTGCGGGCTATTAGCAACGTCCCAATCTTRCTTCCCGCACGATTTTAGCAATTGTGTGGATTCCGAAGAAGCCAGATTGAAGAGCGTGTTCTGTTTGCTCTGCTCAGTTCTAGGCTACGCCCCAAAGGCATCTGGAGCGCGACAAAATCAGGGTTGAAGGCTTTCGCGTATTGTAGTATCTGGACTTGCCACTTCAACACTTTACTCGAAGAACAAATTACCAGAAGCGAAGATGAGCAAACAGATCCCGCTCTCAAATTTGTTCGTCTCCGCAATCTTACAGCCCATGCAGTCGTAGCCTGTGGTGTTGCTGGATGGTTCGTCCATGTTCTAGGCGATTTGCTGCAGCCAACCGGTCTACAGGGGATTGCTGCTATCATTCTTAGCGAGATCTACAAGCGCGACTAATTCTCGTTCCTCGGTACGAGGGAGGCTTGGCTGAGATTGATTGACGCGGACACATTACTGCAGATGCAGGGCAGGTGTTCGCGGCTCTTTGTTCATGAACAAACGGTTCTTTAGTCTGTGGCCTCACAAGAATGACAGGAGCTAACGTAACAGATAGGAGATCATGGTCATCACAGCTGCATGGGGGTACCTTAGGGACGTGGGAACGTGGTAGATGATGTTAAACAGTGGAGCCTTCACGTGCGGGATGATGGCGTTGCGCCTAATCGTTCGGCTCCGGCACGATCTGCACCCGTTGTATTTTATGCAGGCCACAGCTTCGCATGTGCCCCCAATGAGCGCCTCACCGGGAGAATCAGAGCAAGCGAAAGCGGCATGGCCTGTCCAGTACATATCTTGGAGTAAGATCGTGCGACTTTTTCTTTGCTTCCGCCATAATCGTTCCCTTCCTCTCAGAGCTGCTTCCATTCCTCGGTGTTGTCCTTTCAACATCGCAGCTGCCCTGCTGTAAACACCGCCAAGTTTGCTCTAAACAGAGCACGACATGTCGTTGGTGGGAAACTTTGCCTTTGGCTCTGGAGACCGGACTTCAGAGAATACCGGCACAGGCTCAACAGGGACTCCATTCGCACGCCGTGCTAGCCAAGTCGACCAGGATCCAGAGGGCACCGCACGTGCAGCTCCACGACGAAACAGTAGCTGGTTGCGTGGCCGGCGACCGTCACAAATCGCACGCGAACACCCCATATCACCCTCCGAGCTGGATGTAGAAAAGGCCGGGAACGAGGCCTTTGAGACTCCCAATGAATATCCACTTTCTCCAGTCGGAGATTTCGATGAAAAGCATGGGGAGTCCGATGACGACTCCTCGCAAAAGCACTCCGACAGAGCCATAACGCAGTTGGCGCGAACAATCACGCAAGCGTCAACACGAAGCAATGTTCCTGACAATCCATTTACCGCCGAGCCAGGCTCCGAGCTGGACCCCAGCTCGCCCAACTTCCGGGCGAGATCGTGGGTCAAGAGCATGATCAAGCTAAATCGAGAGGATGGCCGAACACCAACTCGTACAGGCGGTGTCGCCTTCCGTGGTCTAAGTGCCCATGGTTTTGGAGCGGCCACGGACTATCAAAAGGATGTGGCCAACGTCTGGCTCGAAACCGTCGGCTATGTGAAAAAGGCACTGGGTATGGCGAAGCCTCGGCGAATCGATATCCTGCGCGACCTTGAGGGAGTTGTGGAAAGCGGAGAGATGCTCATTGTACTCGGGCCACCTGGATCGGGATGTACAACATTCCTGAAAACTGTCACCGGTGAGATCCATGGCTTTGAGGTTGACTCTGGCTCTCATCTCAATTACCAGGGTATCCCGGCACACCACATGCACACGTACTTCCGTGGCGAGGCCATCTACACAGCAGAAGTCGATGTTCACTTTCCCATGTTGACTGTGGGCGACACACTCACATTCGCTGCCCGCGCCAGAGCCCCACGCATGGTGCCAGGAGGCATTAGCAAGAATGAATGGGCACAGCATCTCCGGGATGTCATCATGGCAACCTTTGGCATCTCTCACACCATCAACACCAAAGTCGGAAACGACTTTGTGCGCGGTGTGTCTGGTGGAGAGCGAAAGCGTGTGTCCATTGCTGAAGCTGCCCTTAGTGGAGCACCTCTGCAGGCATGGGACAACTCGACGCGTAAGTCTCCAGCATCATTTTGGAAGACGAGAACAATGCTAACCGCAACATTTAGGTGGTCTCGATTCAGCAAACGCCATTGAATTTTGTAAGACGCTACGTGTGAATGCAGAGCTCGGTGGATCGGCTGCAATGGTTGCCATCTACCAGGCTCCACAGTCTGCATACGACCTGTTCGACAAGGCCATTGTCTTGTACGAAGGCCGTCAGATCTACTTTGGCCGCACCGGAGACGCAAAGGTTTACTTTGAGAACCTCGGATTCGAGTGTCCAAGTCGTCAAACCACAGCTGATTTCTTGACGTCCATGACTTCAGCGCAGGAGCGGGTCGTCAAGCCAGGATTTGAGAACAAAGTCCCTCGCACTCCAGATGAGTTTGCTGCTGCGTGGAAAAGTAGTTCAGAACGCCAGCAACTACTCCAGGACATTGAGAAGTACGATGAGAGATTTCCCTTCGAAGGCGAGGCGTACCAGCAATTCGTCGAGAGTCGGAAAGCTCAGAAAGCAAAAGGCCAGCGATTGAAGTCCCCCTACACGCTTTCCTACACGCAACAAGTTCAACTTTGTCTGTGGCGAGGATTCCGCCGGCTGATCGGGGATCCAGAGCTTACATACACCCAATTGTTTGGCAACTTCGCTATGGCACTCATCCTTGGCTCTGTCTTTTACAACCTGGAACAAACCTCGCAGTCATTCTTCCAGCGCGGCGCAGTTCTCTTCTTCGCCGTCCTTATTAACGCCTTCGGATCCGCATTGGAAATTCTAACCCTTTATGCCCAACGACCGATTGTCGAAAAGCATGCTCGTTACGCACTTTACCATCCGTCGGCGGAGGCTTTTGCTTCCATGCTCACAGACATACCGTACAAGGTCGTCAACGCCATCATCTTCAACACCACTCTGTACTTCATGGTCAATCTGAGAAGGGAGCCTGGTCCATTCTTCTACTTCCTGTTCGTCAGCTTCATTGCCACGTTGACGATGAGCATGATGTTCCGATCAATCGCATCCTTCTCCCGAACACTCTCACAGGCGATGACACCTGCCGCGATCATCATCCTGGCTGTCGTCATATTCACTGGATTCGCAATTCCCGTTAACTATATGTTGGGCTGGTGTCGGTGAGTCAAATGTCCCCTTATCATCGACATTGTCATTAGTACTGATCTTCTACAGCTGGATAAACTACATCGATCCCGTGGCGTATGCCTTTGAAGCACTGATGGTCAACGAGTTCACTGGTCAACAGTACAGTTGTGAATCGGCACAGCTCGTTCCAAACTACGGAAACCTTGGCGCCGAGTCAAGAGTATGCTCGTCCGTCGGCGCTGTGGCTGGTCTCGATTTCGTCGAAGGTACTGCCTACATCAATTCTGCCTTCAGCTACTACGCCAGTCACAAGTGGAGAAACGTGGGGATACTATTTGCGTTCATGATTGGTTTCATGGTATTTTACCTGACTGCGACCGAGCTTATCAGCGCGAAGAAATCGAAGGGCGAGGTCCTTGTCTTCCAGATGGGTCACATTCCACGAGCACTCAAGGAGAAGAAGAACGACGAGGAAGCCATCGACATGAAACACTCCACCGCTCTAACCCAGACGAGAAGCTACGTTGAAGCCACGGACATCATCCAAAAGCAAACCGCAATCYTCAGCTGGAAGGATGTTTGCTACGATATCAAAATCAAGAGCGAAGAACGCCGGATTCTTGACCACGTCGATGGCTGGGYCAAGCCCGGGACGTTGACCGCACTCATGGGCGTGAGCGGCGCAGGCAAAACGACGCTGCTGGATGTCCTCGCTACTCGCGTAACGATGGGTGTAATCAGTGGCGATATGCTTGTTGATGGACGTCAGCGTGACTCGTCCTTCCAACGGAAGACTGGTTATGTCCAGCAGCAGGATCTCCACCTGCAAACAACTACTGTTCGCGAAGCCTTGACCTTTAGCGCACTTTTGCGTCAGCCCAAAGCCGTTCCTCGCAAAGAGAAGCTCGATTACGTTGACGATGTGATCAAGCTTCTCGATATGGAAGAGTACGCTGATGCAGTCGTCGGTGTCCCTGGCGAAGGATTAAATGTGGAGCAACGCAAGCGCCTAACCATTGGCGTGGAACTGGCTGCGAAGCCCGAGCTTTTGCTTTTCCTTGATGAGCCTACTTCCGGACTGGACTCTCAGACCTCCTGGGCTATTTGTGATCTTATGGAGAAGTTGAAGAAATCTGGTCAGGCTGTCCTGTGTACTATTCATCAGCCTTCGGCTATGCTGTTCCAGCGTTTCGATCGCCTGCTTTTCCTGGCAAAGGGAGGCAGAACAGTCTACTTCGGAGAGGTAGGCGAGAATTCCAAGATCTTGTCGAGCTACTTTGAGCGAAATGGTGGTCATAAGTGTCCACCCGATGCAAATCCTGCGGAGTGGATGCTGGAAGTCATTGGCGCCGCGCCAGGCTCCTCCACAGACATCGACTGGCACCAGACATGGCGTGAAAGTCCGGAATATCAACAAACACAACAAGAGTTGGAACGTCTCAGGGTCGAAAGGCCGAAGGAGACAGAGCCTGCCACGGATGTGAACGACGCTGACAGCTACCGCGAGTTTGCCGCACCCTTTGGAGAGCAATTGACCTCAGTTCTCGTCCGTGTCTTCCAGCAATACTGGCGGACACCTTCATACATCTACGCAAAGCTGGCGCTCTGTCTCCTCTCTGGACTGTTCATCGGCTTCATCTTCTACAACGCACCTCTCACACAGCAAGGTCTACAAAACCAAATGTTCTCGATTTTCATGACCTTTACCATCWTCGGCCAGATCTCACAACAAATCATGCCGCACTTTGTCACCCAGCGCGCCTTGTATGAAGTCCGCGAACGTCCCTCCAAGACCTACAGCTGGCAAGTCTTCATGATCAGCAACATCGTCGTCGAACTCCCGTGGAACGCCTTGGGTGCGGTATTCCTCTTCTTCGCCTACTACTACCCGGTCGGCCTCTACAACAACGCCGTCCCGACCGACACCGTCGCAGAGCGTGGCGCGCTCTTCTTCCTCTTCATGCTCCTCTTTCTCATCTTCACCTCGACTTTCACAAACATGATCATCGCAGGCATGGACTCGGCCGAAACCGCGGGCAACATTGGAAATCTGGTGTTCTCCCTCTCCCTCGTCTTCTGCGGCATCCTCGTGAGTCCTCAATCTCTCCCACGCTTCTGGATCTTCATGTACAGGGTCTCGCCTTTCACCTACCTCGCGGGAGGATTCCTTGCAACGGGCCTTCGAGACCAAAAGGTCCAGTGCGCCAGTAACGAATACCTCGTCCTTCAACCCGAGGACAACCAGACTTGTGACGAATACATGTCGGCTTGGATCAATGGCGGCGATGGTCAAGCGGCCGCGGGAGGATACCTCTTGGATCCCTCCGCGACGAGCGAATGTCGGTACTGCACTTATGATGATACGAATGTCTTTTTGCGCCGTGTATCGATTAATCCGGAAGATGCATGGAGGAATTTTGGCATCATGTGGGGCTATGTTGTTTTCAATATTGCGGCGGCGATCTTCTTCTACTGGCTGGTTCGCGTGCCCAAGAATAAAGGAAAGAAGAAGGAGAAGAGTGCCTAGATTTTTCATGAGGAGTAGTAAGTTGGGTGTATATAGAGGAACAGGACGACTTGTGATGAATATCAGTCATAATAGATTCTTTCAAAATTCAACTCCTGCTTTGATATTGAGTGTGTTGAGTGAGATTGGGATTGAGAGTGAACTTGTGTGAGCGATCCAAACTGTCTGGGATTGTCCATGTCCTTGCATGTCCAGCATGTCCTGGCATCCTGGCGATCATGCCGGCGAACAGATGCCCAAAACATTTGGCAGCTCAAAAATAGCCTCCTCCCGCATTGAGAAGCGCACTGATCACATCGCATCGCATCGCAAGACTTTCGTGAGTGGCGTGAGCAACTGCTGACAATCCCATCGTTATGCCATGCCTTTTTTCGTGGTATTTAGATCGAGGTTTTTGTGGTGATAATTACAAGAAACACCATGCCCGTTATAAGTTCTTCGGCGTCGGGGTCGTCTAGAGCGAGCAATACCAAAAGTGCAAACACCAAAACGCCATCGCTCATGAATGAATTATCTCCCATCCTCTGGCGCAATCAGCGACGTGGTCTCAACCCACAATCGTCTACATCATCCTTGTCTGGCTTGAGAGATGCTCCCAGCCTGATCTCCTACCCACAGCATATGGCCTTTGTGAACTTCTTGAATGGGCTCTCCTTCACTTCCGGTGGAGGTGCTTGCTGCTGCTGAGGTCGCGCGGGCTGCGTGAGGTCCGCTCTGCTGTTCTGAAACTGTGCGGCGGTACTACGGTGGTCGGGAGTCTCTAGTTGCATACCACTTCCGCGCTTAGCGGGGTCTGCAGCGTTTTGCGGCCTTCGCGCAGGTTGCGTTCTCTGTGCTGGTTGTTGGCGTACTGCGCCGGGTTTGCTGGGAAGAGGCTTTTCCTTGTCAACCTGCGGCACATTGGATGCGCGGTTGGCGCGATGGATGTCCTGGTTCGAAGGGTTTCCGTGCTCACGATTTCCACCGCCTGCAGAAGGTCGTTGTGAGATCTGCGGTACGTCGTAACCCTTGCCATTGTTGAGCTTCATCCAATCGTATTCTCCATCTTCGACCTCGCCAGTGCTCTGCAGAGCCTTGGTGAAGAGATCGCGCAGGTAGTCGTAGTCGGGTGTGTCCTCAAAGCCTAAGTTGCGCACATACGAGAGGTATTTGTTGAATTCCTCCGGGAAACTCTCACACAGGTCCTTAATGGCCGTGGTCTGCTTCTTCTCTCCAATCTTCTCATATTTCTGCTTGTTCGTAGCCGCTTTGAGACCCTGCCATGGAAGTCCTCCGCGCAAGAAGTACATGAAGACGTGTCCTAGGGCCTCCAGGTCGTCTCTCCGCGACTGCTCTCGTCCCAGATGCGTGTTGATGCTCATGTATCGTGCAGTGCCAGACAAGGACTTGCGCTCTCGATAGGGGATATGCTGCTTGGTCTTGGGATCGCGGTACTGCTTGGCCATGCCAAAGTCGACAACGTGGATCACGTTCTGGGCCTTGGTGTTGGGTCGACCAATGAGGAAGTTGTCGGGCTTTATATCGCGGTAGATGAGATTCTTCTCGTGGATGGTCTGCACGCGTGACAGCATCTGCTTGGCGACCATGACGACCGTTTTGATGGAGAAGCGACGATTGCAGTGGTCGAAGAGGTCCTCCAGACTGGGACCGAGGAGGTCAATCACCAGGATGTTGTGCAATCCTTCCTGTCCAAAGTAGTAGACATTGGGAATGCCAGCTGCGGAGATCGAGTCGAGTCAGCGGCGTGATGGGGGGAGACGGGAATGGGGTCTCGACAGGACATCACTCACGGCATCCAACCAAGATCTTGTATGTCCGGTACTCATCGCGGAGCTGTGGAGCATCGCTCTTGCGCGGCTCAAATTTGATGGCGACTTGGGTGTTGTTCAGCAGATTGGTGCCCTCGAAGATGACCCCGAAACTGCCCTCGCTGCGACGCTGTTAGCCTCCGCCTTCACTGCCGCATTCCGCTCCGCCTCCGGCAACGACGACGACAGCAGGACCCACCCAATCTTCTTTCCGACGCGGTAGTGGACCCCCACCACATTGGAGGAGGACGATGTGCCGCTCATTGCGCTCAAGGATGGCCGTGGAGGTGTCCCGAACGTGCTCAAGAGAGGAGGAGAGTTGACCGCCCGACGGGGCAGTAGCGCCTAGTCCCAGTTCGGCTCGCGCGGCCGCAGCGCAACTTTAAATTTGGCTCCGCACTTGCAATGGCAAGCGAACAGAGCAACCTTACAACCCAGGCAACCAACGGTATCCATGTCACCGATGGAAGCAAGAARGAGCTTAATGCGACACGGTGGAACACTGACCATCAGCACATGTCGACGGCAATCCACCGTCAGACTTCGTTCTTCACCTTACCGGCCGTGAAAACATCTGCAAGGTACACCGCTTCGCATGCACGAGCCTCGATTCAATTCGTCAAGCTTCAGGCTAGGAGGTGCAGAGACCGCCTACTTCGTCCTACTGCGCTCGCGGAAATTCGTCGACCATTGTGCTAACTTAGCCTCCTTCACCAACCGGTCGCTACTGCCAATAAGTTAATACGAGGACAAGTGAAGGACTTTCGTGTCATGGTAACCTCGATCCACAGTTTTCTGGAAGATCTTATTATTAACATTGACTGCTACTATTCGCACCGACCTCAACCCAGGTACTAGCGAGTCAGTGCTGGAAAGGTACCAATATTTCACCGAGAAAGATGTTGTGCCTCACGAATGAAGGCACATGTTCAGGATCTGAGAGAAGAGCAAAGCATTCCGACGAGTCTCGATCCCCACAGCCAAGGCTCAGTGGAGTTGAAGGTTGCCGCCCTCCCTGCACCGGTCAAAGACGTTGTACACGACACTGCGAGACATTTGACTCTCCGCAAGTTTGCTTCCTATTGTGCTTGTAGCTACCTGCCCATGGGCCTTGTCGTCGATTCGCTGCAAGGAGAGCCGGCAATTTCTCATTGACCCGAAGTCGAATATTCAACACCGAGCGAAAGATTCTTTCTCCCTTTCAACTTCGTCCTAAAACAAAAACATCAATATCTCTGTCCAAATGCGGATCGCACTCTCTGTTCAGAACTGGCCATTTCTCTCACTCTCGCGCTATGGCCTCGCAATCGCAGTGGTCAGCACACTCTGCATCGTGCAAGAACCATGAGTCGACTCTGATTTGGTGGTTACCACCAAGCCAGGCCAGACGGTACTCGTGATCGACCACATCTTAGGTGTCCGCCTTGTCTCCTGAATACCAAAGCATCGAAGAATAGCTTTTCAAGTGAGCCAGACTATGCGCTGTTCTCGGTGCTTGCAGGATCAACATTTGAATATTGACTTCCTTCTGCCAGTACAATATGAGGCTTGAGTACTTCCCTGAGAGTCGCTGCAAGCGCGCCGGCGCATGGCTTGGTGGTCTTCTCGCGGTACGCCTCGTCGGCTTGCAATTTGTAGGACCATTGCTTCAGGAGCTCGCCTAGCCCATGACCTTTATCRTCCATATATCTCTCTCAGAACAAAACGTCGGAGCCGCTCGCTTCATAGACGCGACACTCAATGTCCCATGGTGGCGTCTTGCGGAAGACTTTGGCATGTACGCTGACTGCGATCATTTCGAAACTCGGCGATTGTCAAACGGTTCTGGAACGGTAGAATTTCCGTCTGGAAGTTGATGATCGCCTGTGCAGGTGTGAGGGCTACACCACCGTCGGAAACGACGGACGCAGAAGGAGACGAGATCTCGAGAGAACCGTCCGCAGTTCCAGAGGGCTCCTTGGAGATGGCGGGACCCTCGTGAGTGGCGGAGATGGCGGGACCCTCGTGAGTGGTGGAGATGTTGGAGATGTCGGTCTCCCTTGCATGTAGAAAGATTTGTGTCGTAGTAACTTCAGTCAGTCTCGTCAACTCAGGAGTACTCATTCTAAGCTTCCCGCTCTACTCTCGCAAAGTGTAGATTCTGTCCAGCACCAAACCCCTCCCGCAGAGCCCTCCGGCTCCACGCCACGCCGTAGCGGAGCAATGTGAAATTGAAAAGTGAACGCCCTTGGTGGAATCAGGGCAATGCCATGAAAAAAAAGCACCCCTTAGCTTCACCCCAAGCAAGGGAAAGTGAAGTACAACAATCCCGCCCTCATTTGACTCRGAGCGATGCCTTTCGAGGCAAATGTGACTCTCAGCAGAATATGTCGCATTCATGGTACTGGCTAGTTCTTAGCGGGCGTGGTCGTCGACAGGTCGTATGGAGATTCGCCGGCTTCGAAGGCGTATGTAACGTGGCGATTGTGCTGGACTTTTCGAGTCTTGGAATGATTATAGTGCACTTATATGTAGGAATGTATCGCTCTCGTGTGAGTCGGTCGGATGGAATATAGAGAGATCTAAGGTCCATGACACCAGTCTCCCAACGTGAGATTCCCGCCCAGCGCGCATACTCCATACGTAAAAGCCTTTCGTACTCTCGGCTGAGATTGAGCTTAATCGTGCTTCCCAACTGCTGCCCAGACATACAAAACTTGTTCCAAAGTAAGAAACCTAAATGTTAATATGCTGGATTCTGATCACACGCCAAAGGGTTTGGTGTGTGTTGTGGATGGTATGTCATCAGGCACGGCCATGATCAGTGATACTGGCCACACTTCGACGGTGTGGGTGGTGACGAACCTGGTGACAGTGACAGTAGAGAAGGAAGTCGGTGTGAATACTATCGTGGTGGTGGCGACGACCTTGGAGATCGTGACTGTAGTGGTAGATCCACCGGGCCACGAGAAAGAAGAGACGGACGAAGCGCTTGTGATCGGGGACGAGTTCGTGTATCTCGTGGACGTGGTTGTGCTGGTTGATGTACTTAGAGGAGTGAGAGTAACGCTGTACGTCGGGCTTCGTACTGAGGATGATACCAGATGTGTTGAACTGGTAGTGGAATCAGTTGCACTTGATGACGCTGAGCTGCTGTTGACTATTGGCACAGTACTTTGACTGCTGGACTCGGCCGAAGTGAGGGGCAAAGTCATGGGTGCTGGGGTCGTTGCGGCTGTATCTGTTGACTCAGTTGATGATGATGGCATGGTGCTGTGCGTGTAGCTTGGAGCCGAGAACGGTGATGGTGCCACGGGAGACGTGTAAGATGCGGTGATGTTCGTCAAATACGTTGAGCTGCTCAATCCGGTCGGCGATGAACCATCTGAGCTGCCAGACTCAGCCGAAGTATCGGCCACAGTTGTGTGTGCTGATGTTGTGGTGGTCGAAATTGTCGATTCACTGATGCTATCCGCAGAGCTAGGGGTGAATGATTGCGGCAGGGACACCGACATTGTGATAGTCGCAGTGGTATTCGAGGGTGCCGAGCTGATGAGGGTCATTGACGGATGGTTTGAGCTGCTGGATTCTGCTGAAGTTTGGGGCAACGCCGTGTACGTTGATAAAGTTGTCGTGATGGCAGCGGGCTGGGGCTTGGAGGGATCTTCACCAGAGGGGGAAGCCGGAACGTTGTACGATGAGTTGGATGCTGGAGTCCAGGAAATCGTTGTGATCGAAGTTGAAACTTGTGTCTTAGTCTTGGTACTGTTCGTGAACGGGCCAGCGGCTCGTGCAGAAGCAGCAGCTACAAGAAGTGCAAATAACATGGTAATCGTATTGGCAAACTTCTGCATCTTGGGGTGGCTTCAAGACTGGAGGGAATGTTCCAATGCAGCGGCGCTTTGAAGAGGCCTTCCAATGCTGTTTGTATGTCAAAGATTGTAGATGAGGATGCAAGAGGGAAAGATGAGAAGAAACAAGCTGCGGTTTAGATAGAGGTTCACATTGATGCCTCGTGCATGATACTTACTGCACATGCAAGTGCGATGGCAAGCTGGTTGATGGTGAGGTCGGTTTGCTTTCGCACAGCACATGGAGGTAAGTGTCTCCTCCAATGGGACCGGTCTCTCGCTCCATCGATCTGCAATTGACACATGTTACCCGAAACACGATATACGCCCTGGTATGAAATATTGGAGTTCATTGGCCCTGTGAGGTATTCGAATGCTCCGATCGCGTGCTGGACGAATCACGAGCAATTTTGTGGCCCTACAAGAGAGTGAAATTCGGACGATTTTGAGACCGAGTCAGAGACAATATCACCACACTCTGTCCCGCCAGACTTTCAGGCACCTAGATCTGTGCGACCTATCATCGGGAGTAATGAAGCCAGAACAGACCCAGAATACGTCGTCTCGAAGATTGCAGGTCGACGCTGTCCAGTCCTCAGAGCCCCGGGTTGGTGGTACAAGCCAGGTAGTACAAAGGAGACTGCCCCTAGGTCCGAAGTCGGGTGGCATGAAGAATGATCAGAACTCAAAGTACGTCTGCCTTTTCCTGTGCCTGGAAGAGAAGAGTGAATTGAAATTGCCAAGACGTCCAAGTTGTTGCTGACGCCGGCTCGTCGGAGATGTGGTCGACCTTCCCGAGGTTGTTCTTCGGCGATCCGGGCACGGCCGCAAACCCTAACAATACGCTCTCGACTTCACGCCTGCATGCTCCACGCTTACATCTCGCGTGCCTTTCTACATGCCTTACGTTCCGCCTGTCGCGCCTCGTGAGTGGTTCCACGCTCTTCACCACTACAGCAAGGTCCGAGATGCCATCGCTGCTCTTGACAGCTCGGTCACGCAGCCTGTCGTAATTATATGCATGCTCCCGTGTTGCACGCTGGGACCCGTGCCGTACGCCTGACCGAGGGATCACAGAATCAAATGTAGCGGTGAACGTGCAACATTGCCAACCAGGAACTCGACAGCTTGGCGAGCTCGGGAGGCCGCAGTGCGGTCTGCTCAGAGTGGAATGGGACGGGCAGGGCAGGGCTTGTTGCCTGCTGCATTCAGCAGAGTCGCTGCTCTTGCCATGCATACAAGCCAGCAGCAGTCCACCTGTTGGACGGGTGGTAGACATCGTCGTGTGCTGACGAAATCATCAAAGCTTGTACACGCGAGACAATCTCGTCATTTCGGAATGTCGCAGACGGATGCATTCTCAAACAGAGAACACCAGCCTCGCTGTCAGGTGGCTGCCTCGGCGACCGTCGAGTCTCTTTGAGCAATCAATCAAGCGAAAGCAACCATTCGCTGAACGTGTCCCGTTCGCCTTGATGAGTTCTTGCTCATTGGTCGAAGTCAAGCCTCCACCCAGCGGAAATGGGAACTGCTCGTGGCTCGGTCTGTGGGTCCGCAAAAGCCCTGCGAACACCCGGCAGTGCATCCATGTGGCTCTTTCGAACGCTCACTGTACACTCAGTGCTATCAAACACAGCTGATTTTGCAGATAGGATAGGATGTTGACTCAACACAAATATGGTTTGGATGGGACTGCTGACCATGAAGCGTTCACGACCACGGTATTGCAGTACAACAGCATTCAAACTACCAAACGTGCCCTACTGACTTTGGTTTAGACCGCGCTGTTGCTGAGCTGCAACATCCCGCAGTTCTGGCAGATTCCCGCACACCCGGCGTTGTGGCTCGAACATCCCGATATTCGTGTCACAGACTTGTGGCTTTAAGACAACGACCAAGGACCGAAGACGTCTCTGGAAACCTAGGCAAGCCCGGTGCCAATGATTAAATGCAATGCACATCATCGAAGCCGGCCCTGGCAACATGGCCATTGGACTGGCTCAAGCGTCAACATACAACCGTCGACTGGCTTGTGACATTACGCTTGTGTCTGTTCGGGTCGAGCATAGTTCGTTTGCTCCGTGTCTGTCTCACTGGACCATCTGGGATCCTTTTGTTGGACTGAAATTTGGTTCTTTCACCCAGATGTCTGCTGTTCAATCTGAGATGGGATTGTGTTGATCGATCCTGAACCTGAACATCAAACGGCAGGAGGCAGGAATCGGGCCATCTCCCAGCCAGCCACTGCAAACGCAGGTGTGTATCGTCCCTGTGAGATTCAACCAGACAATCATCTCCAAGACATACGCTTTGTTCCACGTTGCAAACTTCTTGTCAAGATCGATGAGCGGGCCAGCGAATGCAGAGATGCTTCGCAGGGGCGTGTCCGTGTGCTTGGTCTTTCCGATGCCGCAAACCGCTTTTCGAGCCTACCTTGCACTCTTCAAATCTTTKCTGTTCTTAGGTTCTTTGACCTCCGCGAAGCTGCGAGACACTCGGGCCGCGGTCACCGTTCCTTTGACCATTCGCCGCCGATGCTAGTTTCCGGGATCTGGTAAGGATTGGAGGTACGATCTTGCTGCTGCATTAAAAGGCTTTGACCCTCATCGTTCCTGGGCTTGCTTCACCGCCTCCCCGTCGCGAAGTACGTTCAAGTCCGAGCGGTGATTCTGCCTGCCGCCTTCTGCCCGCTGCTGTCGTGCCATGCTGTCCCCATCTTCTCTCTCTGACCTCCGTCGCCGGAGCGTAGCACCAGAACATCCACGTCCCACAGCTGCCGCCACGATGCTGAAGATACACTCGCTGCTGAACCCAATGTCAGACAACAGCGCCCTCCTCGCCGCGTCAAGCGCTCGACCTGCAACGCCCATCTACAATCCACATGCCTCAACGCCTACAGCGACTCTTCAGCCAGAGGCACCCGTCCAGTCACCCGCCAAGCGCTCTAAACTTGTCAAAGACGCTGCTGTGTTCATCCGAAGCAATGTCACCGGCCCGATCAACTATCCACCGTACGAGTGCTCCGACGACAGTCCGCACATCAGCGCCGAGCTCTCTCAAGAACTCGCCGAATATCACCAGATGTACCGCATCCACCCATCAGCACTCGGCGGCGACAAGATCTCGGACTTTGCACGCCACATCCCATACTCGAGCGAGAAGAAGACGTTCCTCAACAAGACTGGTCGGGATGCCTTCGATGGTAGGTGCCGTACACCGGAATGCACTCATGCCCTCACGAGACCTTTGCTAATTCTTGATGCAGTCTTTCAATACACCTTCATTGTCCCGGGCGACGCCGAGCAGCGCCAGCACGTTGTAATGTGGGACTACCAGATAGGTCTCGTCCGCGTCACTCCTTTCTTCAAGGCTTGCAAACACTCGAAGGTGCGAAGAAACCATCAGTTGTAATGTCTATAATGCTGACGGAATTCTGCAGACCACACCCGCCAAATCGATCAAGACCAACGAGGGTCTTGCAGAGCTGGCCCATTCCATCACCGGCGGTGCCTTAGCGGCCCAGGGATATTGGATGCCATACGCATGCGCTCGAGCCGTCTGCCTTACCTTCTGCTACACTATTCGCTGGGCGTTGACTCCGGTGTTTGGCCCTGACTTCATCAAGGAGTGCCTCACGCCGGATGACCCTGGTTACTGTCGCTTCAAAATTGACCCGCAACTGGTTCTCGACGCTGCACAGGAGGTCAAATGCAGAAAATTAGGCACCGAAAGCCGCAGTGGAAGTCCAGCGGACAGTAAGGGTCACCTGGATATTCCTCGCAGTATGCCAGCAAATGTTATCGCTGGAAAAGACTTGAGACCCCGCAAGGAGAAGAAACCCAGCTTCCCGTCAAGCTCTCCTTTCGCCTCAGAGTCTGACGCTTCGCACGACCGCCACTACTCACACAAGGCGCCTGCTGCACGATCTCCAAGCCTGTCTCCAAAATCGAGCCACCGAGATTTTGCTGGCGCTGGCTGGACTAGCATCAATCACAACCGGTACGGCGCTTCCGCCTCTCCACCTCGCGCGCAGGACAATACGCTGGCGGGCGCTTTACTCACGGAACCACGATATTCTCCTACCATCTCGTGGCGTGACGCTGAACCATTGCCACCCAACGAGGCTGAGGCGGCAAATGGTTGCGCTGATGCTGCTGACGCTGAGCAGCACGACGACGACGCCTCTCGTGAGTCCCTCCAGGACTGTGCCAATGACTGCACCGTTGATGGAAACAAGTCGTCTTCTGGTAGCGAGAGTGACGATATGGACATCGCCATATCTCCGCCTCGCAAGAGGACCTCCTTGGCTCGCTCCACCATGGAAACCCTTCACAGCAAGGATATCGCAAAGAGCCCGAAGAAGTTCAATGCTGTAGAAGCGCGCGCTGCTCAATGGCTGTTGAACTTGAGCGCGAGGGATGCCGAGCTGGCGGCTGAGTCCAACCCTGCTCGTGGGCTCAAGAGGAAGTCAAGCGCGATGTAGTCATTTGAGTTTGCCTGGTCAACGATTGAATGCAATTATGGATATACGACTTACGGCTGGCTACGATTCGGGCAGCATGGAATGTACAGTACCATTAGCATACCGCAGATACATCTCTGCCAAAAGAGTAGCATGATTATGGCTTTTATCTCATTGGGTAAAGAGGCCACAAATTGTTTTGTGCAGGTCAACGCTATAGTCCAGCCTGTGTCTTATCTGGACTGCTGGTCGCATTCAGGGGAAGTAGCCCTTTACGTTATTAACATACGCCTTGTTTGGCTGTTCGTGAGTCGTGGCGACTTCTCTGTACGGAGAATCTCTTACAAGCTCCCCCTTCAGACCTCTCGCTGCGGTTGTTGGAACGGCAAGCAAACCATGACTGATGTCGCTCTGCCAGGCTTTGTGTGAAATGTAGCTATGCCGAATACATGGGGTCGAAAATTCAACAGAAAATAGCCAGCGAGTTGGATCTCTCATGCAATACTTCCCTTGAATTGACGAACACCATAACGTTGGACCTATCCCATCGTCAATCACGAGATGGAGGATGCGCGCGGCTACCCCAACCCTAACYCTAACAATCATAGTGTTGCACGATGCGACGGCTTGTTTCGGATGCTGCTCCGTCTCGGCGGCTACGGATCTAGGCAAACTCGGAATCGCCATCCGCTCAGACATGAGCTAGGTACGAGGTCCGGAAACTCTGTTGGTATTGCATAACTCGATAGGAGATGAAATCTTCGCTTGTCGCTCTGTGCAAGTAGGATTATCATTGGTCTTTCGTTCGGATCGGAAAGCCCGTTCCATTCCATGTCGCATACCCTGCTTCTGGACCTCAAATATCCAAGTAATCTGACCACGCGTCTTACACCATGGCATCATTCCTCTTTGATAACATCTTCAATGCAGCATGAAAGATGCCGATATGGCACACGAAATGAAGAGGGAAGATATCGGGATGGCGGATGTTTCACACCCAGAAGCATCACAGCACCAGTACGATGACTTTTACGAGCGCAACACTTCCGAGCTTGCAAATGCTTCACCGACTGGCCTTCTCGCAGTTCCTGCACCACTTGCTCGCGATCCCGAAGCTCAATTGGACGCTGCTCCTGAACATCATGTCCCTACTAGGAGCAAGCTCCTCTTTCTTGCTGCATACTTCTCCCTCAATCTCTTTCTCACACTGTCAAACAAGGCAGTTCTCGGAAAGGCTCGATTTCCTTGGTTACTCACAGGCATGTAGTGCAAGTACTCGCAAGACGTATACCAATGCTGACACCTAGTAGGAATGCACGCAACGGCTACCTCTATAGGCTGCTATGGCATGCTTGGGATGGGTGCTCTTCAGCTCAGCCATCTCGGCACGAAGGAGCATATGGTGCTAGTAGCATTCTCTTTGTTGTTTACCGTCAATATTGCCATCAGCAACGTATCACTGTGAGTATGTCAAGGGTGGGGCTGTCAATCTGCCTTTAACTTTACACGCCTCGTCCAATTATTTAAGGTCATAGATGCTAATTACATGCAGTGCAATGGTCTCGGTGCCCTTCCACCAGATCTTAAGATCGACCTGCCCAGTGGTTGCCATATTGATATATCGCTGGGTCTACGGCAGAACCTATTCGACTGCGACATATTTGACGATGGTTCCTTTAATCCTCGGCTGCGCCATAGCAACAGCAGGTGATTATCAGGCGACAGCCGCTGGATTTTTCATGACTTTGCTTGGAGTCATTTTGGCATCAGTGAAGACAGTCGCAACCAATCGAATCATGACCGGGCCGCTATCGCTCTCCGCTCTAGAGGTGTGTTTCCACGATTGAATATCTATCAAGACATTTCTGACTTGTGAGAAGGTACTCCTCAGAATGTCACCACTAGCTTCCATCCAATGCATACTCTATGCGATCCTGACTGGGGAGGCACATCAGTTCCGGACTGCATACCAAGCAGGCCAGTTTTCAGGGACCTTCGGCGCAGCTCTGGTTGTCAATGCCGTTACAGCGTTTTTGTTGAACGTCGTCGGCTTTCAAGCCAACAAAATGGCTGGAGCGTTGACGATGACCGTCTGCTCGAACGTGAAGCAGGCTTTGACCATTATGTTTGGTATAGTGCTGTTCCACGTTCAGGTGGGCTTCATCAACGCAGTGGGCATGTTGATCACAATTGGTGGCGCAGTCTGGTACTCGAAAGTTGAGTTGGACAACAAAAGTGCGAAACCGCGGTAGCACAAAAAAGCTTACAGCTTAGACAACATAGAACATAGATTAGGATTCGAATTAGCATGTKCGTTCGCATGCCAACATTGGAAGCGAGTTTGTGACCTCATTCTGCGACTTTACTACTCGGGATTACCACGCTCAATTGTTCTTATTGCTCAAGACTGGCACATGTCATGTCGATGGAATTATTGGAATCTGGAGAGCTTCCCAATCTGGTTAGACTCGTACCATGGGTTTTTGGCTTACAAGTCGCGACCGAATCGAGAACTTCTTCCATCGTGCTGGCTCGAAAAACTTCGCGAGGTTCTCTTTGCATTTACAACCGCATCGCGAAATGGAGTCTACCGAGAAGAAGCAACCGAAATCTTTTGAGGCGCTGACTCCTGAGCTGTCGCAATGGATATTGGAGTTCACGCATAGTATGGGTTTCGCCCGGACAACGCCGGTGCAAGCCATGGCGATTCCGCTTCTGATGGGAAATAAAGATTTGGTTGTGGAAGTGAGTTGAATGATCGGGACATGCGAACATCGCGCTGACAATCTTGTAGGCTGTTACTGGAAGCGGCAAGACCCTGAGCTTTTTAATCCCAATGGTTGAGCGAATACTCAAAGCCGAAGAACCCAACAAGAAAGGACATGTACGATCAATAGTAGTCGCACCCACAAAAGAACTGGCCACCCAAATCTACGATGTGCTGATGGGTCTTCTGAACTTCCACCCGCCTTCGGCATCTATTCTGAAGCAGATGGACAAGCCAGAGCCAGACAGCGAGGACGAAGAAATGCGGGATGCTGATGAGCCAGAGGTCCTACCAGGTCCATATGTCATTCCTCAGCTACTGGTAGGTGGGCGGGCGAAGTTGTCCGAGGACATTGCGAGCTTCTCAAAGATCAACCCCAACATTGTGGTGGGAACACCGAAGCGGATCGTTGAAGTGCTGCAGACCTCCAAAGTAATGTTGAAGAGGCATTACTTCGATCTCCTTGTACTTGACGAGGCAGATCGGTTACTGGACCCCAATTTTCAACCCGACTTGCAGAAGATTCTCGAAATCGTGCCAAAGGAGCGCCGCACAGGATTGTTCAGCGCGTCAGTCTCGGAAGCAGTGAATGAGCTCGTTCGGGTTGGCATGCGATATCCGTTCAAAATCAGTGCCAAAGTTCGGAGTAAGAGCGGCGCACTGGATAAGCGCACTCCCGAGAGTCTCAAGCTCTACTCACTGATCACGAAGCCTACGATGAAGATTCCCTACTTGAAAATGATCCTCAAGGAAAATCAAGCCGAGAAGAGTATAGTCTATGTCTCGACGCGAGCGGGTGTGGACTACTGGAATTATGTGCTCCCCAAGCTACTGGGTGTGGCCGTTTTCCCACTCCACGGTGACCACAAATCCGCCATTCGTACAAAGAACCTGCAGCGGTTCTGTGACGCAACAACTCCGGCAATCCTTCTCACGACCGATGTGCTCGCACGCGGAATTGACATACCGGATATCGATCTCGTGGTACAGCTGGACCCGCCTTCACAGCCCAAGGACTTCATCCACCGTTGCGGACGTTCTGGTCGAGCCGGGAAGCGAGGCATGGCGGTGACTTTCCTCAACGAAGGAAGCGAGGATGACTACGTTAAATACCTCGAGCTACAAGGGACAAAGCTCGAACCCTATCCAACGACGTTCATTCCATCGGACGACGAGATCTCGGCAAGCATTCGCGACATCAGAACCGCGTTGAAAGCAAAGCGAGAATGGCATGATCGTTCTCAAAAGGCCTTTGTCAGCTGGGTCCAAGCCTACACTAAAACACTCCCTGCCGACATCTTTAATGTACGGAAGATTGACTGGCCAGAGGTTGGCAGATCATGGGGACTATTACGCTGGCCAAAGATGCCAGAGTTGAAAAAGTTCTACCCCGAGGCCAGAGAGAACCGAAGTTTGAATCTGGACCTTCCTACAGACTTTGACCTTAGTAGCGTGGCGTACGCCGACAAAGTGAAGGAGGCCAGGCGTCGGGAAATTTTGGACGCCTTCGCGCGCGGCGAGAAACCGAAACTTCCCACCAACAAGGGAGGCGCGGGTGCAGATGCCAAGAGGAGGAAGGAGAGCGCGTGGAGCAGCCAAAAGGAGGCAAAGGCGATCAAGGAGGCGAGGAGAGAGAAGAAGGATGTGCGGCGAAAAGCTGAGACCAAGGCACACATGAGCGAAGCTGACAAGTTGAAGGAGAGGGAGCTGGAGGAGTTGATCGCCAAAGTCAAGGCGAAAAATGCAGCAGAAGAGGGCGATGACAGCTTCGAGGGGTTTGATTAGTACCCCGGGATAGGTGCCTTGCTAGGACCCCTGGCAACCTCCACTACAGTACAGTCTCTGGCAGGCTACTGGCGGTATGGGTTTCGTACTCCGCGGTCAATCCATGATCGTAAGGGCGTTCACCGCTGGTTTGAAATTTGGTGAAGGGGAAGATGAATGCCATTCCATCAAATACAGAAGATCTGAAGGACTACCCATCGTTCACTTGCGTCTCGCGGACCGGCAACACAGGGTCTTCTGCATGCAATCATGCGAACCGAGCCCTGAACCACGCCGCAAAAAGACCGTGAGGCTTGACGCTCGTTCGTGCTGCTCAAAAAGTGACAGGTAATCTTGTGCGACATGGAGACGGAGCTGTCTGCCAACGGGTTATGACTTGGCCAAGACGGCAGTATGCATGTTTCAAACCGAACCAACAGCACTCACCCTGGCGACCCGGCTAGCAGTACCTCAAACGTACAGGACTGTTTGCCTTGATCTGGCGTTTGTCGTGCCTCTTGACAAGTCTGCGAGCATGGTATCCGCTCGAATTGCATGCTCACTGACTCTTTGCATATACACTTCTTCCCCAGGCCTACTTTCGAGTCCCAACTACCTTTGTCGAAGATTACTCCATCATTTCAACGGCCTCGCCAATTAGGTCCAGGATCCGCATGTTGGAGTATAAGCTAGGTTTTCCGTCAAGGAAAGGGGTCCTTCTAGCGCTGGATCGGAATTCCATGATGGCAAGACATCCCATCTAGCGAATGTTCACTGAAGGTATTCAGGAGTTGACGAAAGTTGTTGTCAATCGCGAACACCGATCTATGGACCAGATCGAAGCACTAAGCTCGCAGAAAAGAGCGAGAAGCTCTTTCACGAAGTCGGACCGGGGATCTGGCCGACTGAGCGTGGTGATGGAAGAACGCCTTGGCTCGAAGGATGATCTGGATGGAAGATACCCCAAGGATCTCTTCTACTCCGTCGATGGCATCGCAAGTTGTGAGTAACACACTATAGTCAACCGGCGTCGACTGTGGCGCTAACATGTTTAGCCTTTTGGAGACTTTCAATGGGAACATACGTCTGGAATGCGAGGGCCGACATTGTCGAACGATTAGCAGATCGGGAGACTGGAGATAGGTATCTGCCCGCAAAAGTAGGCGTCCTTCCAGTGGCCACCTGCGTCGCACTATGAACCGCGAGCTTCTCTGCCGCAATCCGAGTTCAAAAGCAAAACATGCATTATTTGCAAGCAGAATGGATGCCCGGGCATGTGTGCACATCCTGTTCGACAACGTCGGAGGGTACATTTCACCCCCCGTTCCGTCTCACCCTGTGGAAACTGTGGAGGAAGGTCTCGAGCAGCAGGTCCCGCGGTCTTCGACTCACACCAATGTTTCAGAAGTCGAGCCAGACTATGGAGCAGTCGTTGGGAACCGTGTACTGTCGACAAACGATCTACTCGCCGAGAACGGGGAGATGCTGGAAGGCGACAGTTATCAGGCTGAGCACTCGCAAGTGAACGACAATTTTGCCGCMGAACTAGAAAGTCTGTCAGAGAACGGAGAGTCTCCTCCTCTCCGGACGGAGCATTCATCTCAGTCATCGGAGCAATCCCAGGTCGACGAAAGCGTCAAACAGGAGTCGTCTGCTTTCAAACGCGAGCCTCTATCTCCAGAGCTCGACGAGCTAACAGAAGTGGTAGCCGACGAAGAGTCGTATGGAAATCCGATCGAGTTGAACTCACATGATTTCACAAATGATGATGCCTTTCAGCTAAACTTCTCATGTGTCGAAACTGATGCGGGCGATGGAGTCGCTTTCTGCACGAGGTTCAAGATCTGCAAGTCCACTGAAGAATTCTTTGCAATTTATCACCAGCCTGGTTCCATCTGGCATCCAAGCCGTGCACTCCAGCGACACGATTGGGCGTTTTGCTGACCCGACCAAGCTTGACAACAGCAAGATGAGAGTGTATCGCCAACGGGATATTCCGACGATCACGAGACTGAATGAGCAGCTCAAGGCTCCAATGGAGGGTGGTGATGCCGGGTTGAAGTTTGTCGTTGAGTGGCAGCGCAGTGCTTGAAATATTGATGGTGAAAGATTCGAGCACTTTTTATCAATCTATCAATCAGTTGCCACCCATGCATACCATTGAAATCTGGGTATTCGTAAAAAGGCGCTCTGACTCTTCTCAATATTATTATTTAGTGAATGTAGGATGTCGAACTTACCTTAGGAGACTCTTCTGAGCTCGATGTGTAGAATATGCCAAGACACTCACTCGCCGATGGTCCGCTGTTCGTACTAAAGCTCCACCAGACTTGACACGCGACAATGAACTCGCCATTCGTCTGCCTCAGTTGTCGGCACATCACGTTGGCAGCAAGAGCACGCCATGCATCGCTCACAGCATTCCGAAGGTCCTACACACGGCCATCCTTTGCGCCGAAGCCGATCCTCGATCTAAAGCACATCCGCCATGCTCCTGGACTTTACGAGCAAAACTGCCATGATCGGAACCATGCGCCGCAAGCTCGCAACAGCTGGCGCATCCTGGAGCTGCATGAGAAGCTAGTCGCACAGCAGCGAGAAGTGGTACAGCTGCGGCAGCGTAGTAATGCCATTGGCAAGGAAGTCGGCCGCAGCGCAGACATGGAGGGTGACAGCGACAAGGCGGCCAAGACTGCGCTGCTGGACGAAGCTCGTGGCTTGAAGCAGCAGCTTTCCGGCCTCGATGCACAAGAGAAGGAGATGCAGCAGGAAATGGAGCGGTTGGCGCTTGAAATGCCCAATCTAAGCTCTCTGAACACACCTGTGGGAGATGAGCCGCAGATCTTGGATCTGATCGACGAGCGTCCTCTGAATCGCTCTGCGAAGAGCCATGTGGATATCGGCAAGCAGCTGGACATTCTCGACTTTGAGGCCAGCGCAACGACTAGCGGGTGGGGATGGTATTTCCTCAAGAACGAGGGCGCTCTGCTCGAACAGGCCTTGATACAGTATGCGCTGTCGGTCGCCATGAAACGAGGCTGGCGGGTGATGACTCCTCCCTCGTTGGTCTATTCGCACATTGCAAGTGCATGTGGCTTCATGCCGAGAGATCAGAACGGCGAGACGCAGATCTATGGCATTGCTCAGCACGAAAATGAGCATGCATCTGATCGACCCAGTCTGGTCTTGACAGGGACGGCTGAGATTCCCTTTGCGGGCACCCAAGCCAACCGTACTCTGAACAGCCACGAACTGCCATTGAAGGTGATAGGGCCGTCGAGGTGCTATCGTGCGGAAGCCGGAGCTCGAGGAGTTGACACCAAAGGCCTATACCGCGTTCACGAATTTACAAAAGTAGAAATGTTCGCTTGGACCCTACCAAATACCGATTCTGAAGGAGATCGCTTCGGTGATGACGAGTCGCACAGCTCTCAGGCCGACCAAGTCTTCGAAGAAATGGTTGACATCCAGAGAGAGATCCTCACCTCACTCGGACTCCATGCCAAAATCTTGGAGATGCCGACCGCTGACCTCGGCGCGAGTGCGACCCGCAAGATCGATATCGAAGCCTTCTTCCCATCCCGCGAGGCAATCAACTCCGGCTACGGCGAAGTGACATCCGCCTCCATCTGCACAGACTATCAGGCTCGCCGGCTGGGCACCCGTCTCAAGAATTCTAGCGGCAAGCTCGTGTGGCCGTACACCGTCAACGGAACCGCCATGGCCATACCTCGAGTGCTAGCCTGCATCATCGAGAATCACTGGGATGACGTCGCGGGCGTGGTGCAGATACCGGAAGTTCTCAGGCAATACGTGCCGGGCAACATCGCTACCATTCAGTCGCCCAACAAGTCAAGGGAGTGAGTAGTATCGTGACCCATGCCCCGAGCACGTTTCAGAGTGGGGACCGGACGCTCCGGTGAAGGTGGCGACAATAGTGAAAACCTTCTGCTGGAGAAACGCTGACCGCTTTTTGGAGCTGTACGACCATTGTGCCATGGGTCTTTGGGATGCTGCATCGCCATCATGTGTACACCAAACCAGAACCGCTTCATCAACGGTACCTGCTGTCCGGTCCATGCACCACCATCCAGGATGCGCGCGCCTCATTGTAGCACGAAACCCTACTCCCGAGTGCCGCTATGCGGAGATTCCCCCCACCCGTCAGGCGATCTTGTGCGACTGGACTCGGAGGCCATGTACGACCTGACATCTGCTGGGCTTGTGTTCTCGTTTGCAGCGCAATGGTGGTCTCACCACCCATGGAACGCGCTTCCCGACGTATGCCCTTACACAATCGGCCTATACGTGCTTCAGCTACGGCCCCACGAAAGACGTTTTCTGTAGATCTAGTAATCTGCTTGTTCACCAAACCTCTGTCATGTGTMACAATTGACTGATATTCGCCATGATCATTTTGTGCTTGGTCTCGCCATGCTCATTAATTCATGCACCATGTTGCGTACTGGTGATTGACTTAGATGAATAGTCACCGTTCATCTAAGGCTCTAAAGCCATGGTGCTTCGGCGCCGCCATCCTTTGCCCTCTCTTCCCACTTCCAACCCTTCAACGTCTCCACTCCGACGCTGCGCTTGWTCGACAGAGCCCTGTGTCTCAACACCCTTATAGTATCATCATTCGCTTCGAGCTGTTGCAGTTTGGTCGGCGTCATGTCTGCCAATTGCTTCGCAGAGAGGGAATGATGTCGAATATGACGCCAAAGCTGCCGGGCTGAATCTTCACCTTGATCCRAAGATTGATCAATATGTGGAGTCCCCGCGATGGTGAGTGCCGTCGTGGTCTTCGCTACAGAAATTGTGCGAGCTGCTGCAATGCTTGACTTTGGTGAAAGGGCGCCGACTTCAGCCGGTAGTTGCATGTTCGCCACCCTGGATGCGGATGGTATGCCTGGCGGTACTGCTTCAATCTTGCATGGTGTTGCGGTAACGTGCGGTTCGCTCTCAATGTCTGTGACTATCACGCTCGGCTTCGTGGAGTCAGGTGAAACTGATGTGCTGCTACCGCCCAAACCATCAGAGGCATTGATTTGCAGCTCCAAGTATTTTCTGACTTGCTGCATCTCTTCGACTTGACACTCACTTGGCAGCATGACCCACCGATTTATCATTCTGAGCGCCCTAGCTGGAGGATAATGCATCGCGAGGAATTGCGCCAGTGCCACATGTACCCGTTCCGGACTCGAGACATCATTCTCTCGTCCAACGGTGCTCCAACGAGTGTCCGATTTTGGGCGTCTAATGCTGCAAATCTGCCTCACTGTCACTACACTCTCGGACGGGAACAGAGAGTGTCGGTAGCGAGCCTCAACGTGGACCAAGTTTGTCTCCAGAGTTCCAACGATACTCTCCAGCTCGGCGAACAGTGAATCAGTCTCGGTGGCTTCGTTATGTGCGTCTGATCGGGAAGTGTCGACGCGAGGCACGTGAACTTTGAGGAAGAGTGAAAATCGCTGTCCGAGCCTCAAGTCTCTGGAAGCTTTTTGGCCCAACACCTCCAAGATCTGACAGCCTTGTCTTGGCTTGTAGCACATGCGCAGACTAGAGATGCAGCCCCCTGGACAGCCGTGGCGCAGGTCTTTGATCATGTTATCGAAGATTTCTACATTTTCATCCGCATCACCTTTGATCTGGACGGCCCAGTTGTGGCGGGTATGAGGGACTGGGACGGTAGCATGCTCTGAAGTAAGGCCGATCTTGAGAGCATGTGTTGGCCACTGGACCAAGTGATCAATGATTTGCACAAGCAAGTCCGGGGTTCTCGAGATGACGAATGCTTGCGCTCTGTCCTTGCGAAGTCCGCTCTCTGCCAGACATTGCAGTGAGTCTGGCAATGACTGCCAGTTTGCCTCGAAGATGGTGTTGACGGCGGCCGGAGCGATGCCTAAACGTTCGAAAAGCCTCGTCAAACTAGGACCCTGCAGCGGATGGAGTTGCTCGCACTCGCAGTTCACCTAGCGTTGTAGAGATTGTCAACAACTAGAAGACTTTCTTGTGCGCTCTGCGCCGTTCCCTCTTACCGCGGATGTACCAGTCTGCTGCATTCGGGCGCACAGCACTGCCAGTCTATCACCGGCAACGTTGAGTCTGGAGCACAGCTCAACGATGCACTTGTGCGCGGCCTTTGTATCAAACGCAAGAACATCCTGAGTTACGACGATGATAGCATCGAGCGATCTCTTGCGCAGTGGCGCTGTTCGTGCGGAATGCATAGTGGAYGCTTCAACTGCCCAGCTTCGTACAGTGCCCTCGACCGCAACCCACATGTCTCCCGCAAGGTTTACGTCAATAGAGTTGCGATCGACTTTGACGGACAAATTGACAAAAGGGATCGTGACCTGTAAGCTTTTGCTCTCGCGGCCAAAGCCGGACGTGCTTGTCTTCAGCGTCGGCCGCGGTGTAGGGTCGTCAGACGGTGCACGAGGTTCAGGAGAGGGTGAGAGCAAGCGCCCGGAATACTGTCTCGTATGTGTCAAAGCTTTTGGCGTCAAGGGACTAGAAGGTGGTGGAGTCGTGATTGGAGTACTGCCCGTTGGATATTCCATAGGGATGCTGGGGTTGGATGATGCTGTAGGTTTCGCACCTATTCCGTCTTCAACCAGGCTGTCGATGCTCTCTCTACTGATTTCGAAGCTGCGCATTCGGGGCTGCTCTTCCGAACTCTGCTTGATCTTTCCTGACAATTTTCGCATCAAGCCTGTGTCTGAGCCTGCTGGAGGTCGCATTGATTGTGAGCTGCGAGATCGTTGAGAAATGCCTTCCTTCACCTTGGAAAGCATTCGTCGGCTAACAGATTTATGCCTCTGCATCCTGCCGGGCATTGGCGCAGGATCAAGAGCGCGCAGGGCTGCGTTGTCATCTTCATAAGCATCCACCAGCGTTGATTCGGACGTGTCGATTTGGTCGTGCGCGTCTTCTCTGACGACCTTTGGTGAAAAGAGTCAGCCGCATGCCGCATTTCCCAGTCATCAATGCACACACCTCAGCCGCCGTGTGACCTGCGTGAACACATGGTGGCAGTGGTGGCAGGACATTGGTGTACGCGACAGGCTCTCTGAGATTCTCCCGTGTCTTACGAACTTTCAATGGCAAATCTGTTCGGCGACAAGCGGAGTGGTCTCGCTGTTGGTTGAGGACGGGGTTCTTGCTTGGAGAGAGGCCGAAAATGGGACTGTGTGCTTGATTGCGGTTGCTGCTGGATGCGTGGACGAATGGTCCCGAGCCATCGTGCGCGAGATTTCTCGATGCGGCGCTGTGCGGCGAAAGGTTCTATATGGGAGATTAGCAAGCATTTCACCGACATACATTTCATATGCCACTCACTTCCTTGTTCGCCATGATACCTCACAATGTAGGCGGGTCAGATGCCGTGGAAGCCATTGCATGCCACGGAGAAAGAGATCTTGACTGGTGCACTTGCCGACCAATATGAACACATTTTCGGAAAGTACACTTGACGGTTCTTACTTGGATCTTGACGGGAAGGAACGGGAATCTGGCGAGCAACACTTCAATGTTGACAGTACTTGAATTTGTGATTGATATGGCCTGCTCTATCCAGCAACGTGTGGAGCTTGAAGTAGCTGATCGAGGACGTCTGGCTCGACCTTGACAAAACTGATCTAAAGAGGTCGACACGGTTAGCAGAAACGAGGGCGAGGATGCGTGTGTCGAGCACGTTGCAAAGCTCACCACATCGTTCTTGTTGTCACCATACAACACTGGCTCAGAGACACTGGCGTGGATACTCTTGCGTACTCTGTCCTCCCAGACGCCTTGCCAATTCCACTCACCCGGTCGTCGTGCCCCGCCCGGCTGCTGTCTGGGCGACTGACTGCGCTCAGCGTCTGGTTGCTTGATCTCGGAGCGTGGCAAGGGTATAGCTTGGCTCGTGCTCTTCGCCCGAAAACTTCTCCATGCGTGCCATGCGCCTGCATTGGCCGCTGCATCGAGTGGTATAGAATCCAAGACGTCTTCCGAGTCGAAAGCGATGCGAATGTACTGCAGTAGCTCCACCACATGCGGTGCCCGCTGGTGCTCCGCGCTAGATTGTCCTTCTACGCCATCGTCGGCGCGTGAAACACCGTAATTCATCGTCCCAACTACCCCCGCGCCCGACAGTTGGAACCACTCCGGGAAGCCGTGACGGAGACTGAGGCCGCCGGGAGGCAATCGTTGCTCGTCTGCTGCACTCTGCGGATCCGTGCCCGCGCCCGAGTCGCGGGTAGAGTAGGTGTACGTCGTGAGCGGTGTAACCAGAGGGTGGAAGACGTCGGTTTGGAACGTGATCACTGGCGGCCTCTGGGGATGGTCATCTGCAAAAGCGATTTGAAATCTCAATATGGCCGTTGCWTACGGTCCTGGAAGTTGGAGAATCGTGTGAGCGCGTTTGCAGGACCAAGCAACCACTGCTCCCGAAAGCCATACCTTTGCGAACGAACAGCGTGCCGCTCCAGACCAGAGGCTCATCTGGGACTGGAGCCACGTAGATGCCCTTTGGKCATGCATGGCTCAGACTTGCGCTGCCATAGCGATCATCAGCGGTGACACAACAGTCGAATCGCGACGGCGGAGCGCGTACAAGTCCACGCAGAGTTTTTGCTGCGTAAAGGCAGGAGTCAGGAGCGCCATGTTCGCTGCATGTTGGATGGGTTGGAGGTCAAGAAGCGAATCGCAATCCACCTAGACCGCCATGGCCGAAAGTTGAGGCACACGTTGTTGACTGACGCTATGCAAGCAATGGGGTCACGCGTCAGATCATTCGAACAGCACGCAGACCGCCGCAAATTGTCACCGCAACGTTATATCCTGGGAGATACCACACCTCTCCAACCGAGTCACGCCTGATCCCTGTTGAAAAGGAAACTTTTGCTCACTTGCATCAAGTGCCTGTTCCTATCKAAATCGAAATCTACCAGCGCCATGGCGCTCGCATGCTGCGTTGCCCCACAATTCCCAGAGGGCTGTAACTTACTGTAAAACGACCGATCGGTTTGACAGCACCTCTCTTTTGCAGACCGCTGCCCCGGTTAGCTTCATCAATTTTGCGACTCAAAAACGCAGCTGACGCATTGGCCTGCCTCACGGTGCTGGCTGCAGAGAGTGGGTCCTGTGGGCGTACAACAATCATATCCATTATCGCCGCAGACGCGCCTAATGTCGCTAAAATGATTTTCCATGCACAAGGATGAAGAGGCGGCTTTTCGACACGTTTGCTCGGGTCACGATGGCAGCGTGACTGTAAAAGGACTTTTCGTTGACTTTGGCTTGATCACACCGCCTCTCGTTGAAATATCGTGCCCCATTTGGACGCTTTGGTGTTACAAACTTCGAGCAAAATGACATGTCGCCTGTGTGCGAAAGACCGCAGCGTTGTTGTATAAGGCGGCTAGGGAGCAAGACGAATCGCAATAATGGCGAATGACAGCTTGTACAGCTGCCCGTATTCCGATGGCCGGTCATGTAAAAGAGAACGCGGCGAGCCAATTCGGCTCCAGGAATATTCGGCTGCAAATTGACGCCCGGCACGCCAAAGTCAAAAAAGCTCGGAGACAAAGATAATTTTGCACGAACTATCGTAGTAGGATTCGTTAGGAGGTTCAGGATAGCCTGTCGTAGAGGCGGATGCAGTCACCAATCACAATTTATGCTTTAGTTCCAACATTATCCAGCTGTTGCCACCGTCATGAGTAACGATGACTTGATTTGGGCTTAGTGTGACACTCCCTCGAGACTCGTCAAAATTCGTGCGACAAAGCAATGCGATTTCCGCAAATTAGCAGGAGTGTGCTCCATGATGTTGGCCAAAGTCATGATGATCGTCGGTGTCGCAAAAGATAGTTTCATTTGGTACGGTGCGCGCTTAGATGCTGGTCGGCTGGGATGTCCATGTCGCCGTCATGGTATCGAGATTGCCCGAGTCAGCGTGGGGATTTCCAGGACCATGATATGCTGCTTGAGAATGCGAAAAGCGATGTCCACATCCGTCGGGTTGTGAAACGTCTGACATGCGGGTCGTTTTGATGATGACGTTTGATCGTCGAGCTATAACTTCCCAGACCACGTCCCCGGGACTAGATGTTTGCGATCATTTTGAGCGGCACTTGAGCGCTCAGATGTCAGGAGAAGCTTTGGCGCGGACTTCTGCGAGGGCATGGGCGAATGAGAAAGCCCAGGGCTGTACCTGAGTTCAGCCGTCCATTCGCGGTTTAGGTTCGCCGGCCTGCCACTTCGCGTGGCGGGTTGCCAGCTTCAAGGTTGAAATCATCAGCGCACCTGCAGCGCCGGCTTCGGTGCAGGGTGGAGTGCTGTAGTGCTGCAGGCCGGCTACCGGGCTACGACGCACCATTGTAGATGAGCTGACTGCCGGGTGGCACTGCTCCTCGTGGTTGCAACTGCTGGTGTTGCATGTGGCTCTCGCAGCCAACGGCGCGGATCCGCGATGAGGATGCATGGTCGTGTGGTGTGAGATCTGTGAGAAGCAGATTCGAAATGTGATGAGGCAAACGCATCTCGGGACTTGCTCCCGCTGAGCCGGAGCGCGGTGCAGGCGAAGGCGGTCCATGCACTGTGAGGAAACGTCCCGCGGGCCGTCGAGCAGCTCTGCCGGGAGCCAAACTGGATCGATTGAAGCTCGTCGCACCGTGACCTATCACTCTCGCCCAGCAGTTTCACCGCCCGTTTACACTTCACAGCACTGGGGATGTGGCGCCGGTGAGGGCTTGACTCGTCCGGTTACATCCAGCGCCGTCCCATGGTAGGCCAGCCCGTGGCGACAAACTGCCGTGTCGCAACGCAAACGCCGGCGGTGCTGCCGCCGTGCAGGACCTCACCATCTCGCCCCGCGAGGACCTGATGGCTTGAYGCTGCGCAGCGTCTCAGATGGATGTCTCGTGAGTCGCAGCCGCGGCGCCCTCCCTCTCGTGTTCGAGTCCAGTGATCAAGGGTTCTCGGCGACCGATAGGGCTGAAGCAGGCACCGTGATGGCATCGCTGGCAACTGCACCTGGTTGTGATGCGACATGTCGCGCGCCCACAACGGTGATGCCGTAAGCTTGGCGTTCCGGGTGGGGCCTTTTGCTGCTGCTGGCCGGCGCGGAGGAGCGTTGGCGACGCAAGGGCCCCCGAGCAAGTGTCGAATCAAGATCCAGCGGTGCCGTACGGTTCAAACCCTTGTTTCTCGGGGAGCACCCGCCATTGGGACCGATTGACTTTGCACTAATGCAAGTTGCTACATGCCTGCTTGGGTCTTTTTGACGATGACATGGCCCCCGTCGTTGATCAAAGGCTTGGGCGCGGCTCCTGGAAGTTCTCCCCGGGCTGCAAGAACAAACTCCGTCGTAAATTCGCTTTCACGTATCACCTAGTCCAGGGGTTTCCCTTGCTAACCGTCGCGCCTTGGATGCCGAACGGACGGTTGATGGGTGTGTGTTCCTCCCGCCCTGCGGGCACGACTCTGGCCTTGACCGCAATTACTGTATTTACCGGCCATGCCTCCCCTCGGGCGGCGCATCGTTCGCTCGACCTGATGCCATTGAGTGATTGCCTCGTTCTGCCTTCATCTTCCCTGCGCACCCTCTCGTCCTCCGTTGTACTGCGCCCAACACCTGCTACTGCACCTAACCTCCATCCTCTCACACCTGACACCTCACCTTCTTACACCCGCGGCCACCTGCTGCACGAATTCGCCTGCATCCCGCCGGTGTCACCCCTCCGGTTACACCTAGAAGAGCACCTGCGATTTTTCTAGTCGGTCCCGCCATCGGCCAGCGCACCACAGCACTATATCTGCTGCCTCTTGCAAGCCGCACGTATAATAGCGAGCCCCCGGGGACTTGGGGAAAATTTGTTTGCCAGGAACCGTGGTCCTAGAATCAGACATCACAACACCTGCGTGATATCGCATCTGACCTGACCCACACCTGATATATCTCCTACCACCAACAGACCTCGCATTGGCCGCGCAAAACCCCAAGCGATCTGTCCTGCGCAACATACCCCACCATGGCTTCCTCTGGAAACAGGCAAGCTGACCCCAAAGCTTTCCCCTTGCGGCAACTATTTGTTCTCGGTATGTGTTGATCTCGCACCATGGAGGCTTCCCAACTTCGATGGTCACTCGGCGGTCTGAGGTTTTGTTCTAACTCGAAGATGATCAGGACTATGTCGGATATGCGAGCCGATAGCCTTCATGTCCATATTCCCATACATCTACTACATGATCGAATCCTTCCACATCACCGACGATAGCAATCGAATCGCCCTCTACGCCGGTCTGGTGACATCCGTCTTCGCAGCCGCAGAATGTCTCGGTGCGGGATTCTGGGGAAATCTAAGCGATAGAATGGGTCGGAAACCCATTTTGCTCACTGGGCTGGCTGGTACGGGCATCAGCATGCTGATGTTTGGTTTCGCACCCAACCTACCCATAGCCCTTTTCGCAAGAGCTGTTGGAGGAGCCCTCAACGGGAATATTGGCGTTCTTCAAACAACCGTGAATGAGGTGGTCAAGGTCGAGGCGCACCAGGCACGCGCCTATGCTATCATGCCCACTGTTTGGTGCATGGGAGCATTCATAGGAGCAGGTCTAGGAGGCGCACTCGCCGACCCCGTGCGGAACTACCCATCGGTATTCCAGCCAGGTACCGTTTGGGAGAAGTTCCCATACCTTCTGACCAATCTGGTTTGCACCGGTGTTGTGGTCTTCAGCATGGTGGTAGGCATTTTGTTTCTGGAAGAGACGCATGAGGATATCAAGGACAAAAGAGATGTTGGACTGGAGATCGGCAACTGGATCTTGAGTCCCTTCACCCGAACGACAGCCGCAAGGATCTCGAGCCGCAAAGGTGACTTGTCTGAAGAGACCGTTATGCTCATCGACGATCTGCCACCAGACTACAGCAGTACGGCGTCTTCGCCAGAACTTTGTCCGACTTCTTTGGCTGGTTTGCCTCCGCCCGCCTATCGCTCCATCGATTGCTCTCCACGCAGTTCCGTCGCAGATTCCGATCTTGAGGCCGATTTGGCACGCGATGTGGAAGAGGCGCTCAATCGTACAGAGCAGAACCACAAAGCGGCCGCTGCCAAAAGCAGTGCTTTCACCAAGCAAGTGATGTTGAACATTACAGGATATGGTATCCTTGCATAGTAAGTGCACGCATCTTCGCTGATCGGTCATGAGCAGTCCTAACAAGGGAATTAGTCACACCATCTCTGCGGAGCAACTTTTGCCAGTTCTCCTCAGCATGCCAAAGTCTGATACGCCTCCGTCGCTGCCCTTCAAGTTCACTGGCGGCTTTGCCATGTCTACCAAATCCATTGGCGGTATTCTATCGATACAAGGCATCATCCAGATGATCGCCACTATCATCATATTTCCAATCATCAACCGCAAGATCGGGAGTCTCTGGACCTACCGATCGGTAGTGATGCTCTACCCGCTTCTGTACTTCTTGGTTCCGTACATCTCTCTGGCACCGGACTCGCTCAAAATGCCTTTGATCTACATTGCGCTTGTCTGGAAGGTCACCGCACAAGCATTTGCATTCCCGTCCAGCAGCATCATGTTGGCAAACTCTGCGCCCTCAAGCAAGGTACTTGGAACTCTCAACGGAGCAGCCGCGTCTGCAGCGAGTGCCTGCCGAGCCTTCGGACCCACAGTTTCCGGCCTGCTACAATCCGCAGGTCTTTCCATCGGAACTCTTGGGCTACCTTGGTGGGTCAATGTACTGGTTGCCGCCATTGGTGCCGTCATTAGCATGCTCATGGTTGAGGAGAAACGCCGGGTATTCGAGTCAGAGAAGGAGGCCCCGGTGGAACTCCCTCTTGCATCAGATGTTGCTGGCAGCACTGAATTCGGATCTGGCATGGTTGCCGCCGCAGAAACGTCCAACTCGCATGAGAACCTCCTCACCGCACCCGATTCACCTCTCCTCTCAAGGATATCACTGGACATCCGAAGACACTCTCGTCGCGACAGCACTCTATAACCTGGAATCTTCCGGACCGAAACAGATGCTTGATCTTTCGCAGCTCTTGTTTAGAGATTCTGCCTTCTTCTCACATTTCGCAACGGTTCTGATGAGCGAATCTACCATTTTCCAGCATTATCGCAGCGACTAATTCATTGGCGGGGGGGCTCTTTTTGTGTTATAAAAGGTGTTTTATGGGTGGGACTTGGGAGGCTTTTTGGGCGATCATTTTGGAAACCAAGCATTGGAACAGGCGCTCTATGATACCCTTGGGAGTTACAATACTCCATTGCGAGCTTATGTTTGTGGACGATATAGGACGAGAATACATTCCTACTACATCAACCCGTTGAGCATTCCCCGCGTCGCGTGTGGTCCACTTCTACAATCCTCCTTCTCCACAAAGTCATTGACGTTACATTAGGCTGACACCTCGTTACCAAATTTGCGGTCTGAGACACACCGAGGGTCGCACAACGGTTTCATGGTTGTGGCCCCCTGGGGGTTTCCACACACTCGCTTCTGCATGATAAAGTTTTTCTTCACAGATGGCGCATGTCATTCGAGCCACAATCAWCACACATTCAATGTCCGGCGGTGTTCCCAGACCCATTGAAGAAGAAACCGTCTAGCAGCTCGGCGTTGGCTTCCCACGCCCCGCTCCCGTCGAACCCTACGGTACCGCTCAGATCTAGCTCGYTCGTTTGGCCCCATGCAGTGGCACCGGAATCAGCTACCGTGAACTCTGTTAAAAAGTCGAGGTTGTCAAACGAGTAGTCCGGGTGAGTAGTAGTAGTGTGGGGAACGTTGTTTCCAGAATAGTTCGAGAATGCGTCTTGGACGCCCGCGTGATATGGTGTGTTTGATGTTCTCCGGAGCTCCATTGGGGAATATTGCGAGGCGCCTTCGATGCTTTGCGGACTGCTGTTCATTGTTACCCGCTCGGAATGAGGACGTTGTGTCTCCCGCTTGGGAGGCGGGCTGAGGAAGTCCTAGAACCACCGATTGTTAGAGTTGCCAAGGTTGTTTTTGTTTTTTTGCACATTTGTCACGGTCCTCATGATTGCATATGCATGTCATCAGCCTATACCGCGGATAGATCTGGTACACCGTCGGAGCACCCATCGGCGGATCGAGATTGAGACTGCATGGAAATAAGCGACGAACGTACCTGAAGCCTTGATTGGTGCATCAGAGGACGGCCTGCGAGCTCCTCTGTGGAGAAGAGTTCTTTCAGGTTCATATCGAATCTAGGCGCTTGTTTGCGTCGATCTGATTGGGCTGAAGGATATCCTTCAGACCCCGATGCAGTGCTGGGCCGGATGCCAAAGTAGCCTTCGGAATCTCTAAGCGGCTGAATTGCCAGTGTAGACGTCGCTCCGAATCCTGTGGTGCTCATGACCATCGAGATCGTGGCTTTGCTCATGCGAACAAAGGCGTCCCGGCAGGACTCAGCCGGCGGGCACATTTCCACGAGGTCCGTCAGGACRGAAGTTGCTGCCAGGATGGTGAAGTCCACATCGTCAATCGTGAGCTGGGACCGCACAAGAGTGGAATGCCAAATGGCGTAAAGGAATGAGATCCCACTCATGAACAGGTGATGTGTCGCGAGAAATGTGTAGTTGACAAGCTTGAGTCGATGGAGTTGACGGTAAGTTTTGAGAACTGTTTGGCCGGCCTGAGCCACCTTCAAGAAGACCATTTGCTGCTCCTCGTCTTGCTCCAGATTGAAAGCACCCGGGCTTTGTATATCCTCTCCAGTCGCCGGGCTCAGTTCACTGGCCAGTGGCTCTGGCACGGAAAGAGACTGCCTATAGAGCATGATGATCGCCTGCCAGTAGTTCAGCTCTAGGAAGAGCGGCGAGAACGCAACACCCGTGTCACTCTGCCTCGGAGCAGAGTCTTTCCATTCGCGAAGCCTGCCGTCAATGTTGGAGCGCCATTCACGATATGAATGAAAAGGCTTCATGAATTGAGACTCCAGCGTTTTCGAGAGGAACGGATTGTCGCGGTTTGCGCCGAGCTTCCTCGCTTGATCAGCCTGCCGATATTGCAATACCTGCAAGATCTCGGACTGTAACAACCTCAAGCGAATGTAGTGGTGAGTTACCAGCTTGTAACTAGGGAGGTTCTGCTGGTTTGGAGGAAGGAGGAAACCACTCGGCGTGATATACTGGTCGTCTAACAAGCTTGGGAACTCTGTCGTGACTACAGCTTCGTTGATGGATACCGGTCTTCCAACGCAGGCAGACACCAGCCGATCAAGATCTGTCATGGGTTTAGCTCATACCAGCATTCGATACACGCGCTGCACTCACTGAAGACACACCACCAGAGCCGTCTCCGCAAATCTCGAGTCCACTGTTTGCGACCATCCCCGTCAGAGACTGAAATCCCGTTCTCGGTTGCAGGATCCGCATACGTCGCCCGAGAATGGAGCTCCTCGTCTATGTCCTCGTTATGAAGGCCGAGATCTATGCTTAACCGTACCGCCACGCCAATGATATACCAGAGACCAGGTGCCACGGGCCTGAGCAGAGCTAGGCCTGCAAGCAACAAGACTGCCTGAAGCTCCTCCAATCCCCCTCCAACACCCTCCGTGGCCGGCGATGAACCTAAAAAGCTTTCAAGGTGAATGATGGCAGATGCATGATACTCCTCCGGCTGGTGCTGTTGATTTGCAATTCTCGCTCTTTTCTTGCTTGGTGGTTTCGAACCGTCCAAAGAAGACTCCGTGGCAGCCATAGTTTGCTCGACATTCGAGGAGTCCATGATGATTCCTGACCCAATGGCAAAGACGATGTTTAGCAAGTACAGCTCTCGAGGCGTCCTTTTCTTTTGATCTGTTGCATAGACACGCTCAAACAAAGACATGAATTCGGGTCGATGCAGCACAGGTATTTGGGGATTTGCATGCTCAAAGTACAGTTCTGTCAAACGATAGCCGAGTTCCTTTTCTGGGAAAGGAGCCTGCTTGATCGTAGGCTTCGAATGAAGACCAAAGAAGCTATCTCTCATCGTCGGTCCTCCGCTGGCAGTCTCACTGGGCAGCAACTTGGGAGGCTTGCTTGCACTTTTCTCCGAAGCTGTGGAAGTTGGGTGCACGGATCGTTTGACAGCAGCAAACACGACATTGGCAAAGCTGATACCTGCAGTAGAAGGCGCAAAGCGCGGGCCTGAGGCCCCATGAACCGACACCATCCCGATGTTGTTGACCAGGTTGTCCAGCCTTGCACCTTCATCCAGCTCTACAAGAGCTGGATCGAGCGTGGGTGTAACGTTGGAAGCTAAGGGTGTCTTTGGTGTCGATTGTACGGGAGATTCATCTTCGAGGACAGGAAAAGGCACATTTACGCCTGGTTTTATGGCCTCGCTGATGGCAAAGTCTTCCTGCGGTGGCGGATAGGAGAGGCCATTGGCGTCCAAGATGGCCTCGAGATTGACAACCCGTGTCTCCAGATAGTAGACATAGCTGCGTGGAATCTCTCGCTTGCTGACAGGATCGAAGCCTACGCATTTGACATTGGCCTTTAAGCAGTTTGTGCACTTGGGTAGTTTCTGATCGCAGCGATTCTGCGAGGTGTTAGTTGAGAATTCAAACACTACTCTTCCACAGACTGGAGTGGATAAAGGTGCCTCTCTTCGGACATGACTGTAGTCGTTGAAGATGTTTCCGCTACCTCATTCCACTCCGCCGCATGGGGAAGATAATGACCTTTCTATTGCGACAGCGATTACACGCCGAGACGTTTCTGAAATTGGTCGTTGTCGCCCCACCGCTTGATGGCGAGCCGGCGGCGTCGTCGGCCAGCGCGAGGTCGCCTTCGTGATCGCGTTTCTTTCCCATAGTGAATCGTGACGGAATTGTCGGCGAAGTCCGATGAGTGGGAACGTCGCTCTTTTTGACAGGGATCCCGCGCAAGCAAACTTCTCATCATGCTTGTTGGGGGAGCTTCCGCTTCATGGATGACAGCTGCAAATCAATCATCCGACTTCTTATCAGTCGCTATCTGCAGGATGATGGTGGTGTGCAAGACATTTCTTGCGGAAGCCAGTCGCCCAACAGTCCATCTCTACGTACTAACTTCCGCACCTTCTCACTTTTTACAGCCTCTTGACGGCAAGAATATACAACGGACCGACGTCCTTCCTATGTTGGATGCTGTATGAGGGCAAACCCGACATCATCTGATTATGCATACCATCGAACTTCGCAGAGGAATCACTGAAATAACAGCAAGTGCACAGATATGGCTGGGAACGCAAAATCGCTTTACAACATCGCGATGCTAGGGTATCTTTCCTCCTAAACTCCTGTGCAGTAACTATACACATTCACGTACGCTCGTCAACTCTATTCGTCCATGAGCCCACCAGGGTCATGCAGAACCATATCGTCCGGCCCTTGGGCTCGCTGTGGGGGCGAAGCCGCGGATTGCTGTCCGAGACTTTGGCGGCTTCGCAAAGGTCGCAGTGCGATAGCGCTGTGATCAGGTTGCCTGTCATCGTCAAGTGGCAATCCTCCCACGTCTGCAAAATGCAGCCCGGCTTCTGAAGACTCGGCGGGCTGCGATATCGAGACAAGCTCACCGGCATCGTCGTGATAAGTCGCGGACCGCAGAAGTCCGCCAGCATCTTGGAGGGAGACTTCTGTCGCATGTCTTTCCAACCTTGGCCCTACTACCCCTATTGGTGCTGTGTCTTGCCGAGCTCCGCTCGCTCTATGGGAGTGGTGGTCGTGGTGTCGTCGCGGGGATAATGCGCTGTTTCTCAGATCGCTCACAAACGTCGTGCTCAGAATGCCTCCAACATCTCTCAAAAAGTTGTGATGCCCCGAGTTTTCGTGGCTCGATGTTGCAAAGTCCTGCGCAGAAACGTTGTCGCATCCCGAGTCTACCGTCGTGAGCAGCGAAAGTGGCCGTGTTGGGCTTTGCTCGTCGTCCTCGAGTAAATGGCCTACATCGAAAAGATCCACGCTCTTTGTGGTGGGGGCGCCCGACTGGGAGATGCGAATCGACTTGGGCGCCCCCCAGGAATCTTCACTGTCGGTACTTCCACGCGGGTCCCTCGTTTCGAGCTCTATCTCCTCCGCGTCTTCCCTGACGATAGCGAGTCCTTGACTCGCAGTCAACGCGGGTGGTGCTGGCCGCGGAGTATTGGATTTCCGGCTTCGAAGGTGCGCAGGGACACCATATCCCATTGAGTGGAACAATGCTGCATCGTCATCGTCATCGTCGCTGTCGAATTGATATAGAGTCGCAAGAGTAGGTTTCCTTGCGGAGGCTCGTTCAACGCTCTCGCTGACGCTGTAAGCTCGCTTGAATTTGTTCTTCTTCGACCCTTTATCACGGAGAAATGATCCAAGGGTTACTGCATTGACCACGAATGTGGCTGCTAGAATCTCAGCGGAAGCCCATACGGTCCGATACTGCTGGCGACCTCGTGCCTCTATCACTTGCGGCTGCGTGTTGTTTTCAGTCAGAGGTCATGAATGTAAGGGCATGCGTGCACTTGGACGTACCATTCGAGTTGCCGTCATACCGATCATGATAATGGACAAGCTAAAGAGAGACACCATCTGAAGTTTACGCTTCCATGTTTGCCCAGAGCTCAACACGACCGGAATACTATTTCATCATCAGCGATTATCTTGATCGTACTCCAATCAAGTCTCATACGGGAAGGCAATGAGGACAATATCAGTGATAATGTCACATGTCCCCATGGTAAGAAGCTGAGCAAAGCCCTGTCGGCACCCCGGGCCGGGATCTGGCATGACTTGCCAATAGTGATCCTGAAGGAAGTCAGCAGGCGGCCCGATCGAATACAGGATCGTTACACTTACAAAGGGTTGACACTCCGTCAAGGTAGCGACTACGACAGCACCAAATGTGAGGAAAAGGAACACGCGTATGCSCTGGAGTGTTATTTCGTAGCTTCGACGCCATATACGAATGGTGATTCGCTTGAGGAACTCTGAGACTGTGAGCTTCATGATCCAGACTGCGGGTATTGTCAGCTCCTGTACATTTCACCTTTTCGTTGTGGTGAAACACGAGCTTACTGAACATGGCGTAGAAAATCCTTGCTGCCAGTACGAGTCTTGCTCCCATACTCCTCTGGCGAAGCTGCTCGTCCGTATAAGTGTGGCCGATGGTATCCACATTGTTTGTTCCGTATATGAGCACRAAATGGACAAAGACCATCCTGATCCTAAAAAGAAGAGACATTTCAGCAACGATCTCCAAGGAGATGATGAAACCGCATACCACAATGGAGGCAACGAGAGCATCGTAAGCCAGTCTTCGCGGAAGAGCTCATTATTCCTGACCTTCCTCCCAAGCACTCTGGTGATAATTATTACAGTAGCGAATGAGGTACACCTATATCCGGGAAATGAGCTAATGCTGTGCTCGAGCGGAGCTTTCGTACTGACCACCCTGCAAGACCGAATTAGCGAAGGTATCCATCTTCTTCAAGTCTGACTTACAGGAAAACAAAACGGAGGGCCAGTTTCCCGCCCGAGTTCTGGGATCAGGAGGGCTGTCACCCCATAACAGCGACCTCTCTTCAAACATTGGCGGTCACACAGAAGCCTGCCCTGGCCCTCTCTCGCAGTTCTGCAGACTGCGACAATGCGTGTACGGACGGCTTTCTGGCCGGGACTTCGACACGGAATTGTGATTAGTGGCTCCGAGGACGACGTGCAGAGACTCATCATCGTGGGGAGGAAGTCAGTCTCATTGTGAGATGTGCGCAGGAGCAATAATATACAGAAAATGGTCCGGAAGACAGTGAAAGCTGCGCCGCATGTCAGATCGTGATGCTGCCAGGAATCCTTCGTCCAAGAGAAGTGCGACGATAAGAGCGCAGTCGTGCCTCGCTTCGGTTGTCTGGTCTGGCTGGTTCTGCGGATCTAGCTCATGCTAGCCCAAACAGTTCTTGGCCATCAACTAGTTGCGCTTCGGCGGCTGCGCAGCGCATTGCGCAAGGCCGAGCTGCTGATGATAAACAAAGCTCTTTGCGGCAGGACTTCGCTGTTGGTGTGAAGCTAGCACGACATGAGAGCGTCAATTTGCCGGAAGGCATTGATTGCACAGTCTTGAGCCATCCCTGTGTTGTACGCATGGCGGAGGTTAGTTCGAAGCGTGCTCGTGTTGTCCCACGCGTTGGTCGATCACTGAGCAGCCGGTCCCTGCATTCTGTGGCGCACGGCGAAAGAGGAGGTCTTGCCGGTCGGGAGGAGGTATCACATATCTTTGTCCAGGCATTGCCAACGCTCGGAAGGAGGCTCGGTATGTCGTGGACCGTCCATACCCGCTGTAAATTCAGCAGACGTTACACAGAGATGATAGCAGACAGACGGTGAGGTATGAAACGGGTCACGATGTTCGATGTTCGTCGGAGACTAGCGACGACCACATGGMTTTAGCGTTTGGTGAGATCGAGGGCTAGAGCGGGACCACATTTTCCGCGCACGTGCAAAGCAAGATGAAGAAACATTGTAGGTGTCGAGCATCCTTCTCCGCTTATCTGGAAAAGATTGTGAAGAATGGAAGCGACAAATTCGAAGCTGCCGTGGCCCAGCGAAGCGTATGTCACCGAATGAGCATCCGCCGTGTGGCGGGGAATGAAAACCGAAGGACCGAAAGATCGCAAGATCATGCTCCACATCCGATCCTGGTAACTGGCCTCGTGCTCAAAGTATAAAATGGCAAATCTGCATTTACACGCCGATGCCTGCAGAGGCCATACATCGACTGTCGTGGATAATGTCGCCGCGAGCAATTTGCTATCCAAGCGCAACGCTTGTGGAATGTTGAAATGTGAGTCGCACGTAGAGAGCCACCTCAGTATGATACTCAAAGTACATGTATGACGGTGTGAAATCTTATTACGCCAGCATCCCGGCCGTCAACCCATAATCATTCCGCACCATCGTCCGCAGTAGGAGCTTCGTCCGCGACTTCTTCCGCAGCGGCGACAGCGCTGCCGGCATTCTCATCATCCTCCGCGATCTTCTCTTGAAGCTCCTTTGCATTCTCTTCGGCAGGCTGGCTTCCCTTGTAGCCCTTACTCTTCGGATCACTGTGGTTGATCAGTTCGACATCCTCATTGTAAATTCTGAGCAGCATGGCTCTGCGGTCTTCCTTGGGCAGCATGAGGTTCAAGCTGGCGATGCTTCGCCATAAAGGCAGAGTGATAGTCTCACTAAAATCGTCCTCGCCCGGGTTCGGGGATGCCTCCACGCGCAGAACGCAGCATCCCATCCCAATATCGCGCACCTGCTCGCCAATCTCGCCAAGGTCTTTCCATCCGCCAGTCTCCTCGCCGTTGTCAGCACGATCAGTTGCGACTTTCGGAAACATCTCAACCAAGAGCTTGCGGAGAGTGCTCTTCTTTTGCAACTTGATGACCCTTTTCTCGCCTACCCAGCCTTCGATAATGGACAGGCCTTCGGTTTGAATTCTCCATCTGCAKATGTCCTGACCTTGTGCATCTTGCTTTGCAAACATCTTGACACCGCCATGGACAAACTTCATACCACGGTTCTCGTTGCTGATGAGGATCTCCTTGACCAGTTGAGAGGTGTAATAAATGCCCTTCACGGGATCTCCAGATGGGTTGCGGACCAAGAAGCGATCCCGAGGGAAGTCCGGTAACAGCTCGTAGAACTTGTAGATTGAGAGCAGCTCTGGATGATCTGTCGCGAGATACTTGAACGCCTCGTCGTTACCGTTGTCGTCTCTTCGTCGCTTTGGCACTGCCACCGGGCGGACTGATTGCTCAAAGGGCGCACCTTCCTTCAGCTCATCTTTCATTTCGACGTCTTGTACATTGTCGACGACGTTGGTCGCGGGCTCAACTCCATTCGCCTCTACACCAAGGGCAACACTTGGTGGGAGAGGTCTGGTCTCCAGGCGATCAGGCACATCTTCACCAAACTTGGGCTTCTTTGCCGCGAGTGAGTCTGGGCCGTCGACAGGAGCAGCTCTCTTAATTCCAGCTCCGGCGACAACGTCTTCCGTACCATTCTGTCGCTCTGCAGCCGAAGCCGTGTCTGTTGGTCCTCCCGAAACAGTGACGGGCTTGTTGATCTGACCGCTGGAAACCTCGTCCAGGAGCTCCGTGAAAGCAGTCGTAGGAGCTTCAGGAGGTGTGAACGACCAGCTTTTGTTCGCAGACTTGCTATCGGCTTCCGCCTTTGCACGGATATCGCCCAGCTTTTCCATCGCAACGATGAAGAAACCGCCGGTGTCCTGTTGCTGCGGGTAGACGCGCATGCAGTGTTGAAGTGGGATCTCCTCTTCCGGCCCTGGTGGGAACATCCCAGGCGCAAGCTTGCTTTCTGCCGTCTCGTATTGCTGCGCTTCAGGCCATGACTCGTAGATTTCACCCTTCCTGTTCATGATACTCCAGTCAGTCAGACCGGGGTTGCGGAGTAGTCCGGGTAGGCGGTCGGAACAATCCACCAGCTTGACCTTTGTTGAGCCTCCGCATCGCTCAATGGCCGAAGCCACAACGGCCTCGTTCTCCACTGGATTCAGGCTGCAAGTACTGTAGACCACACGGCCGCCGACCTTTAGCATTTGTAGTGCCCGGGTCAGAATTCTCACCTGAGTGAGATAGAGTCCTAGCCCGTTCTGTGGCTGCCAGTCCTTCCAGATGTTGGGATTCTTCCTGCATGTACCATCACCACTGCACGGAACATCTGCCAGGACGCGGTCGAATTTGAGGTATTTGCCCTGCTTCTGCCCGCTCTGGAGTGTGGTGCTGGGAAGCTCAATTGAGGGAAACATGGTAGCATCGTGGTTGGTCACAATCAAGTTGGGCGAGTTGAGACGCTTGACCTGGTGGATCAACATCTGGGCTCGTCTGTAGTCCACATCGTTTGCGATCAGCATCCCGGTGGAGCGACCCGAGTCCTCTGACTCTTGCCCGCTTGACGCGACCCCATCGTTACCAGCCTCCCCTCGAGCGCGTTTGATGGCCCGCTCAACTCGCTCTTCCTCTCCAGCGTGGATAAGCTCTACCAACTGTGCGCTCTTGCTGCCAGGAGCGGCGCACAAATCCAATACAGTGTGATGAGGTTCCACATCCAATAAGAGTGGTGGAATCATGCTGACTTGTTCTTGTCTACTGATGTTCCCGACACCAGTCTCACTGACCAAGAACCGCTGGAATTCCTTGAACGGCTCGTATTTTCTGACCACGTTTTTCGGCGTAGCCATGCTGTAGGCAAGGCCATTCGGATACCAAGGCATCTGTCGTGGGAGCTCGACAGGGCGCCCGTCATGTTGAATCTCTTTGATCAACGGAAAGTACCGATTCACCATGTTGTCGCGGACGCTCAAAGCGTGACCTTTGGAACCAGTGAAACGGAACGAGTTGGGTAGTTCCTTCTTGAGGGCGGCCCAGAATGCATCTCTCTCTTCGCCGGCCGGCACGATGTTGATGGTGTTGTAGTACCGCTCGAACTTTTCGTTGGTCTTGTTGATCTGATCAAAGGAGACCCGGTTGTCTTGGAACTGTCGCTGCCCGCCTCCTCCTCCGCCGCCTCTGCCACGTCCTCCACCACCTCCTCCACCTCTACCGCGACCTCCGCCGCCGCGACCGCCTCTCTTGAAGTTTCCTCGTGGCATTGTCGCTGTTGGAAGCGTCAATGTGTGATGTTGAGTGAGGAAGAGCGACGCGGAACCGATGCTGCATGAGGTAACCGTTGCTAAAATTCTTAGCTCGAGTACCAAATTCAGTAAATTTAGGCTTTTTTGAGCTCCCGGAACCCCACATGCGCAGTGAGCTCGATATGCGTTATTATTATGACGAAGCCTGGAATTGCTCTTTTGATCACGGCTTGGGACCGATCCTATAGCCATGAGCAGCCGCATCCTACCACAGGAATATCAGACCACCGACTCAGAGTCGCTCTGGCGTGTCATGGCTTCTTCGTTCGAGCCTTAAACCAAGCAAGCATTGCTTCTAGTGGTGAGTGAGTGAGTGAATGACCAATCATTGTCACCATTTGACGATGATCGACCTCGCAACTCCTACCACAGCTGTGAATCAAAGTCGGCCTTGCTTGAAAAAAGCCGGCCTTGCTCAGCCCATTTGGATAAGGTGATCGCGCTTATTGCCATGACTTCACAAGAAGGCTGGAAATAATCTGGGGTATTCTAAGCTCCATTGGTATTAGCCTGGATTTCAAAACGGGCGATTGTTCCAACGATCGTCTTCCTCTCTCGTTCCAACCGCAACCATCTACCACTTTTTCAATTCTTCTCAACACCGCCCCTACTTCATCAAGCGTTTCACAATCACAACATCATCACATTACCGCCCTTTACGCGACTCACTTCACATTGCCTCTCACCCATTGCGACAATCTCCTCACTTGCAACGTTAATACAACGTCGAACCGACAACCATCACCTCAGTCAACATAGGCGGCTCACAGGCACTTTCTGAGCTCGTTCTCAGCTTGCAGAGTAATCACATGCTTTTAGATCATCTAACTGACGCAGCTCACTTCAATTCCGGGATGTCTTCCAACAGCTTCTTCAGGACGTCTCCCACCGTCGTTCTTCCGGCCTCAACTCAAGAACAATACTTCGGCAACCACTACATGGAGACTGACACTGGCGGACCAATTCCGAATGGCCCTTCGTCCACATTCAACGACTTTCAGAACCACTCTATGACACAAGTTGCGACTCAGCCGGGATCGGCTCCTTCCCTCGCCGGACGCAAGCGATCTAGAGGTGACATCTTCTCTGAGGTCGAGGAAGACGCCGGCCGGAACGATGACGGCTCAATCTCAACGCCGTCAGAGGACAGAGCTTACAGCTATCGGTCGTTCGCCGAATCGCCTTCTGAGATTGCGATGGGAGGGTGCAACGAACACGACCCCTTCAACACGGCTTCTGCGCAACGTCCACAGGTCGCCAGCCGCAAATCTCAGCGCATGGATTCGAAGGCATCGTTACCTGGCGCCGACGATCTTGCCCAGCTCGTGCTCCCTCATACGATCCGCGAAGCCACTACCGAACCATTGATCGATGAAGCGACTCGTTCTCTCGGCATCAGCTGGCAACGCATGGACTCCACAGAGGTTTTGCAGATAAAACAACGAGCATACTCCAAGTGGATCCAGAATCATTTCTCACGACTCACTGACGTCGCTATCTGGCTGGAGAACTCTGCACTTCCAGCATATCTCGTCACCGCAAACAACACCAACACGGGCCAGCGCGAATATTACATCTTCTCCACCGATCTCACCGAGGCACGCCTTGTCACCACCGACCCAAGCCAACTCATTCCGCGTCTGAAGATGCTGCCCGCACTCGAACTCGCCGCTCCGGGCGGCAAGCTTGTCGCGGAGACTGATCCGATTCCGGCGTCCCAGTCCGAAGTCGATGATGCTCATGTCGATATCGTCGGCTGTGCTGCTCATGCCATGGAGATGGACTAGAAGCGACAGCTTCATTCAGCTCATCAAAAGTTATAGTCGTGTGTCGCTGTCCGCTGTTGTATTATTAGAACGGACACTGGCGTACTGGCGTCTCGCAAACGCGCAGTCGTCGGTGGGGTGACTCGCGCATCGGGCGCTTGAGTCCCGCTGCCTTGCTTTTGTGTGTTGCTATAGCCAGATCATGAGAGAATCTGTACCTATGATTAACGAAATATATGCTCTTGGCAATATCGGCTCACACGTCTCGTTCCACTTTGTTTGGTGAACATTCATTGCTCGTAAATCACCATGCGACAATCTTCCGACATTGAGATGTCGAGGATCTGCATGTGACAACGTTGTGTTGTGTTCATACACCCGTGGCGCTAGGGGAAGCATCTTGCTCTAACCGGCCTCACCTCCGACTTCCATATCCATCTTCTCCATGACATAGTCCAAACACCTTCAACACATCACAAAATCATCTCCRCCGAACATCATGGCCGAGGGAATGTTCTACAATGCCACGGCGGGCTATCTCGAGGGGATCGTGCGAGGCTACCGCAGCGCGCTGTTGTCTGGATCGCAGTACTCCAACCTCACGCAATGCGAGTCGATTGACGGTATGGCCGCCACTGGGAGTGGATACAACGAAATGTGCTAACACCATACCTCAGACGTCAAACTCCAGCTGGGCCCAGCATATGGCGATTACCTTGCGGCGCTCCCACCCAACCCATCAACATCCGCGCTCGCCGACAAGACTCTCGACAAGCTTGTGGCAGAGTTCCGCTACCTACAGGCCAACGCCACGGGCAGCCTCTCCAAGTTCATGGAATATCTAACCTACGCCTACATGATCGACAACGTTGCCCTTCTCATCACCGGCACGCTGCACGAGCGCGATACCAAGGAGCTGCTGGAGCGCTGCCACCCTCTCGGCTGGTTCGAGACGATGCCTGTGCTATGCGTGGCCACCAATATTGAAGAGCTGTACAACTCTGTGTTGATTGAAACGCCACTTGCGCCATACTTCAAGGGCTCCCTCAGCCATCAGGATTTGGACGAGTTGAACATTGAGATCATTCGGAATACGCTATACAAGAACTACCTCGAGGACTTCTTCCGCTTCGTGAATGAGGAGCCAGGTATTGCGGGCACACCGACACAAGACATCATGAGCGAGATACTGGAGTTCGAGGCGGATCGGAGGAGCATCAACATCACCATCAACTCGTTTGGCACGGAGCTATCAAAGCAGGATCGCAAGAAGCTGTACCCCGCTTTCGGGCGGTTGCATCCAGAGGGTACACTGATGCTTTCACGGGCGGACGATGTTGAGGGTGTGCGGATAGCAGTCGACGGTGTGCACGACTACAGGACGATGATGGACCAGACCGGCTTGGGAGGTGGCAACAACTTGGGCAACCAGTCAGGTGGAATGGGAGGCGATGAAAGCAAGAGCTTGGAAGATCTGTTCTACCAGAAGGAGATGGAGATGGCGAAGCTCACATTCACGCATCAGTTCACGCATTCGTTGGTATATGCATGGGTGAAGCTCCGGGAACAGGTAAGTCGATGGGTCAAGGGTGGAACAACTTGAGGTTATGCTAATTCCTTCCCAGGAGGTGCGAAACATCACCTGGATCTCCGAATGCATTGCACAGAACCAACGTGATCGTCTTGGGAGCTATATATCGGTCCTGTGAGCCGCAGCGTGGCATTATTTGTATAACCCGATACCAGCGTGTAAATTGATAGAGCTATTCGAAATCTGAAAAACTTATGAACGAAACAGGCTGAACGCTCACTCTGATTAACGATACATGGATTTAAAGCTTTCATGTGTTGAGCCTAGCACTACCGTGCTGTGCACCGCTATAGCAGCACAAGGCGGTGACGAGGCTGTGAGGTCGTCTTGCCCAGCAACGACACCGAGCTGTCTACTGTTGCCAGGAAAACAAGTAGTCAGACGTGGAATGGTTATCCTTGGGCATCAGCGACTCGGAACGCTGCACTGAATATGCGGCGGTTTACATCGCCGTATATGTGAGCCTGGGGGCCCGGCGTCATCTGTGGAAGTACAAAACGCATTGGATGGGAGGATAATTACATTCCGTAGCTTGCCCTCGAGCGAATGATACCATCTAGTGATCCTTTCCAACGTCAAATCGTGCTGTATTGTGATCTGTCTAGGGAGAGTGACCATGGATGAGTTGGCGGCGTATATTGACTAGGCCGCATTCCTTGGTCGATTGAAGGCGCTGCCTCGTGGGAGTTCGCTGGGTAGGTTCTTGGTTTGCTAGGGGGTCGTTCGGGAGGAGTGTGATCTACTTCTCCTGGAGTGTGATACTGCGAGAAATGGAATTGTGTGAGCATATGGAGCAAACACTGAGGAAAAGCCACGTTCAGTTCCACACACACAATACCGCACTAAAAATCACAGCAGGCTACTCCCACATAAGTTACGTGTAGCTTCTACTCGCCAGAGCTGTGTGAAGCTGCCCGAAGACCATTGCCATACTACCCCAACCCTAACCCTAAAGTAGATATGTAGGCTTTTCTCGCTATGAGAAAGAGGTGGTCGGTATGACAGTGTGACAGTGTGACAGTGTGACAACGAGAGAATGTGAATGTGTCTGATTGCGTTCGACAAGAACGATCGCTCATTCCGGAGGTTATATTGTTACTCAGGCGCGAATAACTCATGCCATGGTCATGGCGAGGTATTCAGCTACAGGCTTCGAACTCTCGATTGTTGGCTTCTCCGCCTTTCTCGATCTGCCAACGAGAGGTCTTGAGTATGATTGCCACATGGTGAGGAGAGCGTGCGGGCCATTGCCCCCGGACTCTTCAACTCGTGGCTGTATACTGCTTTTCCAAGCAGTTTTCTTCCATTTGATTCCCATTTCCCGACACACAGCCGCCTCAATCGCCAGTATCAAGCTCCAAGTCCAGCTGCACTCCATTGCTGACGCCATAATCCTCTAACGTCAACTGGTCCTTGAAAGGTCTCTCACCCTGTCTCTTCAACATGATCTCGTGCGGTTGTCGTCCAATGTTCATCGCGACAATCGCCTTGAAGGCCTTGACACTGTCACTCGCCAAGCAAGGAATCGCAGCTTTGGTTCCAAGTCGATCGTTTATGTTGACGACAATCATAGGTTCATCAGAGACGGGTTTGGGTGCTTTCTTGGCCTTTTTCTCCTTCTTCYCCTTGGGTTTACTCTCTGACGCAACAGATTGATCTGGCTTCCTATCATCCCTGGAACGATCGTCTTCACTTCGAGGCCGATAGCTGTCGGTCCCGCCGCCGTTGTCGCGACCTCCACGTGGTGAGCGATCTCTACGTCGGTCGTCGTCTCGGTCATCGAATCTCCTCTGTGGACGCTCACCGTCTCTGTCGCGATAGCTGTCGCRTCGCGGTGAACGATCTCTGTAGCCGCGCTCGAGGCGACCGCTGTTGCGACTGTCGGCCTCTTCGTCGCGAGGTGCCTTGCTCTTCCATTTGAAGCCGCTAGATCCGCCGGTCTTCTGCTTCTTCTGCTTTGACTCGCGCGGCGGCGATGCCGAACGATCGCGAGCGTCGTCTGAAGGCATATTGAGCCTTGGCGTTGGTGTAAGGCGACGTTCTTCGTTGTGAAGTCTCGAAGTGCTCAAGCCGAGAGCTTTGTCATCACGCATGTGAAGAAGTCGGATGATGAAGCTTTTGCTGGTCCAAGACGTGATTTGATGGTCAAATGAAAGACGATTCTGAACCCATTACAGTATAAGGATGCGCCCAACTCTACTGACATCTACATAAGGAATCGCAGGGCTACGGGGCCCCGCGAAAATAACAAGCAGCCTCAGACCATATGGTCGTCTCTCCTCCTCTCATGCACAGGTGTTATTTCGTCTTCGTCGCTAGAGCTGTCGAAACCATCCGTTGGAACCTGTCGCACTGATGCAAGTCTCGCCGCTGGATTATAAGCCCTGTAAGCGCCGACTCGCTCTGTACTTGGTTGCCGGTACGCACTCATGGGCCACTGCGGTTCTTCTAGTGACACAGGGGAGGCTGGAGCTCCTGCATACTCCGAGTCTGTGGGACTGACCATGCCTGGTCTCTCCGATTCGAGTCGGATACCATATGACTTTCGCTTTGTYGCGTTGGTTTCCTCGGGGAGGGCAAAGTCTCCGTATCCTTGGACCTTCTCGTCTCGTTTCACATGAGCAGTATTCTCAACGATTCTGGGCTGTCGACGCTGGTACCGAATCAGTCGCCACCATCCGTTCAGCATCGAGCCACGTAACATGAGTAGAAAAGTCAGCAAGCCGAGCAACTATATCAGTCCCATTAGCTCATGCGATGTCAGACTAGGGGGTGTTTACTTACACCCGCAAGAGGCCAAATGGCGACCACCATGTTCTCGTTCAAGCCAATGGCCTTGCCAACGCCACCACATTGGCTCTTATCGCCGTTGTTGGTAATTAGGCAGAAAGCCCATGTCACGAGTGGGTCGCGACTCTCGCCTGATGCCGCCCTCGCGCCAGTCCTCGCCTGAGAGACAAAAATGGCTCCAAAGTAGATCGAGAACACACTCAAGCCGATGCACAGTACCATGCTCCGCCACTGGGATTTCGCGACCTTCTTGACACGCTCCCACGCCAGTGTGCCACGCGCAGATTCATCAGCGTCGAAACCCRACTTGACTGCAGGCTCTTCGATGTAGGTGCTATTCCTACTGCCAACCCCCGAGCTTTTGGTCGTAGTCGAAGATTCGCCACCAAAAAGGTCTCGGAGGTAGATCCAGAGGCAGAATACTGTGGTTGTGAATTGGATAGCGGTGGCGAGGCAGCCAAATGCAATCAGCCATCCGAACCAAGTGATGAAAGACTTGTACGTGTTTGGGAAGCAGGTTGGTCCCACGCGGTAGGAGACGCCTGATATTGGGAGACTGACGGCTAGGAACAGGCCTGGAAGACCCCACCCGATCGCTTGGGCCGCCCAAAATCCCGCTCTCTTCTTGAGGATGTCGACATCCCAGCATACCTGCAGGTGTACCCAAAGAGAGCGCAGCAAAACTGCACCATATGTCAGAATAAGTCGGCCGAATGAATAGCCAGCGTAGGTACTCACCCCATACAGATATGCCCATCGCACCGATTTCGAGAAACGCTCCTGACCATGCACATGACAGGCTGGAATACATGTCCTTGGGAGTCAACGCATTCGCACATATTTCAGGCTTAGTTCCCAATGGGATGATGAATGCCAGATGGAGGAGGATGAGCGAGATGCATAGTCCGATGCTCAAATAGTGCCGATGGCTGGTCTCTTTCGGCCAGATCGCGAACGTGACGAGCAGGAAGACCTGGCATACCAGACTTGGGATGTTGAACCATGTGCCAATTTTGACATTCTTGTCAAAACCTGCAAAGGGAGCTTGTCAGGCCGGCGTATAGGACTGAGAAGGGAGGACTTACTGTCTGAGTAGAGCCAATCTTGTGTGGGACAAGGTAAGCAGCAGGCGAGGTCTGATGTGATGGTGCCGCAGAAACGGCCGGGAATGTCTATCTTCAAGGTCAGCACATTGACCTCCAGTGGCTTGTTAGACGACTCACAGCCTTGGTTAGCCGGGAAGTCRGCGGGCGCCAGAAATGGTGCTGGACAGGCCATTGCGATATTGGACCCAAACAGATCTGGAAGAAGCGGATTTTGCTAGTGACTTGGAAGGTGTCAAGAGCCGCACGCCGCTGGCGAGAATACGTGCTTCTGGAGTGAGAGGCGGAGTGGCGAGTGCTGCCATCCTGAATCACACGAGAAGTTCATTGTCCGGATGTGGCGTTGAACAATGGGATGCCATTGACGGCTTTGTGTTTGATTCAATAACTCGGTGGTCTTCATTCCAAGTCGTCCCATTCGTCTGGTTCTTTGTTGGGGGCGGCGAAGCAATGACTACGGGTATGGTGCTTGGAGATTAACCCCATACTAGATGTGGGAGCATGCGCAGTGAATGGATTGCATGTTGTGCTCGTTCATCTGACAGGGGCTTATTCTGTGTCAGGGGTTCCGAAAACAATTCAGTGGTTGGGCATGGGATCATGCGGCGTCGCGTGTATGTGAGCGAGGCTCATTTTGAAGAAGTGTCCAAATCGTATTCATGCAGTACTTTGCGGCATTCCTAAAGATGATGTGAGAACACCCATGCTCGATCATTGCCCATGGAGGACCTCAGGACGTTGAGTCGCCAAGCGTCCATGAGACGCCTCAACTCTCTCCCTGAGTGACTTGCAGGCATGATGCATCTTAGCCGTCGTTGTAGATGATGAGTCTTACGAGAAAAATATTGTGGACGAGTTGATGTTGAATGTAAAGTAAGGTACTCTTGTTGCGCCAAGGCTCTTGTGATCTGTCTTTTGGCGCGTCATCCGAGCTCATCCCATCTCTGCTCTTGCACTAGTATAAGTTAACTTCGATACTTTGCTTTCCACCCTCCACACGTGCTGGCTGTTACATCTGACAACTCTGCAACAGCGCGCGCCACTTGACTTGGGTCATCGCCAATTGACCAGTGACCATCACATACCGTGCTGACGACGCGAACGACGCGACTTTCCGCGAATATCACGCGCGCAGAAAGTCTCCAAGCTCGAGCCCAGGAGGAACTCACGAAGCCGGGTACTCCAGCTTGTTCGGTGCGGACGGCGCGTTTGCCATCGACAATCGCACCATCCGCTCACATCTTTACCTGCTGCCCACTATGAGTAGCACGCAGGCGCTTGGTGCAGGCGACGGCTCAATGCCAGACACAGCCATGCTCGACACTCCCGACTACACAGACYCCGAGTCAAATCCCACCGGCACCGCGAACAGTGTCGCCGGTGATGCTCCGGATGGTCGTAAGAAGCGATGGGAGGCAGCGGGCCTGCGGAAGAGTGTATTTGGCAAGAAGCATGACCAGCTCGGCGCCAGTAAACAGGACGACTCGATCCGCCGTTTCCGCTACCTACTGGGCCTGACCGATTTGTTCCGCCACTTCATTGACAACAACCCGGATCCGAAGATCCGTGAGATCATGGAGGAGATTGATCGTCAGGATGCGGAGGAAGCAGCCAGCGCCGCAACAGGAAACAAGCGCAAGGGTGGTGCTGCTGGAGATCGGCGGCGGCGGACCGAGAAGGAGGAAGATGCTGAGCTACTTCGGCAAGGCAAGCAGGAAGGCAAGACAGAGCAAACCTTGTTCCGCGAGAGTCCTAAGTGGATTCAAGGCGGTGAAATGAGGGACTACCAGGTTGCAGGACTCAACTGGCTCGTCAGCCTGCATGAGAACGGTATTTCTGGTATTCTTGCCGACGAGATGGGTCTGGGAAAGACACTGCAGACCATCTCGTTTCTTGGCTACCTGCGCTTCTTGCAAGGCATCACCGGCCCACATCTGATTGCTGTGCCAAAATCAACGTTGGACAACTGGAAGCGCGAGTTTGGCAAGTGGATCCCCGAGGTCAATGTTCTAGTACTGCAGGGTGCAAAGGAGGAGCGTGCAGACCTCATTCAGGAGCGTCTGGTGGATGAGAAGTTTGACGTTTGCATCACCTCATACGAGATGATCTTGCGTGAAAGCAGCCACCTGAAGAAGTTTGCATGGGAATACATCATCATCGACGAGGCTCATCGCATCAAGAACGAGGAGTCATCGCTCGCGCAAAAGCTCCGACTATTCAACTCTCGAGGACGTCTGCTCATTACCGGAACTCCGCTCCAGAACAACCTTCACGAGCTTTGGGCACTGCTCAACTTTCTTCTACCCGACGTCTTCGGCGAAGCTGAGGCTTTCGACTCGTGGTTCAGCACACAAAGCGAAGATCAGGACACCGTCGTCTCGCAGTTGCACCGTGTCCTGCGGCCTTTCCTCCTGCGTCGTGTCAAGAATGACGTCGAGAAGAGCTTGTTGCCCAAAAAGGAGATTAATTTGTATGTCGGAATGAGCGACATGCAGCGCAACTGGTATAAGAAAATTCTCGAAAAGGACATTGACGCCGTCAATGGTGCAGCGGGGAAGAAGGAGAGCAAGACGCGTCTGTTGAACATTGTCATGCAACTGCGAAAGTGCTGCAATCACCCATACCTCTTCGATGGCGCTGAACCTGGTCCACCTTACACCACCGATGAGCACCTTGTCAACAACGCGGCAAAGATGGTTATGCTCGACAAGCTGTTGAAGCGTATGAAAGCACAGGGCAGCCGTGTACTCATCTTCTCGCAAATGTCTCGTGTTTTGGACATTCTTGAGGACTACTCCGTCATGCGCGGATACCAATACTGCCGCATTGATGGATCCACTGCCCATGAAGACCGCATTGCAGCGATCGACGACTACAACAAKGAGGCCTCTGAGAAGTTCTTGTTCTTGTTGWCGACTCGTGCGGGTGGTCTCGGTATCAACCTCACGACAGCCGACATTGTCGTGCTCTTCGACTCCGACTGGAATCCACAGGCAGATTTGCAGGCAATGGACCGTGCTCACCGTATCGGCCAGACCAAGCAAGTCATGGTGTTCCGTTTCGTGACCGAGAATGCCATTGAGGAGAAGGTTCTTGAGCGTGCGGCTCAAAAGCTTCGACTCGACCAGCTCGTTATTCAACAAGGCCGTGCACAACAGCAAGCCAAGGCAGCTGCATCAAAGGATGAGCTGCTCGGCATGATTCAGCACGGAGCAGAGGTCATCTTCGAGCAGAAGGAAGACACCTTCAGCAAGGCCGGAGGAATCACCGACACCGATCTTGACGACATTCTACGCAAGGGCGAGGAGCGAACGAAGGAGATGAACAAGAAGTATGAGACGCTCGGTCTGGATGATCTTCAGAAGTTTACCTCTGAAGCTGGCGCTGCGTATGAGTGGAATGGAGAGACCTTCATCGCCAAGAAGAAAGAGATTGGTCTTAGCTGGATCAACCCTTCGAAGCGTGAGCGCAAGGAGCAGTCCTACTCCATGGATAAGTACTACAGAAATGCGCTTGCGACTGGAGGTCCTCGACCAGACCCCAAGCCCAAGGTCCCGCGGGCACCAAAGCAGATGTCCATGAATGACTATCAATTTTTCCCCGCCCGTCTCGGAGATCTTCAAGAAAAGGAGACTGCGTGGTTCAGGAAGGAAAACGGAATCAAGGCTCCGCTTCCCGACGGCGATGAAGAGGATATGGAGCAGCGCCTTCGAGACCAAGAACTGCAACAAGCGGAGATTGACGAGGCAGAGCCGTTGACAGAGGAGGAGATTGCGGAGAAGGAGCAGCTCGGCACAGAGGGCTTTGGCGAGTGGAACAAGCGTGACTTCCAACAGTTTGTCAATGGCAGCGGCAAATACGGCCGTAACGACTACCCCAGCATTGCACTGGAGGTGGACTCCAAGGATGCTCATGAGGTCAAGGCTTACGCCAAAGTCTTCTGGAAGCGCTACAAGGAGATTCACAACTGGGAGAAGCACATTGCTGCAATCAAGGAAGGCGAAGCTCGCACCGCCCGTGTGATTGAACAAAAGGAACTGCTCAAGAAGAAGATGGCAATGTACCGTGTGCCGCTTCAGCAATTGAAGCTGAACTACACCGTCAGCACCACGAACAAGAAGGTATACACCGAGGAAGAGGACCGCTTCCTCCTCGTGATGCTGAACAAGTTTGGTATCGACTCTGAGGGACTGTACGAGAAGATCCGTGACGAGATCCGCGAGAGCCCGCTCTTCCGCTTCGACTGGTTTTTCCTGTCAAGAACACCGCAAGAGATCAGTCGGCGCTGCGCCACACTCATCACCACCGTCACCCGTGAAATGGAAGGCGCTGGAGGCAAGGAGAACGGCAAGCGTGTGGCTGACGAGGAGGACGAGGAAGAAGAGGCAGAGCCTGCGAAGAAGAAGGGCCGGGTCTCTACTGGTGCCAAGGTATGCTTCCATTGATTATTCATACCGAAACCTTCAACTAACACACTCTCAGAACAAAGCCGTCAATGGTGTCAAGGGCACACCCAACGGCAACTCGCGCGCCGCGAGCGTTGATACCGTCGGCTCGGGCGGTGGTGCGAAGCCAAAAAGCAAAGCTCGCAAGCGATGAACACACCCTCAGAGGGCGATGAGATTTTCAACAGTACCTTATTCAACCGAGGCTTTATGAGGAGTATGGTGTTTAGAACATGCTGTGGCAGCGGCATTCATGTGGTGTATTCAACTTTTGTGTCGGCAAACACATGACGGACAAGGACATGGTTAGCTTGAGGGCGACGTCATCTTTATTGTATGGCGTTTTCATTTTCATTTCCACCCCCAGACCTGGATACATGCTACTGCTAGTCTCGTTACAGAAAAGACGTGAGCGGATGCTGTCGAAGGACATGATGGGAATGAAAGTGTTTTGTTCAAGTAGGTAGGAATGGTCAAAAACTATAAACGTTCAACTATGAATTGATAGTAAAGTGCTAAAAGATGAAATATATCCATACTCAAACTAGAACCATCAGTCGCTCTATCTCTCTTCCTCAGGAAGGTGCTCACAAAGCACCGTCGACGTGGGAAAATATCCATAACCAGCTTGTCTTACGCATCTGCACTCAAAAGCCACGAAAATGCCCCAATCTACACCATCGTAGAGCTTCAACATTTCTGTCTTGGGCATCGTCGGGGGGATAATGTTGAACCATCTATCAATAATCGTACCATTTTGGGAGCAAGTAAAGCAGCGAGGAAGTTCACGTTCGAAGAGAGCTTTCATGGCTCTGGGATCTCTGTAGAAGGAGCCTCCTCGCAACATGAAGTATTTGATCTCGTCCATTCTCGACTGTGGAATTTCTGCTTTTGTGCAGATGAGTCCCTCGTTTTGACGTAGCCAGTCGTTGGCTAATGTGACGTGGTATCCGAGGGCCGAATTGATTTTTTTGGTGACTTCCTTGTCGATTTCTGTTTGTTCCTTGAGATTTTCGGAATGTAACACGTGTTCTAACATCTTGATGTATTCAAGATTCACCCCGTTCCTTCGTAATTGATCGAGCTCCGCTTTCTGCTCGTTATACTTGGCTTGCTTGGCGGCGGCAACGGCATTGTTGTTAGCAGCGTGATTGCTTCTGGTGGTAACGTTTGGTCTTGTTGATGGCTTGRAACCATGCTGCGGTGGATTAAAGCCTTGCTGCTGCTGCGGCACACGATGCTCATACGGGGCGGGAATATCTGGTTTTGGGGTAAAATCCACATCGAGTTGCATATTAGCGCCGAGATGTGCCGCTGTCGCAGTGAAGGAATCGGGGCCAAATATCTGTTTACTCAAATAGATATTTTTTTCATACCTCACACGATCCTCTTGGGAGAGTGCAACACCATTCAAAGCTGCATTCTTCTTGGCTTCTTCGTACGCCATTTCTGCACGTTGACTATGATGATGTTCAAAGGAAGGGTTGTTCCAAATGTAACGCCGATTCGCCATGGAGGCGGCCATGTCACGTCTGATCTGTGCGTCTCGATCTGGGGATAGCGTGCAATCTGGAGAGTTGTGATTTTTGCGGTAACATCTCGTGCATTGCGTAGACAGCGGGTTGTTGCAATCGGCGGCCAGGTGCCCCTTGGTGCGGCATGCGAGGCAGTATAACCGTGAGTGAAAAGCTTCGTGTATGGCAGTGACATTATTACAATTGGTGGGATTGTGTCCTTGCTCGTTGCATGACGGGCAATAGTTCTGGGCTGCGTTGAGGACCGATGCAGTGTGATGGCCATTTGAATTATTAGCCTTGGCATTGCGCTCATCATTAACATTGTAAGGAGGCGGAGAGATGGTGTCAGGCTGCAAAAACTGCTGTACGTGATGGAATGGCGGCTTCTGCTGCTGCTGTCGTGATGGATTGGCGCGGCAATTCTCGGCAACGTGACCATTTTTGCCGCAATTTGCGCAAGTCACCTTCTGACCTTGAGGCTGATTATTGTTGTTATTGCGGTTCCCGTTCGCGTTCGCGTTCGCGTTCTTGTTCTTGTTGTTATTGTTATTGCTGTTGTTGTTGTTGTAATTCTTCTTGTTCGAACCTTGACTGCAGTCGGCGGTGACATGACTAGAGTTATGCCCGTGATTTGCGCAGTAGTATTGGCCATTACCACGGTTGTTGTTATTTGGGCCACCACCGCCACCAGAATTGGCGCGCTGCTGGTTGTTTTTGCCTGCGAAGTTGCCACGCTGGTTCCTGTTTCTATTTGACATCTTGGAGCGACGCTTTTCGTGAGTGACTTGAAATTGGGTCCGATGAGCTTTCAATCGAGAGAATTCTGCCCAGCAGAACCTGGCGTAAGTTGACACTGAATGCGTGAAAGTGGATGGCAAGCTAGAAGAGTAGAAACAGGAGATAGTATGCGCGGAGAATAATAGCCCAAACCGGAACATCTCAGGATAGTCTTTGTGTTGTTCTGGACGCATTAGCAACAAAGAATGTGGCATTGGTGAGCTGGCAGATCATTTCGAGATTTTTGTTCGACATCGGCTTTGTCCATTGTGAGCGAGTGATCACTATGCTGATGGCAGACGAAGCACGTGATATGGCCATGAATAGGTCAACCTAAGGTACATGATGACCCGGTGAACAATGACCAACAAAGGACATGCAATGGCGCCGCTGCAGTTGTAGCCAACTTACCGCGTCCTGTCGCAGTCATTGGAAATCGAAGACATCTTGATCGCTTGGGCTAGCATAATTCTGTGGAGAGACCAGGCCCTAGTCGTCATTGCTCCTCCAGGGGCTGCAACATAATGCGATGTAGTGTTGTTGAAACGAAAGGAAGGAGAAGTACCAATGGTGAAGTGGCTCAGATAGCCTTCCCGAATCCCGAGACCAGATTTTAGAGTTTTTGCCGCCGATCGCTAGGCGCGAAAAAAGATGGGCCAGCGATGGACAAATTAAAATAGCAGCCAGCTTCAAATACTTTCCACCTCAACATCCCCTTCCCCCAAAATGTCCAACGATTATATAGTCGACGCCTCGCAGAAACGGAAACGTAAGCATGGCCACCAGAAACCCGGAAACCTGGCCATGATGTCCGGCGCTCTTCCTGCGCCTGATACGGAGGTCGATGCCGATGCAGAGACAAACGAGGCGCAACTGCGCAAGAAAGCAAAGAAGGAGCACAAGATGCGCAAAACTACGGAAGGAGCCGTCGAGGCGCCGCATGTAGTCGAGGATGAGGAGCAGCCAAAGGCGAAAAAGTCCAAGCAAGAGAAGGAGGAGCGGAGGGCGAGGAAAGAGCAAAAGCGGAAAGAAAAGGCGCAAGCAGCCGCGGCGAGCGAAGATGCGGAAGCTGAAGCGCAAGTTAGCCAGGAGTTGGAAGAAGCAGTGGTCGCTGGGGATGACAATGAGGAAGACGATGGTGAAGATGGTGATGCTACTGAAGAGCAGAATTTTGCCGGGTTTGGGTCGGGAGATGAGGACGAACAGCAGGATGATGCCGAAGAGGACGAGCCCGCACCGAACGGAGAGTTGGGAGAACGTACAGATCTACCCTCAGCATTGGGTGTCAGTCTTCCAAGCACTGCCGCCGAGCCACAAAAGTTCTCCGAGCTCAATCTTTCCGCGCGCACGATGAAGGCGATCGAGGGCATGCCTTTCGACACCATGACCGAGATTCAGCGAAGAGGTATCCCGCCACTTCTGGCTGGTAGAGATGTGCTTGGTGCTGCGAAGACGGGATCTGGAAAGACTCTGGCCTTTCTCATCCCCGCCATTGAGATGCTGTACTCTCTCAAGTTCAAGCCTCGTAATGGAACGGGTGTCATCGTCGTCTCGCCCACCCGAGAGCTGGCACTGCAGATCTTTGGCGTTGCGCGCGAGCTCATGGAGAACCACACGCAAACCTACGGAATTGTCATTGGTGGTGCAAATCGACGTGCAGAGGCGGAGAAGCTCACCAAGGGAGTCAATTTGCTCATCGCCACTCCCGGTCGCCTGCTCGATCACCTACAAAACACTCAAGGCTTCGTCTTCAAGAACGTCAAGGCGCTTGTCATTGATGAAGCGGATCGAATTCTGGAAGTCGGATTCGAAGATGAGATGCGTCAGATTGTGAAGATCTTGCCCAAGGAAGACCGCCAGACCATGCTCTTCTCTGCCACGCAGACCACCAAAGTCGAAGACCTTGCTCGTATCTCTCTCCGACTAGGCCCGCTCTACATCAACGTGGACAATGAGCAAGAACACAGCACCGTCTCCGGACTTGAACAGGGTTATGTGATTTGCGAAGCGGACATGCGATTTCGCCTGCTCTTCACCTTCCTCAAACGACACCCGAAGAAGAAGATCATCGTCTTCTTTTCCAGCTGCAACTGCGTCGACTATTACTCCGAGCTCCTCAACTACATCGACCTCCCAGTTCTTGGTCTCCACGGAAAGCAAAAACAGCAAAAGCGAACCAACACCTTTTTCGAATTCTGCAACGCCACACATGGAACTCTGATTTGTACAGATGTTGCTGCGCGAGGACTTGATATTCCCTCAGTGGATTGGATTGTGCAATTTGATCCTCCTGATGACCCGAGAGATTACATCCACCGTGTGGGACGAACGGCGAGAGGTGCGAACGCCAAGGGCAAGAGTTTGATGTTTTTGCAGCCGAATGAGGTGGGTTTCCTGAACCACCTCAAGGAGGCCAAGGTTCCGCTTGTGGAGTTTGAGATTCCGCCGACGAAGATTTTGAGCATTCAGAGTCAGTTGGAGATGCTGATTGGGAAGAACTACTATCTCAACAAGGTATGTCCATGCATCCGGAATGATGATGTGAAGAAGTCAATACTAATCGTACCCGCAGTCTGCAAAGGATGGCTACCGTTCATATCTCCAAGCGTACGCATCGCACTCCTTGCGCTCAGTCTTCAACATCCATCAGCTGGATCTCAAAAAGGTCGCAAAGGGTTTCGGGTTTGCTGTGCCGCCAAAGGTGGATATTAACCTCGGAGCCAGCATGAAGAAGCCCGACAGCGCAAGGAGAGCATATGGCAGTCAGCCAAAACAAAAGTTTGGGCAGAAGAATAACCCACGGCGGTGAAAAGAATAGTTTCAAGTAGATAATGTAACCGGGTTGAACAAGACGCAACTTCATGGCTGCTGCATTGAGGATCGCTGGAGAAAAGTAGCAATTGATATCCTTCATCACACAGTTCACTCCTGTCCAGCAGTCTTTGGCTGAGGAACAAGCACCGTCGACGCGGACTCATCCTCCCTCTCCTCCTTCTGCCCACCACTCTTCCACTTCTCCACATCAATAACCTGTCTCCCCTGCCACGTCTTCATGTAACTCTCCCCCTGCACCCTCACACGATTCTGATACCAATGCGGCAACGCCCTCAACATGGCGGAAACGCCACCGAAACCCGGCAAGATGATCTGTCCACTATGACCGCTTAGGACTTTCTTCACGATGGCCTCGGCCACGGTATCGGGTTCGAGAGGGGGCATCAGGAACGCGTTGCCGGTGTCGTAGCCTTTGAAGAGGGGAGTTTTGGTGTAGCCTTGGTTGACCATGACGGTGCGGACTCTGGGGGCGTTGTAGCGGGTTTTGAGCTCGGCTGTGAGGCCCYCGTGGAATGAGAGGGCTGCTGCTTTGGAGGAGGCGTAGTCTACCATGTCCGGGACGGTGCAGTAGGCCGCGAGACTGGCTACTGTGACTATCATGCCGTGGTTGGCTTTTACCATTGATGGGAGGAATTCTTGGGCCAGCCAGTAGTGAGCCAAGGTGTTTACCTCAAAGGTAAAGCGTACGTCTTTCTCCGTCTGGTGATTGCAAGGTTAGTGTTACTGCATGTCTGTTTGGGTGGGTTTACGTGGACTTACGGCGTTGAGGATGGTTTTGCCGCGTGCTACGCCGGCGTTGTTGATCAAGACTGTCGGAGTGCCCACTTCGGCGCGAATGCGTGCGGCTACCTCTTTGATGGTTGCTGGCGAGGTAATGTCGCACTTGTAGTAGTGAACGTTGGATGCTTTGAGTGGAAAGTGTCAGCTGGAGCTCCTGGCTATGAGATCTCAAAGGAAGGGTGCCATAGGTAGGCTGCCCAAAAGCCAGTCCGATGAAATGTACACTTACAAGCTTCAAAGGTCATGGGAATGACATCCAAGACGACTACTTTGATGTTCCTCTCCGCGAACAACTTTACAACTTGTCCACCAATTCCACCAGCACCACCCGTGACCACGACGACCTCCTTGTTCTCCCAATCATAAGTGTCTTTCTTCCAGTTGTCCAGAGCTCCAGCATCGAGCCATCCCGTTACCCAGCGGAAGATGCCAAAGTAGAGAAGCTTGTGCAGACGGGACAAGGCTGTGGGATGGAGCAGAGCGAGCTCCGAACCACGCTTGGTGTAGCGAGCTAGGAGGACGAGGGCGAGGGTCAAGGCGGGATTGAAAGCTGTACGCTTGACGAATCTCCCAAACACATCTCCGGTAATACCTGTACGCAAAAGCAGGGCGGTCAACATATATATTCTGGCGCATAGCTCCAAGTCCTCTTCGTATAAGCGGGAGGGAATATTCACCTTCTCTGGGGAGGATGCCGTTGTGGAAAGGCATTTTTGGAGGTATACACTCAGAAACCAGTTGTGAAAACTATGAATGGATGCGCCGAGGGCGAGRGGGGTGCTATGCATAGGTTTATGATATCCTCGTCTGCGCGTAGGAACGGCGAACGGAGGTCAGCTTGATGAAGCCCTCCGGACGCGGACACTTCAGTGAGGTAGGGACTTGCTCCACCCGCGCTTACTCGCTACCCACGCGAATTGAGGGGAAAGCATGCACCTCGAACTTCCATGGCCGGCGCGCAGTAAGCTCCGCATCATGCTCGACAAGGAGGCAGAAACTCATCGCAGGTCGAAGGTTTGGTCGCGGATGTCTGTGAAGTGAGAGAGTAGTCTGACGGCCAGGATGACTATTCTGTCTTGCTAAGGCAGCCGACAATGTGCCGTTAGTACCACCACATCATCTTCCGTCTCCAATTGGATCACCCTTCTACATCGAATCTCGAGGCATGACCAGTCACATTGCCAGCAACAGCAACAGCAACTACCCGCTGGCTTGCTTGGATACGATGTGCGGGCCTGCACTGCTGTTACACGACAGACAGCATCAAGACAACCATGTGCTCCTGATTTCTTCTTTCTCCTCATCCTCCAAGCCTACTTTCATTCCTTCATCAACTCATCATGAGGCAAGTCAATACTGGCGTTGCTGCTGGCCTCGTTCTCCTACATGGTGTCAATACTCAAGAATGTCAAACAACGACCCTCTCCAGTAGCGTTCCTACTGATGGCAATGTCGCCCTTGCTTCATACAGCTATTGTGGAGGAATCTTGAACACCACTGCATTCATTAGCAATCTGGCATACAACAAGCAAGTTACACTCTATTACACCGACAGAGAGGGCGAGAGTACTCCACTGTCTTCCGTTGGACTGGGCTATCAAAGCGGCGTCGAGGGGACCAACTTCGAGCTATGGTCCTCGAGTTCACCTGCATATGTGGATGGCGTTCAGGAGCTACTCAATCTGACATATGTTGTTGTCGATCTTGGTACCGCTCATTTCTGGTGCGATATATGAGCCATCTGCTGACGTTCGCAAGGCCAAACCTACAGCCAGCTGCTTGGYCAGGAAGCCATTGAAAGTGGACCTCCCGAACCCACTTTGCCTGGCCCGCCTGCTCCTTATGCTACACCCAAAGGTTTTGGAGACGACATTACTACATTCTTGGCAGTGGAAGCTGGATCTCAACTAGAGAAATCTTTCACGAAGATGTTCGTCAACATCAACCCAGCTGTCGAAGGAGCTGTAGATGGCGTCGTGATTGCCGGACGAAGCGGCTCACCGTTCGAGTCAAAATTACCCGATTATGCGTACGATTGGGTGCGAGATTCGTCTCTAACGATGGAAGTCGTCGAGACGTTGTATGCTGCTGCTGCGAGCAATTCTACTGCAAAGTCCCAATATGAGACTATGCTCTTCCAATACGCTGCGGCACGAGCAGCCGAGCAGACTGAACCAAGTGTGTGGAACTCCAATTAATCATATCGTGAAGACATCTGACGTGACATAGATCTTCAGACTGGTCTCGGAGAACCAAAGTTCTACCTAAACAACACCATCTTCAGCGGTCCTTGGGGTCGTCCACAGAACGACGGGCCGGCCACGGCTGCCATCACACTTATTGAATTTGCCCAGAGCTACATGGCTGCAGGTGGCAACATCACGACGGTGAAGCAGCAACTTTACGATTCGATCAACTTCCCAGATTCAGCGCCAATTCAGAAGGACTTGCTCTTCGTCGCAAGTAATTGGACCAGCTCTTCTTTTGACTTGTGGGAAGAGGTCAACACGGACAACTTCTACACTCGGATGGTTCAGCGCAAAGCTCTTATTCTTGGTGCGAAGTTCGCTTCCGATATGGATGACACCGGAACTGCTACAACACTATCAGTGGCCGCCGATGCAATCTCGGCTACAATGGAAATCTTCTGGAACGAGGGAAGAAAGATACTGCTATATGAGTACGGTCCAGTACTTCTCAGCAAGTCCAGCTATCTGGATGCCGCAGTACCTCTTGGTATCATTCACGGCTACGCAGATGATGGCGTGTTCAGCTACACCAACGACCAGGTGCAGTCGACGATTGTGCGATTCGTCACTTCTTTCATCACTGAATATGCCATTGCCAACAATACTCAACAAGACTCGGCGGGACTGACACTTGGCATTCCCGTTGGTAGGTACCCTGAGGATGTCTACACTGGCGTTGGAACAGAGGAAGACGGCGGAAATGCGTGGTACCTGACCACTGCAGCCGTAGCCCAATACCTCTGGGCAACGTCGGCGGAGTACACCGCGGAAGGAAGGATCGTGGTCTCCGACACCTCCAGGTCATTCTTCGACTACTTCGCCCCAGACGCCGCTCTCCAAGTCGGAACGTATGCGAGCGATACCGCCGAGTTTGCATCGACCATTGAAAGTTTGAATGGCTGGGGAGACGCATTCATGCGTACTGTCAAGTTATACACTCCAGCCGATGGCTCGTTGACCGAGCAGTACAACCGCAATACTGGAGCGCCGCAAGGCTGTAAGGATCTCACTTGGTCGTATGCAAGTCTGCTGACGGCATCCTTCCAGCGTGCCAAGCTGCGTGGTGACGCGAAGTACGTTGAGAATTTAGCCAATCTTGGAGTCAATCTGAACATTTAGAAGGTGGTGGAGGGGACCTGGTTGGAGTGGAAGCTGGCATATGTCACCCCGTTGATAAGTCGTTGGCTCCCATTGGCGAATCTTGTGTTATTCGCGACTGTAGTTTGGCGAGGCCGACATCGTGGTCCATATCACTCTGAATAGAAGATGACCCGGATGACTTGTTTGACGTACACGACTTTGCAGTTTTAAAGACAGTGTTGTTGGGTGGGAAGAGAGTGCGATCCAATTCCCTTGTTCACTCTTCGTCAGCCTCCTTTCTCGTCCATGGGAGGGGAGACTCGTAGTATAAGCGAAGAGGTTGACGGAGTAACAAGAGATACTGCATTTGGAGAGATCAATGCCCCATCCTCGCGTACTCCTGAAATAGCATAGAGTGCAGTCGTCAAGCATCGACAATCCCATCATTGTCTTCATAGCTTGCTATCCCTGCTGACGGAAGCATCCTTGCCCGAGAGGACATCGCAAAGCCATCTTTCCGCTTCCCTGCGCATTTTCGCAGAAAACTCATGTCCAGCTCCGGAATCTTGAATATCTTCCAGCTCGATGCCTTTATTCCTACACCAGCCATTCTTCCCATCGATAGACTTTTTCAACCAGGAGAGGAAAACCTCACCCTGTGCGTAAGGGACCAATTTATCTTTACCTCCAGATAGACAAATGATTTTCTTCCCAGCCAAAGTCGAATCAATAATTGGTTCCAACCTCTTGACTTCCGAAGCAGAAGGTACTTCCAAATAATCTCCCACAGAATATACATCCAATTCCCCAAGCAAAATCCCCGCAGGATCATACTGTTCCACAGCAGCAATGAGACTTTGCGGAAAATCTTCTGAACCGAGGAAATCTCTTCCAGGAGGTTCACTGGTCATGGTGGATCTTACTTTTGAACGAATTGCTCGATCTGTCATCAAGCGGATGTAGTCTGGACATCCGATCACGATCATGCCGGCTGTGATGCGTGGTTCTGTCATTAAGGCTACCCAGGTCGCGTGGCCGCCGAGACTGACGCCGCCGCAGATGTGTTGGTGGAGTTTGAAGGGGAGGTAGTTTGGGAGTTGGGTGATTAGGAGGGAGAGATCTTGGGCTGTGCCGACGTAGGTGTTGAACATCTGTGAGCGGGAGGGGATGTATTGTTAGCGGTTTTCTTCATGCAAAACAAAAGCGGAATCATGGCTCTCTTCGAAAGTCATGGTCTTTTTCAACTTGGCACTTACATCAGGTCCTACAACAACAACAACAGGTCAGCGGCCATGTCACACACAACACTTTCATCTCACTTCCCAGCTCGAGAAGAAAATAAAACATACCATGTGTAGGATTCCCCTGTTTCCAAGAAACATTATTCCGATTCTCTATCTGTCTCGATCCATGATTCCTCTGATCAAAACACACACAAACCAACCCCTTCTCACTAGCCTTCCTTTTCGAATTCCAAACTTTCAGCATCGCAGCTGCCGTATACGCCATACTATCCTGCGTATCGCCTCTTCCGTGCAGTAACCACAAACAGGCAATTTCATCCGCATGCCGGGGAAGTTCTTCTAATCCGTAGATGGTGGTCAGGATGCCGCCGATGTTGTAGCGTTTCCAGGATATGGGGACGATGTCGGCGAATGCTTTGTGGGTTTGGGGGAGGGGGGAGTCGAAGGGGGATTTTGTGGAGTCGAGACGTAGGGCGTGGGACCAGGTGAATGTGCTGCCGCCGGCCATGGTGGGTGGAGAGATAGGATTTTGGCTCGGGGTGAGGTTTGTTTGTTACCTTGTAGTGAGGTTGGAGTGCATGGAAGGTTGTCCATCTGGACAGGCCTCGGAAGTCRGCGTATGGTGGGATAAACTATTTTCCGATTGTTCGATTGATGCCGAGGAACTATTATTTCTACCATGTGCCAGTTCAGTATGAGTATGATGAGAGGAGAGCGATTGATTGAGATGTTTTTATTCCAGCGGTACTGTACTGCAAACATACCAACGCTTATGGATCAGTCATTGTCATCATTATTCCCGACTCCCAGCGACTAGGTCATTCCATATGCCTCAAGTCTCGAAACGGGCTCAAGAACTAGTAGAGAACTTTTTTCTCCTTCGAACACAGAAGCTACAGTTGTGTTAGAGATTTTTATCCAGTCTTCATTATTCCATTGTAGTCACTTACAATATCAGGCCGCCAACAAGGGCAAGGAGCGGGTGCACCCAAGCCAATTCCCACACYGATGCCGAAAGTCTTCTTGCGGCCATTCGCGGCTTCAATCGCTTCTTCTATGTACACTCCAATCGAGGTCGGACCAGGGGTGTAGGTACCTGGACTACCGGAGATTTACCCCGGCTTCTGGACTTTTGGATCAGGCCAGATGCATGTGATGGCAGCGGTGGTAGCAGTCGTCTCGGTGGGACATCTGCTCGGCAACTCATCTTCGTTGATAGCAGAAACAGTCGTTTTCAAACGTTCGATATGTTTCACATCTGTCTGGAGAGGAACCGGCCAAATCGTGAGAGGAGCCGGACTTCAATCGCTGATTGAATGAATGTGTCGTTAGCACGGTGCTGTACTCGCCTGCCGTGGCTTGTCGCTCCATTATAACGACTGTAGAAGTGGCGGTGGGAGCCGTACCAATGGCGCCGTAGCTATTGAGCGCCTTGGTGTATGACGAGGTCGTCTTTGACAACATTTGGTTGTACCTCCAGTGACTTGAGCTCCAGCTGTGGCACCCAAGACGAGCGAGTAGTCTTGCACGATCTTGGACCTGCAGTTCGAATCGGCTGGCATGATTTCAAAGGACGAAGCAAAAGATTTTTTGCTCTGGAATCTGGCTAGCTCATCGTTCTCATGCTCTAGGGAGCTTGTGCAAGGTTGTGGGACCAGGATTTTCACAAGTGCTTGCTTGCTCGAGCGATACTTGCTCCAACTTTTGCCTTTGATTTGTTGAGAGCTTGTAGCACCCACCAAGCAAGTCTGTAGATCTCCAGCGTTGTAGAATGAGTTGACAAACAGTCCAGTGTTCACGACTCCCATGCCAAGTTGAGGAGGAAGGTGATATCGAAGTACAAGGGTATGCACTCGGTACACACACGGCCAAGTGAGAGCGCACAGTTCGTTTGAAGCTTGATGCTATCCTCATAGATGCTGAATCCGAGTCAACTCGAACGACCGTGGAGTCGCATTTCTCGGCCAGGCGATATTCCGACGAGCGTTCGATTGTGTTTCGGGAGATCGTGGGCTGTAGACTACCGGTTCAGGTAGTGTAGGTCGCGCGAGATCCTCCTCTTCACAGCTTGTTGAAGTGGTCGTGCGCCCAGATTCTGGGTTGTGATCTTCCGCATCGGCGTCAATCGGATTTCGTGATTCTCCATTGTGTGCGTGGAAATCGATTCGTTCACTGAATGTCGTTTTGATCGTGGTGTTTGCGGCGCTATCGTTGCGATTGATCATCGTCAAGGACGGTACTCCGGTGACATTGTCGTCTGGTATACTAGCAACTGACGAGTCGTCACTCTCAGTGTGTCTGTGCCTTCCGTGACTATCGATGCGTGTCCCTCCGATCGTAGTGAGACCTGTTGGACTCAAATCTGTGGGATGAAGAGGAGGTCGGCTTCCAGTTATTCGCTGCCAGAAGCTCTTCTTGATGACTGGCGCACTGGTAAGCTGTGAATACAGTAGAATCAGATGATAGAAATACTCACTTGGGGCGATCAATGGCATATTGACAACGAACGTGCCAACCATTACCTCCCGACTTCCCCACATAGATATATGACCCACATAGGTGCTTGTGTGGAGGAACCCAACTCGCAGTAGTGCCGTTACCATGGCCAACGCCCCCGAGCAGAGTAGCAGTACCAACACCACCTTTTTCCAGATGGAGACCTGAACCGTYTTCACCAACCGAAGCGGTATGAGTAAGATGAGAAAGTCCGTAGCAGCGTTCAAGCCTGATACGGAGTAGATGTTGATGACTCTGCGCATGCACCTAGTAGGTGAGTTAGCCAGGATGAACCAAGGTGTGTATGCAAGAAGAGATCTATCGGTTCGAGCAGCCCACGAGGAGGAGCAACGTGGTTTGTCCTTCTCGTCCGTTCATTTCTTACCTATGATGCGGCAGCGGATTCACTTGCCTGCGACATGTAAGCAAGATAAAGGATGTGTAGATGAGGAGTCTTTACCGACCAGTTTTTCTGTATTGGGTGACAGCTGAACGTGATGATGATGTAGCACGTTAGGAAGGATAACGCGCAGGCGACGGCGACCGATCGAATCATGAGTCGAGCGAAACAACAGTACAGGCGATTCAAGAAGATGAGCATCATCGCCTTGAGACCCCATATCAGTCCCGTGTACATGTACCTATCTTGTGTGATTAGCAAAAAAACCAAGTGGAACGGGAATTTCGTACAACTCTCACCAATTCAGCACATTGAAAATGCTTCCCAGCCTCATATCATCAATTTGGCACTCGAGCAGCTTGCCTACATCGTCCGGGTGATCGAGGAAGAACCAAGTTCCACCAAGCCATAGTGAAGCAATCGTGAAGAACCCAGCGAATCCGACACAAAAAAGTACCCATACAGCGATATAGTCATCGGCCTGGAGTCTTCGCCAACCCCTGGTCCTTAGCCTGACGCATCCACGGAGAATAAGAATGGCCGCGCTGATAATGTAATAGCTGAACTGTTCCGCTATACTGCTTGTGCTCAGATTCGTCAGGCTCGGACAGCCCATGGCGGGTCTCAAACGTCGGATTCAGAGGGCTTCGTCCCAGAGGTCATCATGGAGGAATGTAGACGTCACGATCTCATGTATCCCGGAAAAGTCAGGATGGACAACCAGATGTGGACGTATCGATTTGCGCGAATAACGGAGCAGCGGTAGGAGATCTCCGTCCCTTGTATCGTTTGTCTTGTCGCATGCTGGAATACCCCGACTTCCGCTACCAAGACTTGCATGGGTTTGGAAGAAATCATAATTGAAGCTCACAAACTCTTTTGCTTGGCACAGAAGCACCGGCTGGGTAGCAAGCAGCCTTGGGTCAGAGACCGAAGAAAATTTGACAATGCACCATTAATAAGTGGTTCTGTGAAGCCTGCACGTTGATCGATCTCATGACTGGGAGAGAACATGGTTTGAACCAGTCTTGAGTCTTGACAGGCCATGTTCGATTCGATCGAGTCCTCCACGGGAATAGCCGCGACCTGTTGACAATCCCAAGCCTGCGTCCCTGCTCTCGGTAAAGATGGATGTAGCTCGCGTGTAGCGTGGAAGCGAGAGTGGCCTCACGCGAGACCAGAAAGTATATTCCCAAACCATCGATACGAGGTCGCCCAGACTGATTTACCAGACGTGGTGAGCAGCGAGGACCGGTGGGTGGCAGCGGCTGCTTGTGTGGGCCAGGAAGATATGGGAGAGCTTGGAAGAAGCGAGGTGAGCAACAGGGTTGAGAAGCCTTGTCCTGGTAGAAGCCTAGAAGGTCGTTTGGGAAACCACATTGTCAGGTATTCCTCGCTTCGTTGCTTCAACATCAACGAATCTTGCTACGCTATCCTAGAATGCTTCGAATAGTCAACAATTTCGAGCCGCCCGGCAGTCGACAAGCTACGGCATTTGGAGGTTGGTGTCCACGTTGGACCGTCAAAGTTTGTAATTCGCAAGGGCCCTGGGGATCTGGTGTCAGCACGAATCAGCATCCCAGTACATCATCAGCGAACCATGCCATGACCGGGATGAAGCTCCGTGAGTTGTTGATGGACAACAGGCCTGTCAAGTCTGTACTGTACCGCTGCACCAAGAGATTGCAGAAACCCAATTGCATCAATCATAGCAACCTTTTAGATTCTTGAGAGGGCGATGCAGGCCTGATCCAGAGCTATGGTTGTTTTCTCTTTTTCCTCATTTCGCTGCATTTTCATCATCAATCAGGTCTCGGCATAACGCAGATCATTTGCTTGCATCGGTTCATCATGACGAACTCCGTCGCTATTACCATTGGCGTTGTAGWTCCTCTTGTGATTCTTATTGGCGCTGCCGGGGCCTTCATCTGGTACACGGAAAGGAAACGAAAGCAGAGTAGTGATGTTAGCGAAATCCCTTATCGACCGAGGATCACGAGCTTCCTGTACCGCGGCCATCCGTCGACATCCCATATAGAAGATGGCATCGAAGTGTGTAGTACACAACCCAGTATTTTCAATTACAAACACGATGCGCCGGTCCTGGAGMACAAGGCGCAGCATGAACTCCCAAATCTCAAAATCGGCGAACCTCGATCAGACAGCGCAGTTCAGTCGCCGATAGACACTCATGACCAGGTCATGGAGCTCGAAGGTACACTCGGCAAGCAGCTGTCCAAAGCACCCTCCGAAGCAAACCTGCGACACTCCAGCGACGAGCAGCGCACCAAGTCAATCGTACGAAAGGACATCCCAAGCAGAGCGTCTTTGCAGCCTTACGAACGATACTACACGCGAAGCTCCTTGCAGCCGGCAACGCCGGGAGACGATCGTGACCGGATGTCGTTGAAGACCCCCAACAAGGACAACGATAATGCAGAAACGGATGGTCCCAGCTGCTCGCCGACTGTGTCGGCCATATCCGAAGTTTCCGGGCGTGGAAGGATGAGCCATCGTTCCTCGGATGTACCAGGTGAGTCTGTGATGACGAAGGGTGTGGTGAGCATATGACTGACGTCTTGAGAGACATACCTTCTTGGATCAGGCGGATGAGCGTCCAGGACACGGTAGAAGAAAGTTGGTCTACAAACGGGAAGGTCGCGTCTCCAGTGGATACAACCACAGAGAAGGGATATTTCATCTGATTCACCTCCGAGAACCGGTTGTGACATCTCAGTGGAGGCGAACCATCAGGTTCATCTGTGGAGAAAGGAGCATGTGAGCTTGGCGGAAGATCCACCTTGAATGCTGAAAAGTGAGAACACAAGCATGTAAGCGTGGCGGATCCACTTTGAGAGGCCGCAAAGTTGTATTATACATATCTTGAACGAGATGATCCTTTTCACCATCATGATTCGTACTCTGATAGCCTGTCATAGTACAGGGTGGCGAGTGCTTGTTCCACAAGCGCTCACCAAGAATGTATATCCTTTCTGCTAGTAGAAGATGGGTCGTCCTGATCAAAGGACACCAGATCTGTGGACAGGACCACGGATTGAGGAAGCGGATACGATCTTCGGACGTCGATTGAGGGTATTCCGATCTCGGACATGGGCGAGTCTCCGTCCAGCGGACTTTCATCTTCATCTTCATCCACCTCGTGCAAGATCTCCAAATCTTCGGAGCTGACCTCTGATGAGGTCTCACTGGGTTGTAGCACATGCGAAGATGGTGGCTCGAATCGAAGCGAGGAATGCTGCGAAAGGCGATGCTGCGAAATGCGGTGCAGCGGAAATTGTGATCGGCTCAATATCGTCTCGTCCCAGGATCGATGTGATGACAAGCCGATGGTTGGGGAGGGTGCTCGTTCGAAATCCTCGAAGGATCTTGCTGTCTCGGGACGCGCCTTCTCTAGATCATCAGGTTCGGATGGCCCGATGCCTTTGATGCCAACAACGGTTCCACTTCCGCGATCTTGATCTTGTGATTCTGATAAACTTTTCCGCCCTCGGCTTGGAAGACGGTTGGAGCCTTGAACGTTTCTGCGGAGGAATCCAGAAAGCTATACCGGTGTTAGCTGGTCTTCTTATCCAGACAGAAGTGAATAGTCAAGGTCTTACAGGTGGAATACAACAACAGATTTGGCTTAGCATTGCCTCTATACTGCTGTACAGTTCAATGTAGCTGTAGTACCGAGTTACATTGTTCGATGTCGTAATTCTGTCCAGGTAATTGAGTCGGACCGCACTAATGGCCAACACTACTAGGCCGACAAGAAATGCGGCAAAAACACTGCTCCATGTTAGCTTACGACTTGAGTGGGATGTATCAAAGTCCTCACCAAATTTTGCGTGGAGAAGGTGCCTCGAACTTCAACAGGTGTGCCACTGGGAAAAGCAGCACAATAGCGTTGAAAGCGATGTCGACACCAGCGAGACTGTATGTATATGCATGTCTATCGACGCATGCACTTGCGACCTTCGACGAGTACGCCCAACTGTCGGCTATTGGGAGGCACTGAACAATCTGGGAAATGAGTTCAAGTCAGTGAGGAGATCTCCGAGCACGATACTGTCTTTTTGCTGACCGCGGCGATTTCGAATGCAATGAATGCACATGACAGAGCGAGAGCCAGTATCCGGCACGCCGTGCGGAAGCTCGATTTCTCAGGCCACACTCGAAGGTATAGAAGTACGACGCTTAACTTGGAGCCAAAGATGGCCGCGATGTAGAAGTGCTGCGATATGTAGGTCCACTGCCATGTCGTCAGTCGGAATCATAGGTTGTAAAATCGAGTTTGAGCTCACAAGTAAGAATCTCTCGACAACGTCTGCATACAGCAAATGCACGTCTTGGCCCAGTCCATTTGAGAGCTTGTAGAAATTGGCCACGGTCAGTCCGACAAGACAAGCGTAAGTCGACAAGCTGACCCAATCATCCCGTCCAAGTCCCAYGCCAGTAAGTCTGGGCCATCGCGAAAGCACCCGTGCAATGGTGAAGACAGAGGCCAGTCCGAACAGAGTGTACACTGTCGCGCTGTATAGGGTCGAACGGTCCATTGTAGGCGTGGGTGTGAAGGACCGCCGAATCACCAAGTGAATGGGGACCGCTCCGTCTTCATGGTGCAGATGCAAGGGCGGGAGAGTGAGGAATTTCTCGAAGAGGTCCGGCACAGCTATAGGACAAGCCGTCGACGTGAACGACTCACTCTAGTCGGACGCCAATGTGTGATCGCGAGCATTGCGTCTGATCAGCGGCAGCCGGCATTGGTGCCTGACTCGGAACAGCGGCAGCGGTGTAGCGGGCGACGTGAGGTCAGTTTCCTCGCGCATGYTGACTGAGTTGTTGTGACTGAGTAGGCGGACGCGAAGCATGCGCCTTGCGCACGACTTGACTGTGTTTTGCGCAATGAAGTTGCCGTTAAGTTGGGGTGTTGCCTTCTCCACAAGTTGCGAAACGCAAGCTCTCATGCAGGCCACGACTCGCACTAGCACGCGACCTGCAGTAGTTCCAGTAGTTCCGTCGGGGCGCATAGATGTTCCCCGGCACATCCGGGTTGCTGGTTGCCCGTGACTCTTGCTATAATAAAACTGACTGTGAATGTGATGTGTCAAAACGTCACCGGTAGAGCGATGAGTGCAACTGAGCAGAGGCATACATATCGTGTCAATTCGAACCGTTGGAGGACGTGACAACGCAACGCCAGCCGACGGGAAGACGGCTCAGAGGCGCATTCTTGTGGTTAGAGACTTGTGGTTAAAGAGCGAGTGTCTGGTGAGTGAATGAAGACCACTCTCCAACTCTTTCACGTCCTCCTACTTGTATGCTTTCCCACCAACACTCTCATCAAACTGCATCAACTCTTTCAGCCCACAGACCTCAAATAGTGCTCCAGGTCCCATAGCCTGCTCTACAGGCGGCCGGCCACTTTCCCTCAAACTCGCCAAAGCGTTCCTCACGGCCGGCACAACAGCCTCCATACCCACGCAAGGCCAGATTACGATCCTGAAACCCAGCTTGTTGGCCTGATCGGTGTTCATCTGTGGAGTCCGGCCCCCCTGCACCATATTCAACAGCACGGGAATTTTGGGCAGACGCTCAATAACCTGCTTACATTCTTCCTCGGATTGAATCGCTTCGAAGAAGAGCGCATCGACTCCAATCTCTGCGGCGCCCTTTAAGCGCTCAATGGCTTCTTCGAATCCTCCATTTCCGTCTACATCCTGTCCTGCACGAGCATCTGTTCGCGCGATGATAAGAATGTCGTCCCTGCTTTCGTCTCGTGCTTTACAAGCGGCGCGAAGGCGATTATAGTAGACGTCTTTGCTGACCAGCAGCTTTCCACTGAGGTGGCCGCATCCTAGAGCGAAGCAACCGAGGTAAGCCTGTGTCTCAGATACCTATGGTACCAGAAGAAGTGTGTGAAGACTGCGAGGCATCCCGTATGCCTTGCATGATTTATTTTGACCCACTTTTCTCTTGTACTTGATCCTCAATGTGAAGAGCTGCCACACCCGCTCGAGCATAGCCTTGGACGGTGCGAGCGATATTGATGGGCCCTCCATAGCCGGTATCCGCGTCGGCGATGACGGGAACGGAAGGGTCGATGGAGGCGATCATGGAGGCGTTGGTGAGCATATCGGTGTAGTTTGCTAGACCTAGATCCGCCATTCCCAGTCGTGACATGCTTGTCCCCGCTCCAGTCATGTATAAACATGAGAATCCAGCTTCGAGAGCCAGTCGAGCCGTGAGGCCATCGTAGACGCCTGGCGCAACGACTGTCGCGGGTCCTTAGTCCGCTGTATATCCATATCCTGTAGATCAAGCTACCCACCGGTCTTCTTTGGATCTGCCAGCATCTCCCGCAGGCGAACCACGCCTGGTACCGGCTTCGGCGTGCTGCCATTCGTTGTAGCCATGGATAAAAACCGCCTTGGTCGGCTCTTTCTCGGTATAGTGAGGTCGAAGATGGGGAAAAGCTGCTGTACACCATCAATCGAAAGCGGACCTACCACTGCTACTTGTACCATGGCGAGTGACAGGCATGCTGTCGCCGATCGCGGAACTCGATGGCCCGCTGTTTACGTTGCGTTCTTGGCCCGCTATGTTCGGACGGAGGGCATCTGTGATATATACCCGAGGAGAAGGACGACGCGTAACAGGACGTGGAGAACTTCGCAAACAACGACAACTCGGGCCTGGAACCGAGAACGACGAGCGCACGTGCCGAAGCACGATCGAGCCAGTCATCATTTGACGCATCCGGATCTCCGCATCGTCCTTTGACTTTCACATGCCACTGACGATATGGTCCGTGTCGTGCCGCGGCATCTTTGTGCTCATGTGCGGTGTTGCGACTGTGATGATATACTCCGATTTGCTCTCCGGTCTGTGACCATTTCTACACACATCTCACCTCATCTCAACCCTGAACGTCTCTTTGCTCAACTATTTCAATCAATTAAATAAAAACTCCAGCATATTCTGCAATCATGGGTCTCAAGGACGGTAAGTCCATGTAGCATATATGTATCGTCCGCTCAATGGCATTCTTCTGACACCACTTTTGAAGACAACTTTCCCTCCTCCGCTGCCTTTGACGCCATTTCCGATGCCCTGTCCACCGATGCCGATCGCAAGGACGCCATCAAGCAGGGAGGCTCCATCTTTGCCTTCAACCTGAAGAACGCACAGGGCCAGGAGCAGGCATGGTACATTGATTGCAAGGAGACCGGCAAGGTCGGCAAGGGGCCCGCGCCTGAGGGCAAAAAGGCCGATGGTGAGTGAAGACGAGTGTTACAAAACGATGAAGGACGTGGACTGATGATTCCAGTCACCCTCAACCTCAGCGACGAGAACTTCCAGAAGCTCGTCGACGGCAAGGCCAAGGCGCAGCAGATGTTCATGAGCGGCAAGCTGAAGATCAAGGGTAACATGATGAAGGCGACGAAGATGGAGCCAATCCTGAAGAAGGCTCAGAGCAAGGCCAAGCTTTAGATTGGTGGTGAGCATGGAATGAGATGTAGTATAGTATACCTTGTAACAGCCTCGGTCTTTCTGGAAGCATCAAACACACTGCTTCTGCTGAACAACTCGGGCCTTTTTCATCGTAACGCGCAGTGTGGTGAAGGTGCAAGTACGTCGGGGGACGAGGCACTTGTGACTTGACTTGCATGCAGCTCTTCACCTTCTTCACTGGACATGTTTCCAAGACATGTTTCTCCTCGAAACCTGCTCTTCTTGCCCTTTTTGCAACCCGCGAAACCTGTAGAACAACAGCTTCAAAACTTCCTGAATCTTTGGCTGAATGACAACATCAATATCAGCATCGTTGTCATCTCTTTCATCAAAAAGGTCATCGCGATTCGATCCTCAAGCAGCTGAAAGCAGTTTGGCTGCCAGAAAAAGCTCGGATCGGAAGTTGTTTTGATTTTCGCCGACCTGGACGTCAGGACTCGTCCATCTCCAAACTTCCCAAGATCTCCATCCCGACCCAGCTACTGCAACGAACCGCTTGTGCATACCTTACACAATAATAATCTGCCCGGCTCCGCGCTCATCAATCACACCCAGCAGACCCGGCGACTCGATTTGGCGCAATCCTCTGTACATTCGGCACCCGCGCATACATTGCCTCGATCAACAGCGACAACGTCCCACCTCACGGCACCTCCGAGCGCGTCGCGAAAGCCCATCAACACACTTCCGCATCCAGCTCTACGCCATTCGCCCAAAACATCCCCCATCATCACACCTCCCAACGCGTAATGTCCAAGCGCGGCCCCGGCGCAAACTTCGGCGGCGACGAGGAGAGGTTTGGTGGTCCCGGTCCGGGAAACGACACAATGGAAAAGCCGATGAAGGCCACTGATGCGCAGATGGCGCGGAGAAAGTGAGTTGATTCTATACTCTCATGTTTATTCGTGATGTTTTCGCGAATGCTCGAGCTGCACGACAATGTGTATTTTTTTACACCTATTGTCAAGAAAAAAAAAAGAGCAATGTGTATACCCCCAGCACCCTTCCCCCAGCACCCTTCCCTCAAACCATACCACTCTCCACGCAGCGAAAATGTCTTTCGCACAAGTGAACGCTCTGCTCGGCGCCCTCTCCGTGAAGGAGACCATGGGCCCCCCTCCCCGCCCATCACCGCAAGCGTCAGTACCTGCTCTGCTCCTCTTGCGGCCTCTTGCATGCTACTGTTGTGACTCCTAGACGAGAGTATCACTGACACGACACTCTACAGAATTGCGGCAGCTAAGAAGATCCGCCCGGGCGCACAGCGTTCGGCATCGCCCTTCGCCCCTGCGCCGCCTGCGGGAGCCAACGCTCCCCAATCCTTCACAATGACAGGCGGTAGCAATGGCAATGGCAATGCCTTTGCTTTTGGAGCAAACACACAGCCAGCATCTTTCCAGTTTGCTGCTTCTCAGACCCAAAGCAATCCATTCGCAGGATTCGGCCAGACACAGACTGCGCCGGCGACCACACCATCCTTTACAGCATTCGGCCAGTCACAACCGGCCACAACCACCACAACTCCCTCCAGCAATCCCTTCGGCCAGACACAGCCGGCGACTGCGAACCAAGCCTCATTCGGCGGATTTGGCCAGTCACAACCATCCTTTGCGACTACGACCTCGTCCAGCAACCCCTTCGGCCAGTCACAGTCGGCGACTACAAACCAAACCTCATTCAGCGGATTTGGCCAGTCTCAACCATCCTTTGCGACCACGACAAGCTCGTCCAGCAATCCCTTTGGCCAGCCGCAGCCACAGTCGGCGACTGCGACCCAGACCTCGTTCAGTGGCTTTGGTCAGTCAAACACAGAGCCTGCCAACGACAGTCTCTTCCCCGGATGGACGCCACCGGATAGCAGCAGGGCCAACACGCCGGCTGCCGGAACGAGCCAGCCGCAAGCCGAGCCCGCAAAGACTTCCCTCTTCGCCAACCTCAATCAGACAACTGAGTCTGGCAAGTCGAGCAACATGTTTTCTGGTATTGGTCAGCAGCCGCAACAGAACGGCGCTAGCAACCCATTTGCCGGATTCGGTCAGCCGCAAGCCGAGCCTGCCAAATCAAACCCGTTCGGCAACATGACCCAGTCACAGCCACAGTCACAGCCCGAGCCTGCCAAAGCAAACAATCCCTTCAACAGCTTTGGACAAACACAATCCGACGCCAGCCGCGCAAGCACCCCCTTTGCTGGAAAGCAGCCCGAGCCTGAGAAGCCGGCCAACTTGTTCGCAGGACTTGGTCAGCAGCCGCCGCAACAGAACGTCGCAAGCACTCCCTTTTCCTTTGGCCAGAAGGCACCCGAGGCTGAGAAGCCCAGTAACCCTTTCGCCAGCATTGGACAAGCGAACGCCGAGCCTGCCAAGCCCAACCTTTTCTCAGGATTCGGTCAAGCGCAATCCGAGAACAGCCGTTCAAGCACTCCCCTTGCCACTAAACAGCCCGAGCCTGCCAAGCAGAACGTCTTTTCAGGATTCGGTCAGACCCAATCTGATAGCAGTCGCGCAAGCACACCCTTTGCCGCAAAGCAACCCGAGCCTGAGAAGCCCAAGGATCTCTTTTCTGGCTTCAGCCAGGCGCCTAAACAGAACGGCATCATGCAGACTCCCAAGCCAAACGGCGAGAAGACCGGTCTTTTTGGTGCGAGCATCCCAGCACCAACGACGCAACCCTCTGGTGGTAGTGTTTTTGACTCCCTTCCTAAGCCACCTCCATCGCAATTCAACTTCAGCTCCGCTGATCCGAAGCAAGTCTATCGGGAGGAGGATGATGACGACGCCACGGCCAGCAACAAGGATGGTGATGCTGAGGCAGTCTCCGAGACACCCAAGCCTGCGCAGCCTAGAAGCCTCTTCGACCGCATTGAAAAGGCCAGTAACCAGCAGCAAACGTCCGCGACGCCCAAGGCCGCGCCGCCCAGAAGTCTCTTCGACCGTATTGACAAAGTCAACGGCACACAAGCAGCCTCCGAAACGCCAAAGGCCGCACCGCAAAAGAATCTTTTCGAACGCATCGACAAGGACGATGGAAAGACTCAGACCTCCACCGGCTCCAAGTCGACAACCTCCGACGACACGCCAAAGGCCGCGCCATCTCTGAGCGCCTTCCCAGCGCCTGCACAGCAATCACCGTCCGTACATCAGCATCCTCCACTCAATGACCTTAGGAAGGCATCGGCATTGAAGAATCTGAATGAAGGCGTCATTGCACATCTCAAGAACCAGGATCCGACGACCGATCTGACACAAATTTACCTCTTCGCAATGCAAGCGTCCGCCCAAATTCTCGGCAAGCCTCTGCCGTCATTTGGTACATCGGCTATGCCAAAGCAGCCTGCTCCTCCTTCAGGAGGTGGTGGAGGCAACCAGTTCTCATCAAATGCCGCTCATGCACCATCATCGACCAACGGGTCTTCCGCATCCGCATCCTCATCCGCACCCGCACAGAAGTTTCCTCAAGCTATGCCACCATCTGGTAGCGTATTCAACGCCAACACAGCCACTCCAAAAGTTTCTGGTCAGAACTTGTTCAGCAAGCCACCGAGCACTGCACCGCCCGCAAACAAGCGCATGTTTGAACATGACAGCGAGTCCCCTGTCCAGCCTGCAACGGAGAAGCGGGCCAAGCCATCAGGCATCACTACTTCGCCCACGAAGAAGCGCGCTTTTGCGCAGGATGACGAGTCAGCACAGCCTGCGACCGAGAAGCGGGCCAAGGCATCTGCCCAGCCCCCGCCAGACACCGCCAGTAAGACGATGCGATTGTTTGCGGAGACACTCGAAAAGTCGCAGAGCACCGAGACCGGCAAGACCGGCCAGTCGAGCGCCTTCCCAAGCWTCAAGCCGTCAACTTCCGCTTCAGGATTCACTCCGTCTACCTCGTCCTCCTCAGGGCTCAAAGCCTCAGCATCGACTGTCTCACCTACCAGTGCCAACAGCGCATCTCAGGCTCCTCAGGAAGCCGCTCCTCCGGCCTCGAAGCCTCCGCCATTCGAAATGCCGAAATTTGAGCCTGCCAAGAATGGCCCCGGCAGCTTCCTGTCCTCTTTCGGTGCCAATGCGCAGAAGACTGAGGAGGAGGCTCGCAAGAAGCGCATGCTTGACGATTATGATAGCGATGAAGAAACCAAGGAGCAGTGGCTGAAGCGTGATCGCGAGGCGCAGGAGAAGAAGCGTAAGGAAATGCTAGAGGCCGCACAAGGCCTCAAGCTGCMCACTTTCGGTACTGCCGCGCCAACAAAGGTTAGCTCTTCTGAATCCATAGCAGCTGAGAAGTCGCAAGGCAAAGGCGACAACACGTGGTCGCAGTCCACTCCCATCAAGTTTGGCACATCCACCGACGCGCCATCCGCTACTCCAGCGACGACCAAGCCAGTTGGCAACCTCTTTGGATCATTCAATTCAACCMCCCCCGCGGCTCCCTCACTCTCTGGCAGCTTATTCGGTGCTACGCCGGCCATCCCCGCCACTCCGGCCGTCACCACAACCGCCGAAGGTAGCGACAAGGATGATGATGAGAATACCGAGGACCCCAGCGCACCTCAGGATGACCTCGCCGGCCTTCTTCCAGCAGAGCKCAAAGATAACATTGTGTTGATGGAAATGCAAGACACCAAGACGTCGAGGATGGAGGACAGTGAACAAGTCGACGCTGATGGCAAGAAGAAGAAACATTGGGCCAGCAAAGCGAATGGCCGTCTGTTCGTCTTGAAGAACAAGAACACGGGCAAGATCCGCATCTTGTGCAGAGCTCCTCAGGGTCGGCCCCTTCTCAACTACAACGCCCTCCAAGGAACCAAGTACACGGTCGCCGGCAAGAAGAACAATATGGTCAACGCCRTGTTCATGGATCACATCTACGACGATCCGCCCCAGATCGCTCGGTTCATCATCACGGCCAAGACTGCCGAGGAAGCGAAGGATCTCGCTCGTCATTTGACTGAAGGAGCGTCGCAGTAGACGATCTCCATGAGATTTGAAGAGGAAAAGCAAGGAAAAAGCAAGGGAAAGGCAGGGAAGTGGGAAATGATTGGGATGCATAAGCGCCGGAGTTTTGAAATTTTCATGATCTGCGTTGTTCAACGACGCCACCATTGCATTGCGAGGAGAACTTGTACAATTGCATTGAAGCTCACAGGATTGCCCATAGGAGCAGCTTCATTTGATGATACCACCAGAGAGAGAGCGAGCGAGATTCTGATAGAATGCGAGGAATGAAGAGATGTCACCGTTTGAAGTCTTGTCTGTCTGTTCGTTTCAACTGTTTCAATGTTCGCTCGTGACTGTGATGTTGACTTGCTTGCTTCTTTCCTTGATGACGATGACGGCCTCATCGTGCAATGTCACCATGAGGGCAGGAAGAGCGATCTGTCCAATGAAATGTCCTGAAGCCATTCCAACGCGCGATCTGGCCCTTGAAAAGCCGTTGCAGCCACCAGCTCGTTTCTCTGCAATCCAGCAAGGCCGTTCCTCCACAATCCAACACGTTCAATCTCTTGCCAGTACGCATCACCAATCTCCCATGAGCGGATGCTGTCCACCATGTAGATCAAGTTGCTCCACCTTCTTCTCCTCCTCCTCCTTCTCATCATCATCATCATCATCAACATGACCAACTACAATAAAGTCCTCAACAACCGCAGTCCCATTCAAAATCCATCCAATCTCCTCCACAGAGCACCGCCCCTCCATATCAAGAACATAACACTCATGCAACGGAGCAGGCAGCACTGAATTCTTCCTCCACCACGTATCCCTCGGACCAGAAGTCGAATATTGATCCTTATGCGTAGCTTGATATTCCCGTAAATCCACGGTCCCAGTGGCAACATCTTTCCCCGTGAGCGCTCGCATGAAAATTCTATAGGCGGCTTCCGGTTGGTATGAAKGGACCATGTGTCCGGCTTGGAAAACCCGGGTGAAAGAAAAATTTCCGAATTGGCGGATTAGACCGGTTTCCTCCTCCATCCCCCCTGGAGTAGTGGAGGTGATTAGAGGCGTGTAGCCTGCTTTGGCGAAGTCTTTGGCGTGCGTCCAGGGGATGTTTAGGGAGGTGTTTTCTCCTCCTATCCACTGCGAATACCGTTAGTTGAGAGATATGTTCTTTCAGAATCATGTGTGTGAGACTTACATTGCAAGCGAAATCACGATCTCCGTGGAATAGAGCAACATTCACCCCGTGCTCCAATAAGWATGCGATTTGATCCTTCTGTCCCCCTTTCACAAGATCCCCAGTGCGTGAGAATGCATGAGCGACTGTGGGAGAAACCCAAGAGTGATTGACAGGAACTCCAAAGGCTCGCTGCGTCTCATGCTGATTGAGCCAGCCAATCATGTAGGGCGGTGGGAAGGGATCCGTAGCTTCATGAGTGATGTCGAATCTACCTCCTTTCGCAGCTCGAACAAAGGTTCCATCACTGATATTGGTAGCCTGCTGGCTCGCATTGGAACAAAATGTATTGGTCTTCTCGACATCTCCGTGGTCGTGCGGATCAGTTTTACGGGCCATTTCTCGACATTGGTTGATACCGTCGAGAGCACCGCYGGACTTGTAGAATTCGTGCATGCTGTGTTCGTATTCTGCTTTGGTGATGGCTTCGACTCCGTAGGTGTTGTTGTAGGCGAATGTGATTTCTGAGGAAATCATGTCTGGCGCGTCGATGCAGCCGTTGATTACTCCGAGAGTGGTGAGGTGGAGTTTGTGGCCATCAATGGTTCCTTTGTCGATCTTGGCGTTCTGATGGGCGAAGTAGTCCCAGAAACCGGGACCGTAGTGACCACCATATGACTCCGTGAAGAGCGCGATTTGCTCATCATTGGGCTTGTATTGTGGGAATTCCTTTCATCAAGAGTCAGTGGATGGAAGGGAGAATCGGAAGGGTACAGCTTACTTCGAACCAAGTCTGGGCCATGTGCCATAGTGCTACGGCAGCATGCTGAGTGCTGTTGGCGGTATTGTTGATGTTCTGGCTAGACACGGTCCCGACGAGGAAAGTGTTGTTCGTTTCAGGAACTCCGTCTGAAAAGTCCGTGGGCTGGATCCCACCATTCTCCAAGCCGCCCTCGTTGGCGAGGTCTACAGTGACATTCGTCGGGATATCATAAGAGTAACCGACCTGGTTTGGCTGGTCGATGAAGAGTAGGTTTGCTTCGTTGTTCCACGACCAAGGATTCAGGTAAGTAGTTTTGGAATCGTTGGAGACGAAACAAGGACCTAGAAGTGAAGGGGGAAAGTGTCAGCAATGTCTCTAAAATTGAGGGAGGAGAAGGAGATGGCGAACCATTCTCCGACAATGCCCCAATCATACTGCTTCCTCCTGGCCCGCCATTGAGCCAGATAGCAAGTGGTGCATTCGCAGGATCTTTTCTTGACTCAAAAAACCAATAAAATGTGTTCAATGGGTAGTTGTTGTCCTCATGCGTCTCGTTCAAGGCATGAGGTGGGAGATGAACATATCCTGTAACACCGTCAGTCATTGATGATCATAGTAGAACCCTTTCATCCACGTCAACAGGCTCACCAGCATAAGACTTTACTCCAGGCGTCGTTTCACAGAGTCCTGGCTCCTTGTAGGATATCCTCACGCCGGGATGGAATTTCGATTGCAGCTCTTTGACTCCTTCCGGTGTCGGAGGGAATTGGGCATTGATAAGGCTCGCGGCTGATATTGCTGTCACAAGCAACGCTTTCAACGCCATTTCTGTGAGATGCTCTCCTGGGGGGGAGATGTCTTTTGAATGGATAGATGGTAAAGCTTGTTTGTGGAAAGGATGTTGTTGATCGATGGCGCTTGAACGGCCAACTTTGATGGCCGAAGGATTCGGCGGAGCTCGGAGTTCACGGTTTACAGTGCAACTCCGGGGGCTAAAAGGGCAGGCGGGAACGATTGATGATGTCGAGAAAGGGAGGTATGATTGATCATGGCGGCAAGAGGGACTGACCGTTGTCTTTGTGAAGTGAAATGGTATGACATGGCTCCGCTCGCATCATACAAGACACAGTCGAACAAGTACAAGATTTTGGCACATTTCTTTACTCCTATTTTGTTTACATTTGAGAGTCAGCTATATATACTTCATCGCCGTACTGGAATTTGGTCAATCTAACGAGCTTCGGCCACTTAGTTGGTCTCTGGCATCATCCATCTGGAGCACACACAACGACCCTACCATTCAAAAGGGTGGCTCGAGCAACATGCTTCGATCGGCTGAACTGCTGCACTGCACTTTCAAGCAGTTGATTCGGAAGAGTTCTCACACACCACTTGTGCATCTCGTTCAAAGGTTCGATTGGTTGACAGGCCGAACGACAAATCCCAGTCTTGGGAAATGAATGCGTGTCTCGACTGTCGCTGGAGTCTCAAGTGGTTGCGGTTTAATGACAATCTCTTCTGGCGAAATCGCCACGAGCGTACCAACAGTAGGACTGTCAAAAGTCAGCAACGTATATAACACATTCAATCGAATCACGTACTCGTCTCTCCCAGTATCATCCGGAGCCACAGACACCAGACTACCCTCCTTCAAACCCGTCTTACTGTCCAATTCAGAATGTGTTGACTTTGGCGTTGGCAGTAAAAGCGACTTCTTCCCCAGCTTAGGGGCTTTCTTCATTTGCTCCACAACCTTCTCAAACGATGTGTTCTTGTCCTCCACTGGCGGCAATTCATCAAAGAACGTTTGAACTCGACGATACCAAGCCCAGACTCCCGGATATCTCTGTGCATTGAAAACAGGCCTTGTACCTTCTAGCTCCGTATCGCTGGCACCTCCCGCCGTCAAATTCGACACGAGTCGTCCAGCAGAAATCTCACTTCCCCACAGTAGCTGATAGTAAACCGAGATATCAGCCATAGACGGCGAAGATGTCGAGAAAATCCACGGGCCCTCGGTCTCTGCAAAAAGTGGCTCAAGCATACTCAACTGCATATCTAATCTGAGCAGATTTTCCGGCAGCTTCTTCTCAAGTTTGTCTGGGTCAAGTTTATGCCCGATCAATTGTGCTCGATCAGTACCGAAGGAACTCCGCCAGATGCTCGCGGGCATCAACCCTGTCGTCACACGAAAGAGCGGTCGATCAGTCCAGTAAGAAGCGAAACCACGAATTATAGGACGATAATTCCTCCCGTCGGCAGCGGAAGGGTATAAACTGTTGTAGCCTTCGGATTTGGGGAAGAAGTGTTCCAGCGCTTCGCAGATCAAGGATGTATCGCAGTAGAGCTCACTTCCAATGGCGAGGACGGGAATTTTGCGGTACGTCAGGTGGAAGTTGTCTTTTAGAGGAGGTCGTGGCATCATGCTGGGGACTGTGATGAATGTGTATGGAATCTGCTTCAGTCGGAGTACGTGGCGGACTTTGATTGTGAATGTCGAGCTCTCGTAGCCGAAGAGGACCACGATTGGGGTGCTCATCTTGGATGTCTTGCAGTGAGATTACGAGAGTATGGAGAGTTGTTGGTGCTGTCAATGTAAAGCACTTTCATCCGCTGAGCCTACCTCGGCCAGGATTCCCAACGGCGCCAAGCCCGGTGCAAGAGAGCTATATATACGAGTAAAGCTTTCTCGGTTTCATCCAATCAGCGCTTCCGATGTGGTCTAGTGGTGAGAAGCCCGCGCCCAATCTACCCGTCGAATCAATGCTAACAAAATCATCAGGTTAGGATTTCTCGCTCTCATAATGTACCGAGGAGGCCGGGGTTCAATTCCCCGCATCGGAAAAGTAGCAGCAGCGTCTGCATCAGTCTTTTTGCTCATGGTTGAAGCATGGTGTGGCATAAGGCCATCTTTTTGCCCGCGGGTGAGATCTTCGCTCAGGAGGTAATTTAGCCATTTAGCCAGCTTTAAAGCCCCACAAAGTCAGCAGTACGGCACTTAGCATCTTTCATTTTATCCCCTCGAGCCGAGAGAGGTGCTTGCAATATTCAATTGCTGAGATAACTCTCGAATAATTCTTGTGGTAGTGCTCACAAATTAGAGTTTGAAATTCGGCGCTAGCGAAATTCCGCACACATCACTTGTGCCAGGATATACCAGCACTCTTGCGCATCAACCACACAACCATACTGGCCATACATATATTCGTTGTACTCCCACGGTCATCGCGATCATCATTAGCGTTATCTGCAGACAGTCTGAGAGGTCGCAGCTTTCGTCTGACTGGAGAGAGGGGTTTCTCATGCAAGTCGTCGAGCAACTTGGGCAGTGTAGCTCCGAGCACGACATCGCTTGTGGCATAAAAGCGAAGGCAATGGTGGCAGACGCAACGACGTCGATATTGAACTCCAGCCATATCTCCTGCACGATCTGAGATGCGGTATCCGGCTTCAAACAGGTTCTCAGGCTTGCATATTCGTGCCGCGGCCTGTGAGATTTCATACAGGACTTTCCAGAAGTACGATATTCCAACGTGAGTTACTATAACATGATCCGTCGAGCGCATAGCAGTGAACGAACACCTGGACTTCAATCAGTATGCCCGGCCATACATTAGCAAAAGATTGGTCTTCCTTGGACAACAAAGCTACGTATCATTCAAGACTTCATTCTTCATTGAGCAACATATGTCACAAGTGCGTTGATCACTTAACGCATGCGTCTCAAGTTCTTCTTATGTTCTTGATCTTTTTAAGTCCTCCCTTAGCGTTCCACGGCAAGTATGTAGACCTCTCTCAACACTTCACTTGCCATCTCGATTATCATTGTCTAAATCAGTAGTTGCAAACGTCAAACGTGAACACCACCTTCGTACAGCATACCCGAACATCCCGATGATACAATTACAATTCAACGAACATGAGAACCACTTTCACAGATGACGCTAAGGCGTCCCGAAACCGGCATCTCTCAACGATGTTTTATAACCCATCCACCAGTGCTTCCACCGTGGTCAATAAAACTTTCCTTACGCCAGACCGGAGGCAATCGTTCGACTATTAGCTCTCGCCAAAGCTCAGGCAATACATCTAACATATCCCATTCTGATGGGTTCGACCACAAATTTGATGGTAGTCGATATTGCTGTTTCCCATGTGGAGCTTGGAAAGGCGGCGGTCTTGCTCAGCGAGGCCAACTCGTCTTTGGAAGTTGTTTCGGCCAAAGTACTTCATTCCCAACCACTGCTGTCAGCGAACAAACAGACAAATTGCCAACGCTTCCTGGCCGTGGGAGTAGAATCACAATTGGTCGTGCACTCGGCGATGAGATTGACAAAGCCTTTGCTGAGAACGACATGATGAGACAGCAGTATCGCATGTTCGAGTTGGTCCGTACTCCTTGCTATGGATTCGAACACACACTGGATAGTGTCGCGCGACCGGAAGAGTCCTACCATGGTGGCGCATTCTTAGATGATGTACCCACGGAGGAAATCGGATTTGAGATGGAAGCAAGAGTCTCTGGTGACCTGATCGAGGAAATTCGAAATAGATGGATACCCCACAACGGGAGTAAGATTGACCCAAACATGCCTGTCAATTGTTCGGACCCAATGGTACTCAGTTGAAGGTCATGAGCGTGTCGAGTGAGTGGCCTTTACTGCACACTTTCGAATGGCCTACACAGTTGCTAGAGATGCCATCGCACGATTGTGATCTGATTTTTTCGTCGCCCTAGAAGAATTCGGTGGGATTGGTCACTTCGCTGCATTGGCTTAGCCGCACGTCCACAGAGGTATGCATATGCTACACAACTGACATGAACAAAGTCCGGCTTTCCATCTGGTAGATGAATCAGACGAATTCTTCAGCGGACGAGTGACTGACCGACGTTGAGGTCCACGGCTTGCGGTAAGAGCACCGATGAAGCAAATCAGGAAGAACAGCCATCAACCAAGGTCTAGGCCGTTGCCGATTTGGGAAACATTTCCAAGCGTATAGACTGCACAAACTGGAATAAGATGTATGTACCACGGAACTCGTCATAAAGACGCTGTATAGCGCTGTTTGGGCAATTGCCTATTCCGGTATCTGCCAATCATTCGGGGAGATGTATGACCGTTCCGCTTTGACCGCTTTAGGCAAATATCATTTCACTGCAGAACTTGATCGGGGAAATTGTACAGCGTTGTCTTATGATTACCTACAACGTTATACTGTTGAGCTGTCCACACTATTGCACCAGAGGCCAGACTATATAGAAGCCAGATGCACTCTGCTATCTCTCACATATCCAACAACCACCTGTCTTTCCAGTCAACCAAAACCCATATATTTATCCTCTCAAGTTTCCCGGCATCCACCCTATCAAGTATGTTACCTACTGTTAGATACCACTGCTTTCAACCTCCCGAGACGGACTGTTCTGTCTAAGGCCAACATGAAGTTCCTCTCTCTTATCGCCCTCTTCTCTGCCGCAGCCTTGGCCGCCAAGTATGAACCGGGGACTCCTTGCCACACGAACGATGAATGCAACAAGAACTGTATTGCTGCGAGATGGACCATCACCCATGACGACGGCGATTACTATCTGGCATGCGACACCAAGACAATGAACCCAACGTACGGTTACCGAGGAACGTGCGATTCGCTACCTCCTGGTTCGGGTCACCCAAAGCATTTCGGCGCCCYGAAATCAGGCCCTTTCCCCGATGCAAAGAAGACCGAAGAAGCCTGCACGGCAGTTGGTGGCAAAAACTGCCGCGGTGGTTGTGTTGTAACCGCCAAAAGATCCAGCGACGGCGATACTCGTGCATCGTGGGACCAGGCGTGCAAAACTACAAACAGCCCCAGTAGGACTTTAAAACAATACGCAAACGAGGTTGAAGCGAACGTGAACGCTTTATGCGAGGAGGCGTCGAACCCCACTATGTAGTTGGCACCAGACGTGTCGTGGAGGCTTTCGGTGTGATAGATGAGCATGTTGTCATTGTGTATCAAATTTACAGATAGCAGGCAAAGACTTAATATTAGCTTAATTTCAGGAAAGAAGTGTCAAAAATTCAAGAACATTCACTTGGAGAGATTCACTCACTTGATTTGTAATAAAAGAGCCTCCTAGCAACTGAGCTAGTGTAGATATTTAGGGGTTTCGRATCACTCCTAGGTACATAAGCAAGCAATCAAAACAATCCACTTCAAAAACACACCATTCATACGATCCTGTGCATCTAGAGGATGATCAATCTAGGGGAAGTCGCGGGTTCGTGATCTTCGGGAATGGGCCCATTCGCCGAATACCATACTCAATTCGCAGAACGCTACTTCACCGTCTTCCTCGGAAGCAGTCCAAGAGTACCACCCCACGCATACCTGGCGCTGCTACGCTGGCTGGACGAAGGGCCTCGAAGGCCGACTCAGGGGTTCGGCGAGATCAAACCTTTGGGATCAGTCAAAGATTGCTGGAAAACGTCTCCAAATCATTCTATTGGTGGCGAAGTCGTGTAGCTTCTCGCAAACCAAAGTTGGTGAGCGCAGTGTCTGTTGTTGTAGCCTGCCACATTTCGTCCCGAGCCACCCGTATGTAATGTTAGAAATCCGAGCATCTCATCAACGGTTAAATCTTTCTCACTCTCATCATCATTTACAGATTCAATGAAGACTGAGCTTCTCCCATCAGTGGCTCGAGCATGATTGTACTCACTGGTCGAGCAATCTTGATCTTCATTCCGCATTCTTGCTCTTCACGAGACGGTCGGTCCTGAATGTAGGGGAAAAGTGATGGAGTGGGTACTGATAGAGACTCTATGCCTATTGAGACATCCGGAAGTTACACCTACAACTCATAAAAGAGGACAATGCGGGACCTCACCCACATCCTGCGCTGCACAACGGATGTTATGGCTTTCAGCACCTTGCCTGATTAAATGAGACCACTCAACTGCTTGCGATATCAGCGGACTCTACCCATCATGAGACTATCGAGGAATGTGCCGTCAAGGGGTAAGTGGAATTCTTCGTCAAGTGATGAATCGATTTGCACGGTAGTAGGGGAAATATGAGCTTTGATGAGGTGATGTTTGCCATTGAGACGCCTTGTTAGACCATCGGACATGTATCAAAATACTTCCACCGTCATGGTAGATCAGAGAGGAAATTCGTCTTCTTGGAATCACCAAAGTCGGTCAGATTGAAAGAAGATCTGAGTGTGTTGCATTGAGTTCCATTCCTCTTAGTACTCCCGTTTACTGACGGGTCCAACATGATCAATCACCATTAGTAGAAAGGATTCACCATCAACCCACTACCCGCTTCAAGAAATCCAAAAGCCGACCCTGCAAGTATTCCATACGCCTCAATAGCCTGTACCGGAGACCTCTGCGCAAAAGGATGATCCCAATCGATCCATCCTTGCTGTATCTCCACCAAACTATCAGCAGACGTGAACTCGTCAAACCGCAACTCCAAGTCATCATCAGGGCCCTCATAGTGGTACTTAGTGTACAACCACTTCCCATCGCCATTCTTCTTCGCTGACCTCCAGATCCCGCGTCGATGTGTGGTTGTCTCGTAGTAGTAACTATTGCTCATCAGTGCGTAACGTCCAGCTACCATGTCCGTGGCGGTACTGTTTGCTTCGCCTTTGTATTGAATCCGTTGGCGGGCTTTGACGTGGTAGGCGTCGTACCAGCAGGCATCAACGCAGGAAGCGTAGCCTGGGAATATTTGTGGGGGAGAGATCCAGGAAGGTGTACTAGTCGATTGAAGGTTGACGCACGYTGTATCTTTTTTGGAGGCGGGAGAGCAGGGCCATCTGTCGAGTGAGGGGTGGTTGGCGTCGTTTCGGGTTTCAAGAGACACTTCGTTGGGCGGTACAATACTGTCTTGAGAGGGTAGACTGTAGGCCGAGGATAACAACAGTAGGAGGGTGGCCGTTGAATACATCTTTGAAAGCGACATCATGCTTGCAAGATGTATGTATATGCAGAATTGGGAAATGATAATGTCTGGGACTCATCGAATTATAGCTGCATCCAGCAGTAATCCTGGTATTTCTTCCGTATACAAACTCGGAGTAGTGCCATGCCCATTCATGGTCTAGAATCGTGTACTACCTTGTAATTATCGCTTGCGCGCATATTTAGGCGATTTCTTCCATTAGAGGCATGTGTAATCCATAGGGAGCGTGCCAAGAGCGCCACATATCCACTTGATGTTGAGGGCAAGATGTATCGATGTATCAGCATTGCAATTTTACTTCGGTGCATCTCGTGTGGTAAACACATTAATACACGTCCAACCGCTAAGATGCAACAACCTCGAGCCAGCGCGACCGTCGTAGTACGAGTATTTTGTACGAATTAGTCGAACGCTTGCTGATCCTCGTCAGACTCGGGTCGTGTTTGAGCGGCGAGCGTAAACGGCAGGTTTTTCTTGTTCAACATTAGCCAGACGCTCGAGGCGTTTGTGAGCACTAAGCTGCTCTTACGATGCTCTCGTGCGAGRATCGTATCATCCAAGACGTCCTTCTTGAATCTTGGGGCCTCGACAGTCTTCCATGCCAACAAAGGTGTTCACACCGTGGAAGACTGTACGATGGGAATCATTGTCACCAAATGGAGAAACCTATCGTCGTTGTCGCGCTCTAGAATATCCGATAAGGCCCACGTTGAAAATGTGCTGACCTCTGGAGCTGTGTCACTCAAGGTACAAAAAATTGTTCCTGGTCAAAGGCTTCCTAGAGATGAAGATGATCTCAAGTCCACAGTCCTCCACAGAGCTGCCACTCCAAGAAGAACGTACCATAAGTTGTGAAAGCCGACTGAGAGAGTTGCACGTTGTTCTCTCGCCACAACTGCTTCTCTTGGAGCCAGTAGAACGTCACTCCACGACCTAGTCATTCGGCAAACAAGTCTTTTTTCACGCTCGCGATGTTGAAAATTACAGTCCCATCGGGATTGGCGACCGAGATCGTGACAGCATCCAGACCGCTCTGATCTGGTTTGCGAAGACGACGCGTATGACTGTGCTCCCCAGCATATGCATTCATCATCACCGCTCTGTCATGGTTGGCGCCGTTGTTAACGCATGCTCCATTTGCGTTTACTTTCGTCCAGCCCCTCAGAGCGTTGATGCCATACCGCATGCAGAGATGTTTGTTGGCCTCGGTAAAGGTGATGTAGTATCTCCCGGTAGTATGAGCGAAGAGATACCCACGCTGGTTGACGGATATCCCGTTACAGTTGTACGCTGTGGAACTGTTGTAATCTGGAGGACTTGTCGAGCTCGTATATCTCACGGCGCACGTGCTACTTGGCCTCCCGATGGAAGCAATTGTGCTGTTGTAGAAGTCGCCGTTGGACTGTCCGGCACCTATCTCAGCAGCTTTGATCAAGTCAAGATCGTATTGGCGCCAGKCCTACTGGTTTGTATAAAGCATACCGAAGTCCTTGGTTGACGTATCGGCTAGGAATTAGAGAGTATGCCCCGGTTGTTGTCGTGATAGTGAGAGCGGGTTGTGTCGTAATTGCAGTATCGTAGAGGCTGAAATAGTCGTACGGTAAGTGGCAGTGTGTAGGAATATTGCAGGAACGACGGTCACTGGCGGAGGATAACCTGAAGGTTACAGTGTCATATATCGCAAAGATCGAATGGTAGCACATTCGACCATAGATGCATGAAAGCAAGCCATCCCGTCCGCTCTGGCCTATTGAACCATGTAATCGTTTGATCAGTACTCAGGTGGGTGACCACTGGGGAATCCCAAATGTTGAATGTAATTATTATTTTTGCTTCTGGGATGTTGGTCCTTTTCAAGGAGGCAAGTGAAAATTTGCAAGTCTTGGCATTTTTTGGCGGACCAGCGCCTGTCAGCTGCCAACCATCTTCACCTCACTTAACTTTCGCACAGCTTCCTTCAGCTTCAGGAATATCATGCTTTTATTGGTATTAAGTTATGAATGATGAGGTGCWCGTGGGCTAGTCTCTCAAACTACACAGATATTCACTACGAGCTATTAGACAGCTGCTTAGTACCACACCCTAGCGTATTTAGAGAAGGTCAGCAGATATTTTGTCTGAGTAGATGGCAAGACCATCTCTCTGATAGTTCCTAAATGATGCAAGTTCTTGTAGGGTGTACTGGAGGTCGGGTCGCTCCGACTGTTGCTTCAGCTTATAGCAGAGCAGCGATGTGCCTCCTTTTGATACTTCCTCGATCTTGTACTGATCATGAGATCTGATCTGGTATGGCGGGTGTTCCTTGACTATCTACTGCTTGTCTCTGCTTAAGAGGGAAATGGCTTAGCTGCTGCCAGTGTACCGCATATTGCGATTCGATGAGTAAGGCTTGCGAGAAAAGGAGACAACGCTAGATAAGTCGAGTGCTTTCGCAGCATCACTAGTGGGATGATCTCTGCGACTAACACCAACACCTCCACCTCGAGCGGAACAACATCAATTCAAGGCCCGCATGTTCGACCCTAAGGATCAAAACCTGCGCTACCCCCACGTGTCTGTGGAATATCGATCGCTTCCGCTACATCCATCCTGCCACCACCTAGGGATGTCCCCTCAAACTCCCTCCGCCACGGCCGGTAATCGACTGAGACACCAGAAATGATCGCGCGAGGTCACATGTGTAGCACAATTCACCAATACTGTCGTAGAACTTTTCCATACAGTTATCGTCGGCAAATATTGCGACGACCTGCCCATCCTGGAAGTCGCTGATTAGGACGCATTCCGAGACCTGGAACCCGCTGACGTCGATGTAGTTGCCAAAAGTCGCAATATCGTAGCCAAAGGTTTGGCTACCCACACATGCACCGCTAAGGTACCCCGGGACGCTTAAATTCCACACCAGAGAAGGTAGAATCGTGACTGCAAGCATTCGAAGTTTTAGCTGCACGATGCTTGTTGGTGTGGTGTATTCAAGGCTGTAGTCGTGGGAGGGAGAGGGCGGTTGGCCGTGGAATGCTTGAATGATGGTGTGTTTGTTGCAGATAGGATGGGAAGAGAGGCATGCAGGAGCGTGGTTGAAGTATCATACTGGGTATACCGGTCCTCTTATCTGGTCTCTCAGGCCAGTGAATCATCTTGTCATCCCGGGTTTCTTCCGCGGTAACATTACTTTGGCGAAGTGGTCACCGCGCCATGTTGGAATCTCGTCATGAGGCTGAGTCGTGCTTCACTCGATAGCTGTGACTGTTCGGCAATTCGCTTGCTTGTAGCGGACTTGGAATTGCATCATCTGACTGTGTTGCGCTCTACACGTCGTAGGTAGAAGTACCCAAGAATGTACATTAGACCCTGAGCTTTGGCGAGTGTGGGGACCAGACTACCAGTGTATTTCTGAGAGTATCGATCGAAGGTTTCCAGTCGACTGTTATCAAGGATCACGGTGGCTGTAGTTGGTTGAAGCAGTACAAGGCACAGAATGGGATATTCGGTAAGATTCTCCACTATCCAGGCAAGCCCTGCTCTGACGGCGAACAGACACGCCAGGCARGACACAGTCAAAGGCAGTTCATTCGCCGTGAATGCGAGTGGCTTGAGGATTCCCCATCGTCCGAGTCCCTGAGCTAAGCGGAAGTCTCCTAATCGAGCAAAGAGGTACGAAGCAAAACCAACAAAAGGCATGACGTATGCCATAGTAGAGCTCGTGTAGGCCTCAGGGTTACATGCGAGATCTGCAGCAAGCAAAATCAAAGATGCATCGACTGCAGCGCTGGTTTGAATGGGGAGGATCAAGCTAGGATATACCGCAATGTCTTGTATATCTTGTTCTCCGTTCGGCTCCAGTTGAGTCTTGGTGGCAGCAGGAGCTTTCAAGGCCACAGGAAGTTGGTCCATGTCAGAGTCTTGACGTTGCTTTTTTATAGCTTGCAGGTTCGCAACGCGGCAATCCTCGATTGTGAGAAGATGGATCGGTGTCAGTGACACTAGGAGAATCCAGGGCGATGCACCTAGCCATAAAAAGCTGGCCAGATACACTGGCTCGGATACAGCGTAAAGGAGTGTAGCCCTACCTCCTTCWCAGAACTCAGAACCTTGAATTGCCGTCCGGTTGCTGCTTATTAATTGGCTTGGCTTCCTTGGCTTGCTCCAGAAAGGAATCTCCGAAAGACCTCCGAAACAAAGTGTAAGGTAGGTACCCCCTAGTAGGTACCCCCTAGGGCAGTCACGTTATAAAGGTACCTAGGTAGGTACAACATGCACGGAAGGAATGAACACCAGAGCGTCTGAGAAGAAAGTAGTAGTAACCGCCTTCGCACAGTAGTAGGCGCAACACCACCTTGACATGCGTGGCTACTTCTTACATGGAAGCTTTGATCTCACTGACATCGCGTTGTTGCACATCGCCCCCATCAAGTCTATTCCGGATCAGGGCTCGTCAGGTCGAGCTCCTGGAGTTAAGATCATCGACAGAAGTCAGCTCTTCGATGAGGCTTTCACGATCGTGGAGTCACGTACGCCTGCGCCCCAGAGACTGTATGCAAGCGTAACCAACCAACATATCCAGATGACGGCGACACCTGCTGAGCTATCCACTTCCCCCAATAATACATCCCGTCACGATAGCTCTGCTTGCCACCACCGGGGAGCGATGGGCGTCGGAGATGTTGTTCCAAATTAGGTTCCAGCGAAGAAATTCAACTTTCGACAGCCGACTTGGACTGTCGGCTGAAAGACTCCGTAGAACATACGATGGCTTGCTTTTCATACATCCATGGTCGAATGTGTGAATGTGTGAATGTTGACATTCTTGCCATGTATGAGCCCCTGAACTTCTTGGTGTCCTTCACTTTTGAAGACCGCTAGATCAGTTGGTCGCCCACGGATCGACAATATACAATCATGACCTACTAGATGGCATGCCGGTAGATAGACGCTCTCATCCGGCACGATAGACTCTTCGACGATTGTCACTACCGAGGTGCTCAATTAAGCTATGTTAGCGCGAGTTTGCAGTCATAGCCCTGAGTAAGGAGAACGGAGTATATCAACTACCTTTAGGGCTTACTACTATATACGTCAATCTGTATACAATGACAATAGGGCAAAGAACGCTTCGACTTTGGGCGCATTATATAGGGTGCTTGGCTTTTGAATGTTGTACATACTCTGTCATACATGCGGCAAAAGCCGAACAAATTGCAAGGAATCTCGCCGCCAATGTGGGTGGAAAGCTCACTTGTCTACGGCTCCTATTGGCCTAACTTTGTTCATGGGGAAAACGGAATATTCCCATATGCATGACAGACTCTGGAAGTGATATTTGCTGGTTAGGGCAGCGAAAGATCTAATGCTGATGCTTCTTCCAACGAGGGAGAGACCAGCAGGTATATATAAACAGACCAGAGTGCCGTAAATCCTCTCTTCTCTTCCACCACCTTCTACTACAACAACAAAATCTCCCTATCTACCAACAACATAACCGCTACTATGCGTTTCACGATTGCCATTTCCCTCCTCTTCGCGGCACTCGCTGCTGCCACGCCCGCTGCAGTACCTGAAGCCCAACAGATTGCCAATCGCTGTCCTATCTGTGTAGTGTCCTGTGAGGGGTCAGGCTGCAACGGTATGAACAACGATGGTAGTTGTAGCAAGGGCTGCCAAAGAACTGTAAGTCAAACTTCCCTTGGAGTAGCTCATGATTTGCTTGGTCGATCTCACAATGGTATGCTAACGTATCTCTCGCTCTAGTCTAGATGTAACGGGGTAAGAACACCATGGAAAGCTTTCTTAAGCTTCTAACCCTGCTTGACATTGCAATGACGATGCTAATATGTATTTCGGAATGAATAGAGTGGATGTCTTTGCAACTGTGTAAGTAGATGTACCACAGCCGATTGAGCAAGGCTTGCTTGTACTAATCTGGTCTCTCGTGTAATAGTAAATCGGACCTCTGGCTTTCATGCATCTGTCCATGGTCGTGGACATTGGAAAAGGCTACATGAAAGCGGACCGAGAATTTTTGGGGAACAGGGGCAATCTTTGCTGATACACCCATCGTGGCATGATCTCGACACGCCCTACAGATCAAGTATTGAGCATTGGCAAGGCCTATCTGGGTACGGGAGGATACGTGTGGTAGTCCTGTCTAGAGAAGCAAATTACTCTGTTCATCCAACATCAGAACTGTCACTCAATACGTCTCCATACACCTCGATCAAGCTCAGTGTGAAGACTCTCGATAACCACGCTTGGAATTGACAGAGATTCCCCATGTAGTGCGTCTATCATGATAACTCTGGCGAGAAAATCGAGAATTGCAGTCCTTCAGACCCCTGGGAGACGAACGAGGCACTTTAGTACGTTTCTGCGGAATTGACCTGCCCGGCCCCGGGTCGACTTTCCATGTCAAAGCAGCGCCTAGAGGATATCTCACAGTTGGACACTTCATAGCCACTGTGAATTTCTGGCTGATCACCCACGAGGGGCAGCTCAGATGGACGGTCTGTTTCTTCGGCAGTAACCCACTTGGACAGCACATTGATCTCTTCGTAACGCCACGACCACTCAGTACCTTGATTATTGATAAAGGCGGGTTCGTATAATGAATGGCGTGCAGCTTCCTACAGTGCTAGATCCTTGGCAAAATTGCAATCAATGGGTGGCTACGATATCTTATTCTCATGTTTACTGTGCTTCGACCGGCAACGTATTCGCTTGACTTGAAGCAAGACCGAGAACATATAATCTACGATTCAGATTCCATACCGCACTCCTACCCACTCAGATCACGAGCTTACGGCGACCATCGTGCAGACATCCCCATAAGACTAAAAGGGTACAAAGTATCAACCCTTTACATCTTCACTCCCGCCTCGCAAAAAGCTGACAACGAACCCAAAGATCTTTTGCAGTAGCTCTTCACTCTCGACATGCATCATATGGCTCGCACCAGGTAGAGTGACCCACCGCACACGAGGAATGAGCTCAAAGAAGGGAGCAGTCACTCTATCCTGCGCCACGTCAAATTCTCCATTGTAGACGAGAGTTGGTACGTTGATTTGAGTGAGTAACGGAATACAGGTCCAATCTTGGAGAGTGCCGTTACACATATAAACAGATGGCCCATACCTACAGACCAAAAGTTAGGGGTGAGAAATGGACGTGGATGAATGGATCTTTACACACATTGTTTTGCGTACAGTCGAATCGATCTCGCCGTGCTTTTTGATCGTCAAAAGCTCGGGTGGAATCGGGTCTTTGCGACACCAAAATGTTTTCATATAAGTTGCTTCAGCCTCCCTGAAGGCCTGACTCGGGTTTTCTAAATTGCCGGATTTGAGAACATCCTCTAGTGCCTGTCTTGCTTCGGGAGTGAGCTTGCTTTTGAAGTAGGGAAGACACTCCCTCCAAAGATCCACACTCGCCAGAGCGCTTGCGAGAATAATCCTGCGTAGTCCTCGTGGTTGGCGAGCAGCAAAGGCAGCGACAAGCATGCCGCCCCAGCTATGCCCAAGAAGATCGAAACCAGGTCCGTCAGCATCACGCACATGAAGGAAGTCTAGAAGATTTTCTAGCTCCTTGATGAAGAGGTCGTTACTCCAGAAGGACTTGTCTCCTGCTTTCTCTCGAATGTGGGTGGATGATGCACAGCCGATCTGGTCGTAAAATACAACGGGAATGCCATGTTGAGTCCAAAGCTTGGCGTATGGGAGCATGTATTCGTGCGCAGAGCCTGGACCGCCATGGACGATTACCAGAGGGGGACCTTTGCGAAGGTCGCCGAAGATTTTGTAGAAAGTGTAGCACGGAGTATCGACCGAAGGCACAGTAAGGGGTATGGTACCCTCGACCGATTGATTTTGGTCCATCTGTGAGGWGAGCAGCTACGAAGCTCAAATGTCGGATGGTTTCGCAGAAAAGTGACAAGTCGGACAAGGGAGAGCCCTACTGCAGTGATATCACCAAAGGATGTTCATTCGAGCATCCCCCGCGATGTCTTGATCTTCGTACTCAAGGGAGATAAATGGCTCTCGTTGCGTTGCAGGCGAAGTGAAGGATTCGTGGCATGTGCCGATGATGTGCAAAGGGAGCCGAACGATCCGAACGATAGAAAGCTACGACTCCACCGTAACACTCTAAAGTGAATGCTAGCGCAAGTTTCTGTGAGCTTTGGGACTAGATGAATTGTCGATCACCTTAGCATCTAACCTCATGTCAGAAAGATCACCAGAAACGTGCGTACTCTGCGGCACGCAGTGCAACCAGACATGTTTCCTTTTAAAGTCGAGAACTTTACCCCCACGACTGCCATGTTGCCTGGTAAGGTTGGAAAAGCCGTCCAGCTACCGCTTCGAGCTTCCACACATCGCCTTGGTTGGTCTACACATCCAACTTATCGCCGTCCCGGCCCTGGTCGACCTTTGATATCCAGAAAGCCAAGTAGCAGTAAAGATGAGGGATCTGTATCAGGAAGTGCCACAGGGCGACTTTAGTCCAGAAGACAAGCGAGACCATTCCCAGTGCGAGAAAGTGGAGTACTCATTGCCTGCGCATTGGAGGATCATCGTTGTTCTCCTGAGCATACTTTGTTCGGTTTCGTTGACAGCGAACGTTCTACTCCTTGACCAGCAATTCTCTCCTCCGGAATCCCCTGAGGATAGACCCTCAAAGTACGGTATTGTTTTATTCACTCTACAAAGCGAGGATCAAGCTAATAAAGGCCTCAGCTCACTTACGACGGAACATTCCAAAGGACATCGCTGCCCCACTTGAGTATAGCGATGCAAATCGTACAATCCAGGACGCTGCCTGGAACGATCCGAGTCTACTTTCCTGGGAGCTTTACGTTGCCCTTGACGATGATTATGCAATCGCTCAAGGCTTACTACGCTCACAGCGTTGGCCTTGGGATCTATCGAAAGGAGTCTACACCACGGTGAAGTCGAACATAAGGGTAGCGAAGTATACGCGGTGAGGCATGTAGATGGCAGTGAATATTTCTCGAAGGAATGGAATGGGATTCATGTCCAAAACGAGGTGGACGTTACATGGGGGTGATATGATCTCAAGGATGTTGTATTAGAGAGGAACAGAATGAGCTACTAATGAAGACGTTCCTGAAACAGGCCTTGTGGTTTCGGTTAACTGTACCTCAACACACTGATCCAATAACTTCTTCCATACGATCTTACTCTCTGTATCTGAATCTCCACTAGCCTGCGTCGTCATAGTGGAACGGTGCCCAATAATGATGACACCTGCTTTTGCCCTTGTCATGGCAACATTCAAGCGTCGCATATCCTTCAGAAAGCCGATGTCATAGTGTTGATTGCAGCGCACAGTGACAAATACGATGATATCAGCTTCTCGACCCTGGAAACCATCTATACTGGACACTCCATGAGTTGGAATTGCAGTTTGCAATGCTTCTCGTTGGCGGGTGTAGGGTGTAAGAATAACAACCTCTGGCTTGGTTATATTCTTCATGTTCTTCTCGTCCGGAGTCGGCAGTGTGGTGTCAGAAAGCATCCCACAAACTAGCTGACAGAGCTTCACCTGCCCTGAGTTCGCCTTCGATTGGTTCCCAAGATCTTCGGTACTGTCACATTGGAGGAAGACCTTTCTACAAGTCTTGGGAAACGGGAAACGAGAAATGAGAATTCCAATCATGTCCGTACGTTGGTCAGACTTCAATCTTCCTTGATAGAAAGTTTCGGAGCTGAATGCACAAATGTCCGGGTGCATTCTGTACTGCGTGTCGAGCATGACTTTCGCAACGCCTGGGGTGCTTGGTAACTCGTAGTGTCTTTCGAATAATGATATATCGAAGCCTGTGATGACTGCATGTCTCTCCACTGTAGCTCGAAGCTGTACATGGTCTCCAACCAGGATTGCACGCTTGCAGCCTTTTGTAAGAGGGATCAGAGTCTCGGGCTCTGTCTGTTGGGAAGCCTCGTCGACAAGTACAATATCAAACACTTCTTCTCGGAGCAGTCCCAGGGCCGATCCAACGCATGTGGTAAAAACGAGACGACTGGAATTGACCTTTTTTTGCGCTGCACGCCGTCCTGCGTGGCTTTCGGATAGATCTTTTCCCACCATGGCATCGCATGTGTACTGACGAAGCTGAGGTGATACTTTGCGGACATCAGTAGCAACTCGTAGAGGCTTTGCGATACGCGTACCGCCCTCGGCAATGAAACGATGCAAGGTGTTGTCCACTGCATTGTGGGTCGGTGCCGTGATGAGGAATCGGGATAGCGGGAACTTTGATAGCAATGTTTTGAGTATCGTCACGATGGTTTGAGTCTTGCCGGTACCTGGAGGACCCCATAAGAATGCCAGAGGGTTTTCCAACGCGGCAGTGAGAGCCATGTTTTGACTTTTGTTCAGTTTGGATGTCGTAGCGTCGTGATTCTCCTCCCTGGCTAGGGGTTCAAGCTCAGTTCTGACCGGAGCGGATATCCCAACGAGCTGATGATAGAGGCTGCAGCAAGCGGTTTTCTCACCATAGAACTTTGTGACGGCATCCAGCATGGCTTTACTAGTCAAAAAAGAGCMGCAACTTTTGTAGCTCCACGTACAGTCGGCGAGATACGATGGTATGCGATGTATGCACCGGAACGATGCCGAGCCTTGATCTGAGCCAACGACAACGGCGTCCATGGTGTATGGAGATTCAGTCGGTGCATTTCGAGGCGGTCCTATCGCCATGAAGCGCACGTGGTCTCCTATCTTGGGCGGTCCTTCCGGTATGTCGATGCGGAGGCTGGCTTTGACAACTTCGAAGCCATCTTTATGACCATCCAGGCTTAGTTCGAGACTATGTCTAGATGGCTTGCTTTCACTGCTCCCCTCATCAATATGATTCAATGCAATACCCATAAGATGGCAGATGATCTGTTCAGTCTCCTTCGGCGATTCATTCAGAAGTCTCGCTATCTCGGGCTGGATACAGTCGAGTAACAGATCTAGAGCGACGTTTGGCTGCTCGACGCCCAATGCCACGAGCTCGATGAGGTCAGCCAGTTCCTGGAGTGATATTCTCGAAATCTCCTTGAGAAGCAGCATGAAAGGGTGTCGGATAAGAGACTGTAAATGATTGGCACTCAGGACAAGTTCACGCAGAACTTTGGGAAAGACCTCTGAAGCTTCAGTCGCCAAAGAATCTCTCCACGTAGTCCAGGCTTTTGATTCGAGAAACATGTGAGCAAGAAAGGGATACTGGGCTAGGCCATCCAGCAAGAGTCGTACAAGAGTCGCACCGTCCATTGCAATCGTTCCATCCTGTACATATTGCAGGATCTCGCCATAAACATTCCGCAAGCGTGTCCTCTCTCTGGCATTATCAAGCAGTTCGAGCACCAAGCAAATGTCGCTAGACCTCGTCATGGTCTTGATAGCTGAGACATTGCCATCCCACACGACGCTGCGCACTGCAGGTGGAATGTTGTCATGCTCCAGACTTTCCAATGTGGGCGCAACGTACTCCTTTGGGCTCGAAGCGAACAATGGTAGTACTTCTTCAGTATCGACATAGTCAAGCCAAGCGTCAAGAAAATGCATAGACTCCACATCACGATTGCTGATAACATATACTTCAGCTGCTTGAATCCCAGCACGGTTCATACGGCCAACATGCCTCCGCACGGGCTCATTGATTTTTCCCAACGCCACACTAGCTCTGAAGTCGTAATTGATTCCTGTATCGACGGTCTCTTGTTTCTTCCTTCGTCTGTCACCTCTGCTCTCAATGCTTGCCACGGCTGAAAGATCTTGGGGTCCTTTCTGCAGGTACACAAATGTATTGCCGCGTTTCTCTTCGTACAATTGGAAAACAGCGTCGTCGTAATAAAGTCGGGAGTTTGACTTGGTGGGCTTGACGGTGTATCTTGCAGACTCTACTCCGGCTGAGCGAGGTAGGGCAAAGACACGCACTGAATCAGAAACATCAGTTTCAGTGGCCCTGGCTATCTTCTGCGGGATATAGATCATTAAAAGCAAGCGTTCGTCTGCCTGGATGATAATGAGCTTTTTGTGGAAGTTCTCCAGGGCACGACCAGCAGTGGTGAGAAACTGTCCCATACGGTCCGTAGATGTGGCGAAAATAGGCTTCCAGTGTAGACGATGGTGATCCAATCCGAATACGCGCAATTCATCTCGTTGAACAAGGCCAGACTGCAGCAAGCCATTCCGAACCAAATCAGGCAAACCCTTCGTGGGCGGGAGGATGTCCAGGACCCAAAGACGTTGTTCCTCACTTAGCGCAGGGTAGTTGAAGTACGGTGCGTAGTCGCCGAAATGAAGGCCCTCCTTTTTGCATTTTCGGAGGACCAGTTGAACCAGTTCAAACTCTGACAAAGCAGAGTCCTCACGGCTTGAGATGAAATCTAACAAGTCTCCGGGGAGGGTGTCTAAAGCGGCCCTCGAATTGGTGAATGCAGCGACTTGGCGGATAGCGTTTTCGTGGAGCACGTCCAGTACGAAAGATAGACCGTCCGTTCCAGCAGGCTCAGGTGGATCTTCGAGGTTCTGAGGAATTCTGGTCCGATTGCCGTCTACGCACTGCGAGAACAAGCGATTGAGCTGCTGACACTCCGGACTGAGCGGACCTTTGAGTCTTGCCCACTTGAGGTACAAATTCTTCACCCTCCCCAGCGAGGCGTTGGTATACCGGGCGAAGAACTCGGCTCTTCTATCCGCAGTGATTTCCTCAAACTCAATTCGCTGTTTGCCTGCTGGGTACGCTGCCGCCTGGGCAATTTTACGGGGAATGATGTCTGGATCCCATGTCACAAAGAACTTGTCGCCGTCCAAGTCCCCCCCAGACATCAGATCAGCGCTTGGTCGGTTACTAGATGTTGGAAACACGATACAGTCTGTGAGGTGTGTCCATTCCGGTACATCCACAACCTTGAACTTCTGGAGATCTCCCGGATGTAGGCACGGATTCCTAGTGACCAGGACTTCGGTGTTGACAATTGTTCGAGGCTCGCCATCTTCGCGATTTGTAATTCTCACAAAGCATTTCCCTTGCTCTAGTTTGCCATGTCCATCGATGCTAGTATCTGACGGGTCGCATACCCCGAAGAGAAGTCTGGACTGCTTGATCATGATTCTACAGCGCTGCTCATCCTTTTTGTTGATGGTCTTGGTTAGCTCTCCTTGAATCAACTTGCGGATTGAAGTGTGAACACTTTCCAGTCCATCCATAAGAAGCCTCTCCGCCAAGTGCATCTCGTTCTGGTAGGACAAGAATTGGAATGATGCCCTCATTTCGCCCTCCCAAGCATCACGCATGGCCTGAAATGAATTTGCCTGTTTTTGCAGCAACACTTCGGCGGATATTCCAAGCGAATGCAGTAGTAACACAATCTCATCGTTGATATGGCCGAAGGTGTCTATTGTGGGGCCATTGCAGGGTTCTCATATAAAGCATGTATTGTTGAGGCAAACCCACAGTCTTGTTGGCTCACATTCAGAAACATGCTCCTCAACGACCCGGGAAAAGCGTCAGCTCCACGGAGCATTTACCTCGTAGGCGCGCCATGCACTGGGAAAACGACCATTCTCAATGCCCTCCGCCAACAGTACACCGCCAACCATACTTCGTGCGACTTTGCACAGCCTGCGTACATCATCGAGGTCGCACGGCGGCTGCTGGGAGATCTTCAAATTGACCGAGAAGACATCGGGAACTCGCCTGCCAAATGCCTGAAACTCCAAGAAGCCATTCTCCAAGCACAGTACAGAGCGGAACTGGCATCCCCACAGGACGCGTCGTCGTGGTACATCTCCGACCGCTCCGGACTGGATCCGATTGTCTTCACACAGCTGTATGTTGGGAGTGCCGCTGCGGACAAGCTACTAGCATCGCCTACTTGGGAAGCTCTGGAACTGAACATGAAGCAAGGATTGGTTTTTCTGTGTGAGTCGGGCTGCAGCTGGCTGACAGATGATGGAGTCCGATTGATGCCTCGGGATATGAACGAGTGGCTACGTTTCGATCAGACGTTCGAGCAACTCTTGGAGGCCAGGGGAATCCACTACGTTCGAATCCCAGCGATTATTTCTGATGTCAAGGAGCGAGTCGGCCTGGTCATAAGCTCTCATCGTCGGCGCTGAGATAATAACCTGGACATGTAGCACAGTCGGTAGTCGATATTATGCTGAAGGGCGGAAAACCCTGATCCGAGTGACATTCAGCCGAAAATTTTGTCAGAACCCTATCAAGACTTTTATGGGCCTGATGCCGTAGGCTCTGTATCAGCCTACATCTCTTTGAAAAACCTCGTATAGCCTCATGATCGATAGCGCCGTATTACTGCCCGAATCCYGCGCCGCAATAGTCAATCCCTGGAATCTTCGGGTTCGCAAATATGATCGATTTGTTTGTGACCCTCGCCCAGCTCCCCACAACCGCATAGAGCATCCCAGCCTTTACGAAGCGTGGCGTTCAGACGTTTGCCGATTTCCCACCATGGATCCACAAAGCTAGTATAAGATAGCTTCGGAGCATGCTGAGCCAGCACTTCGTGTATCATCCTGAACTCTGTGCGAGATATCAGGTAGCCTGGTCGAGCGTGTCCGAAGAACAAAGATGCGACGCACAGAGTTACCAAGTCCGGAACAGCAGGCTGCTGCGGTAGAGAGAAAAAGAGCGCTAGATCGTAATGGCCTGGCATGACTACGACCCGTAGCTTCGGGCAGTGCTTAACAAGAGTGAGAAGAGCTTGGCCTCCTGATGGGTGCCGTAGCCTTAGTTCGAGATACTCCAATCGAGGCAAGCACAGGAGAATTCTGCACAGCGTCTCGTCTGTAAAGTCTGGCGCGGCCACTCTACGCTTACCACCTCCCTTCGCTCCGATCTCGAGACGAGATAAGTTGCGAAATCTCCCCAGAGCCTCGAGATCCTTGCTTTCTAGGGGTGCATCTCCTTGCACTCGAAGCGTCAAGGACTCCAGATTGACTAAGGAGCGCAAAGGGGCGATGACCAATGTAGGTGGTTCGGTGACATATCTAGGTGGAAGTAACAAGTCAAGATGGGCCAGTTGTGGCATAACCATACCAATGCGAAGTAAAGTGGGAAGCGTCGCTTCACCATGCAGCAACCTGAGCCGTGGAAACTGCGAAGAAGTCGGCGCGAGGTCTGGAATGATCCCTCCAAATTCCAGCGATTCGAGATGAGAGAGCGCTAGAGGGGAGCAAAGCTTCCGCTCTGTTGATGTTGACGTAGGGGGATGGAGTCGCGATTCGACTTTGAGCTCACGAAGTCGTGGCAGAGCTTCGACGATCTCTACGAGCATGAGGACTGAGCTTGGATCGTCCTCTCGCAAATTGATTCGGAGCGTTTCTAGGCCTGGACAAAGATTTGCCAAGGAGACGGGTAGATCTGGAGGAATCATCTCTTCTGAGCGCAGAACTAAGGAGCGAAGTGAGGGTCCTAGTAGGCTATGTACCCACGCTTCAGTAGATGGCAAGGCCTCCTCATCTGATGGTACACCAATCCTCACGGATTCGAGCTTGCGGAATGATAGAGTCTGAAGCCGCTCATCCATACTCTCAAGGTAGATGATTCGAAGGTGGCGGATCTTGTCCGCATAATATTGACGCCGACCAGGCTCGATCTTTGCGGCGAAGAGGGCATGAAGATCCCTTCGTCGCCATGCAATGGCCATGACTGGATCGAGCCAGTTTCGTGCCACACACAGTGATCTTGTTGGTTTGGTTACCGGTTAGGGAAGGGCTCTAACTATACCAACCAACTGCTTCAGAAGTGAATACTAACTTAACTAATGGTTACCAGCTTCCTAAATAGGCAATTAGTTTACAAAAAGCGTCTCTTCGTGCTCTAAGAGCTCTAAGGGCTCTAAACCCTCCTTCTGAGCAATAGCAGCTTTCTTAGCAATTATCCACTGCTTAATTACCTTATTATTATCCTTATTAAATGCATCCTTCTACGGTAAACCGTACTAGCTTTTTAAACAACTACATGCTTTAATAATCTCCTCTTAGAGGCGATTACGGCGGTAGGTAATTATATTACGGCCATCTAAGAAGGAGCGTTTAGGCTTATCTAACATAAGAGGGATTGCTAGTGTGTCGAAGGCAAATTTAGCTAGCTCTAGCTCTAACAATCGCCTTTTAAACCACTAGTTCAGAACGTTAAGGGGAGCCTCTTTAGTGTTATGAACGTAGTCGATAGATAGGTAGTTATCGAGCGCATTAACTCGTATAGTTGCTATCGTTTTACGGCGCTTAAAAGTGAACAAATAGTCACGGAGGTCCTCGCTATCGATAGGCGTAGCAATTACGCTGTTTAGTAACGGTAGAGCCGGCCGGTAGTCGTTTATCTAAATATCCTTAACCAGCCTTCGCACCTGTTCGATATAGCCCTACTGTTCCTTATTTCCTATGCTCTAAAGGTCCTTAAACTATCTATGTTTTAGAGTAGGGTTAAGGGCGACGGCTATATAGAGGATTAGTGTATTATCCGCAAGCTTCTAATACTTCTCCGCCTTTTACTATACATAGTTATAGCAGCCTAAGAGGTAGGCAAAGCTGTTATTATGTAGCGCTTCTTCCTTAAACTCCGCTAAGTACTTACTTGTATAATCGAGCGTAAATTAGAGGGTAGGGTACTAGTCGTATAAGTGCTTCTCGTTACCTTAAGTGGACATTGTCGTGAGTTCGAACATATAGAGGGCGTTATGTAGTCGATCGATTTGCTCCTAATTATTCGGTAATAGATAGTTGTCGCGGATGGTTTTCTCGGTCCTATAGAGCCTATAGAACTCGGTAATTCGCTCCCTAACATCCTATACTCTTCTAAGCATGTAATAGAACGAGTTCCACCGTATAGAGTTGTCTTAGATAAGCTATAAGGGTGGTAGTAATTAGCAAAGTAATAAGAAAGCAAGGACGAATTTGCTCCGGAGTTAGCGGAGTTTAGCTCTAGAGGCGGCTCCGGAACGGTATAGACCTACTTTTATCACTTACCTTTAGATTATTAAACATTACATACTCCTTACTAGTACAATGCACCTTCTTAAACGCCTCTAGCCGGTTTGTCGACGCTCTAATCCATTTAATAATATTGTATAGGCGTCCGACGGCTCTACGGTTACGCTAGAACTGCTCTACCTTCTCGAAAGCGCCCTTCTCGATATTACGCTCCAAATCCTTTATCGCTTTTCCGCCACCCCTACCGAGCAACATCGCCTTCGTAATAAGGTTTGTAATATAACTAAGACACCTTAGCCTCCGTGCCTTACGGTACTTAGCGCTTATCTTCGAATAGAGCGTACTTAGGACGAAATTAATAGCCGGATCGTTATTAGTAGCGTTATCTGCGATGAAGTATCTAATCCGCCCTCTAATCCGCTACTCTCTAATTACTTTAAGCAGCTTCGCACCGATATTATCGCTAGTGTGTTCGCCGCGGATCCTTCTAAAGGCTAGTCGCTCTGTTCTACGCTTCCCTTTCGCATCGATAAAATGCGTATTAACACTAATAATTAAGTAGCTATTCGGACTCGTCCAGCTATTAAACGACATATAAATATCGCTTAGTGCGCTATGCATATCCTCCTATAATAATAGCTTCTACGCTACGTACTTATCTAAAATCCACTACCGAATCGTCGAAGCCGCGCGCGGTAATAGGCTACTAAGGCTACTATTTATAAAAGCGACGAGCGCTCGAAAGTACGTGTTCTTAAGCATGCGGAAAGAGATGTGGCAATACACAATCTAGCGAACAAGCAGGCTCTTAAATCTCTTAAGGCTCTTATTCGTAACTAGCGATATTATTAAGGTAGCAACACCAGCCTTACGCTCCGGTTTAGCTACTTTTTTGCCATCCTTGTCGATGCTATGTTCCCTTAAAAGATAGTAGAGCGGCCCTTAATTGCTATTAATAATTAGCAGAGTTTGCTTCCGCCCTTTACGCTCGTAGTAATAGTAGTACTACGAACTCACGCCGTCCGCCTCTTTTACTAGCTGTTCGCCGTATTACTATATCGTGCTCTTTCGCTTCCGTAGATCCTTCGGATTAGCGACAGCAAGGTAGCGTGTGTATCGCGCTCTATAGATAGTAATACGCGTAGGTAAGGAACTACGGTCGTACACCGCATTATTAGGATTAAGAGTAACTACATTAGTTACGCCTTAACTCAGAATTGGCCAACCGCCGAACGGCATTGAATTAATAATAATATAGATAATATTYACTTACTCCATCTTATTTAGAACCGGATTATTAAGGATGCGGACCTCCGGACGAGATAGAGCTAATCGGAACAGTTCCCTATTAGTTACCGGTAACTAATAACATCTATACCAACTATAACCAACTCGCTAAAAGATAATAACTATACTAAGTAGTAACCAATTAGTTAGTTACTAATAACTAAGTTAACTAAACTAACAAGCATACTAGCTACACACGCTAGGGGCTAGTACTATACCCTTTCTCCTAGAATCCATAGCTCTAGATAGTGTTAAATAATAAGCGAGACAAGCTCTAGGAGGCGAAAAACCTCGGCTACGGGATTACGGTAAGTTATAGTCGACGTTATAAGGTATTCGAGCGAGGTGAGGTAGTAAAGAAAGCCTAGGAATCCTTATCGGCGGACCGGAGTATAGTACAAACCTTACGATCTCGACTAATTATATAGAATAGGACGACTATTATAGAGCCGTATAGCCTATACGGGTCTACTAAGCTAATATAAAGCATATAGTAAAAGTAACTAATTAACATATATATAAAAACTCTGTATCTAAGATGCGGCTATATCGACAGAGCCTTAGTCATCTATAGGTCACGTGCCAGATCCACAACATAAACGACGGACGGAACGTTCCGCTCGGTAAGCAATTGTAGGCGAATCAATTTGCGCCCTAGCTAGCGGCTCTACTTACTATAGGTTTCAGTTACGCAAGGCAGAGCGCGCTTAGTCCGCCGTGCCATACYTTATCATTAGAAATAAATGTTCCGACTAGTAGTATACCTGCCTACGCATTCATCATAATGCGCAGAGCTCTACAGAAAGGCTCCTACTTAACGAAGCGCGTGTGGACTCTACACGTAAAGCACAACCCCCAAGAACTTCGACCAGGTGCTGGCCGTCGCAACTTCTTCATGGCAAGCAATGATATGGGCGAATCGAATTCATCCGCTAAGTGTAAGTGATTCAGGAACGATGGTCTAGTATCTACTCTTTCTTTACTGATGCAACAAAGATAGTGGAGAAGTTAGTGGAGATCTGTATCAAATAACGCGTGTACGATTCGTGCAGAATGAAGTAGAGCAAGCAGTCGCTCATCGTGTTGTATACGATGTGGATGCCCTTGCTACTGTCGCAGCACGTGCAGCAGATTCCAAAGCATGCATCCGCGTGGACGCCTTGCCAGGTGGCATGCACAACAAGGTTTTACTGCTCACGATGGACGACGGGAAACAAGTCATCGCGAAACTTCCATATCCAGTTGCTGGTCAGCGGCATTTCACGACCGCGAGTGAGGTGGCCACGATGGACTGGCTGCGGACGTCAACGACGACACCCGTGCCGAAAGTCCTGGCGTGGTGTAGCCGAGCTGAGACCACCCCTGTGAAAGCCGAATATATCATCATGGAGAAGGCAGACGGTGTACCCCTGAAGACCAAGTGGGCGGAGCTGAAGGTGCCGGAGCGATTTGAGGTGGCCAAATCCATTGCGCAGCTTCAAGAACAATGGTCTACCGCATCGCTAGGCGGGTACGGAAGTGTWTATTATGCGTCCGATCTGCCAGAACACCATACCATTGTGCTTTCTCACACGACCGAAGACGATACGAATACTAGATTTGTGATTGGTCCAGCAACTGGCCGGGATTGGCTGGATGAAGGGCGACAATGTTTGGACTTTGACAGAGGACCATGTGAGTTCATCTTGACCTCGGAAGACATGAGCTGTGCATACTCATTAATGCCTAGGGACCGTGACTGAAGACTACCTTGAAGCTGTGGGTAAAAGAGAACTGATCTGTGTTAATCAGATTCCTGCCCTGCCTCCACCACAGATCACGCTTTGCGGCCCTGGAACATACACTTCGACCAGAGCCAAAAAGCTACGAGCAGTAGATCTGTATCTCCAGATCTACAAACATCTTGCTCCTTCTGATATCGATATTCGAAAGCCTGCAATATGGCACCAGGACCTACACGTGGAAAACATCTTCGTGGACCCTAAGGCCCCGACTAGAGTCACATCCATCATCGATTGGCAATCTACAGAGATTGCTCCTTTCTTTGTACAAGCCCGCGTGCCGCAATTCCTTGAGCACGAGGGTCCGCGAGCAGAAGGTCTTGAGCGTCCACGGTTGCCACCAAGCTTCGACACACTCGAGTCAGTCGAGCAACAGAGAGTTAACCGCCTGACTTTGGATCAAGGGCTCTGGGTAGCCTACAAGATATGGATTCGCGCACGAAACCCTGCTTTTTGGAAGGCACTCGAGTTTCAAGAGACCGCAGCTTTTGAGCTGCTGCTCTGCGCGCGAAACGTGCTGGAGGACGGTGAGGCTATATATGCAGCTCGGTTCCTCGACCTCCTCGAAGAGGGTGATGCGAGTGTCCGGGACTCCGGCGTAGAGATACCCGCTGATATTGCTGCTGAGATCCGGTCCGACAGCAAAGATGCATTAGAAGGCATGAAGGCCATGTCCATGATCAAGGACACGATCGGCGACCTGTTCCCTGAGCGCGGGGTCGTGCGTGCGGAACAGTACAAACACGCAAAAAACGCCCTCGCCCAGTGCAAGGAGCAGATCGTCGACATGTATGCCCGCAGCGACGCTGACCGCGCGGCGTGGGATGCGTCGTGGCCGTTTGACGATGAATGATGGTAATCTGTACGATAGCCAAGGTCCTGGTGTACGATACTTCGCTCAATGCATCTTTGCGACTGTTCTCAAGCTGCGACAATGGCCACATATCAGAATCTCATCCTGTTATAGACAATGGATTGTTCATCGCAATGCCTACCCCAATGCGTGCCCTAGTGCTTCTACCCTAGCGCGCTAATGGCTCCTTAGAATGGTACGTCAGCTAACTGCCGTCCCCTCCAACCGTGGGGATGAAACCAAGCAATCGACCAACTATGACATTCACTTCTCTTTCCTCAACTCCACAACGCAACGTCCTCAAGACCAAACACAACACTCTTAGTCGTTCTTGATTATGAAAGTCGATTATAGCAGTAAGGTCTCACACGAGCATATCAAAGAGCGATGCAGAGCGGGATCCAGTCACAGATAGACTGTTGCTGCGAGAGGCTAATACAATCTAGAGCCTGGCTTAATCATCTCGGCGCCTCGATTCCTTGCCTAGTGTTTATGCCTCACATGTTTGCCTTGTCTACACAACCACCCTACCTCTAGCTACTGCGTTAAGAGTGCTGTGCCTGCGCATCCCTTTGGTAATTCGTTTAATCCCTTGTAATCTGACGCATTGAATAGGACAATTAAATGGTAAGGTCATGGGATCTTTCTCACCATAGTTCCCGTGACACTATCTGCGCCCTCGCCCTGACATGTACGGAATTGCCTAATCTCGCATTCCACCTGCCGTATGATCGTAAGCATTGGTGATGAGGGGCTCCATCAACATTGGCAATATCCTGGATGCATCGCCCTCAAAGAACCAGTCCCCTTCCCGTAATTCGGCGCGCAGTCTGAGGGTTGTGTCGATATTCACAATACAAAGCCGGGCACCTCGCGCGCGAGCYACATTGATATAACCCGCTGCGGGATATACTTCCGCCGATGTTCCAATGACCAGCATAACATCGATTCCTTCGGGTTTGCTGAAAGTTTGTCTTATCCTCGATAGAGTATCGTCGTTCAACATTTCTCCGTACCACACAACACCTGGCCGAAGTAGACGTCCGCATTGCGGACAGGCGGGCATTTTTGAAGTCGTGTGGGCGAGGTCTAGTTCCCCATCGCTCCACTGATTCTCCATCCTGGACCCAGCTGCTGCAGGAGTTGAGGTGAATGCATCTATGAAGTCGTCTCTCAAGTATCCGCAGCCCTTCCTGTTTGAACACTGGGATTCAAAGAGTGTTCCATGAAGCGACACCAGCTGCTTCGGGGGGTGGCCGGCGCGTTCGCAAAGGCCATCCACATTTTGACTGAGTGTGATCAATCCGGGGATCCGTTTGGACGCTTCTGCGAGGGCTACGTGGCCTGCATTAGGATGTGCCTGCAGCGCTTCGTAGCGTCGACGGGCATAGAATTGCCACACACGGTGAGGATGAATATCAAAAGCTTCAGGTGTAGCGAGAGAGTGTGCGTCATATGTCGTCCAGATTCCCTCAGGACTACTGAAAGTGCTTAGGCCAGAAGGAGCACTGAGCCCGGCGCCTATGAGTGCGACGATTGAGGTCGACTGCTCCAAGCACCTATGGAAAGACGATAGCTCTGAAGCGTCGCGTATCGCACATGTTGCAACGCCGTTATGTGCCATATTGTCAGATTAAATGCAAACAAACAGCTCAAATTTAGGGTGGCGGAGCTTTGCGGAGGTACCTAAGCTATGTCAAGGTAGGCCTTACTAAGGTACCATTCACCCTAGTGACTACCGGGTCGTTCCGCTACCCGGAAGCTTACCAGTCCGATCACGCGATAGTAGCAGAAAATAATGCTCGACCTTATCCACACATTACCTGTTTACCACATTGTGAGTGGTCCGTTGATCAACAGTCATAGGTAACGAGACAAGAATTGGCAATTCAGCAGTTTGCGATCTTCGCGAGCGATAAAATGCTCGGGATGATTCCATGCCCTGGCTTGCAAGGTTCAGCAGAGCCAATTGCAGTGCACGCGAGACGAAAATGGAGACTAATGCAAGCCGAGAAATCCTTCCTCACCACGTCGATAGGGCTTCCGGTGCTGAGCTGACATCGGAGCCTGATCTGGTGAACAAATCCATCTTGTAACCCTTCGTTGTCGACGCATCCAACCACTCGACCAACATCAGCGACGTATAGAGACTTGGGCTCTGCGATGGAGCATCTCCCACTTCCATCCAGCTCCCCCAGCGACCTACCGCGCGTGCCATGCGTCTGCAGAGAATCTCTTTACGATGGAGGCGACTTCATGGCCTATCCCGTGCGAGCCGGATGGCCATGCGTATTACAGAAAGGAGATGAGTTGAATTGGGCAACCGCGGAAAATCTCCAGCCAAGCGATGACAAGCTTCTGGAGTCTTTTCTACAGTCCTGGCTCTTTTTCGGACTTTTGCATCATGTTCTCGCGCCCGTACAGCTGTACTCCCCGGATGACTACCTCACGGCCAGCGGAGATTCGCTACATGTACGTACAACTAGTCTTGAGAACAAGCTCTCATCGTGGCTGAAACTTGTGCGTTCTTTTCCACCCGACCACAGAGCCCGTGTCCTAGCCAGCCTCACACAATGTCTGAAACTGGCACATGTGGCTTATCAGGTCACTTTATTGCCCTCTCACCAGGCGTTCGACAAGACTATCAGACTCGGCTTGGGCGCTGTGTACGAGGCTATTGAGGCTGCCGCAGACATGGCTTGTGACGAGAAGTTCGATATGCTCAGCGTTGCTCCAAAAATCGACGAGTTGACGAGGAACATCATGATATCGAATGGCTGGTGCCCTGCCGAGATTTCCGCAGCCGCCAACGATTTCTGCTCTCTTTCTGGACGCATCTATCTACAATACATGCGGAAGCCAGATGTGGGTATAGCACACACCACCTGTACACCGGAAGCTTGCACACAGATACAAAGTAATCTGGAAACTTATCAACCTAGGCATGTTACCAAAGGTTGCCATTGCGAGAATCTGGGTCCCAAAATGGATGGAATCATCGCATGTCTCGAGCAGGATAGCTTTCCTCTGTTGACCATCGACGAGACGGGTGAATTGGAGGTTCGCCCATTCCAATCTGGCATGTCATACGTGGCTCTATCTCACGTCTGGGCTGATGGGCTGGGAAATCCCCACGAAATGGCTCTTCCTCGCTGCMAAATCTCAAAATTACGCAGTCTTCTCACAGGTGTACGTCAAATGACGTTTCAGAGCGGAGATGATATGAAACCATCCGACAACAAAGAGCTATATCTGTGGTGTGATACGTTGTGTTGTCCGACAAGTCAGCCTGGCAAGGCAGCAGCTATGAGTAAACTCAGAGCGGTCTACCAGAACAGCAGTTGTGTGCTACTTTTAGAGAGTACGCTCGCGGAGTATTATAGATACTCGGAAATGGACCAGCTCGAAGCGATGATGAGAGTTCTTACGAGTAAGTGGATCAGAAGATTATGGACGTATCAAGAGGCAGGTTTGACGAGGAAACTACTTGTGCAATTCAAGGACGGGCCTGTTGATATGAAGTGAGTGGTCCATTCCTATTGTGTCGTCTGAAACGCGATGAAGGGAATGCTAATGCTCAAACATGAAGGATTATATGGGATAGCGTTCGACTTGAACTTAAGCATCGAATTTCTGGCCGCTACTTGTACCGCAATGCTGCTTTTGGCGGCTCCGTACTGAGGACACTGTTCAATCAAGCACCAAATCTAACCCACCGGATTGAAGAAGTTGAGTTCGCAATGGCAGTCCGAGGTCTCTCATATCGACGTGTCAGCGTACAAACAGACGAGGCATTGTGTCTCGCTGCCGTCTTTGATCTGGACATGGAAGCTGTATTGCGAGAAGATCCCGAGAGGAGGATGGAGATTGTCTGGTCACTCATGCTCGCGAGCAAAAGAGGTATTCCCGAGACCATGATTTTCAACGAACAACCTCGTTTAACTTCGATTGGATATCGCTGGGCTCCTGCTACCCTCCAGCAACCAGTCACTAGATTCCCGACTTTACCGCCACGGGGAGATCGGATCGCAAGGGCCATCGCTCCATTTCATGGACTCCCTGTCTCGCGTCCAGGCTATCGGATTCGGCTCGCTGGACCGCCTTCGTGCCTATCCAGTAACTTCTCGCCACCAATATCGCCTGAACATTTACTCTGCCGTCTACGAGACTCCAACGGTAGATGGTTGAATATGTACATGGATCGATATTTGGGTGAGGGTGAGCAGCCATCGTTGTTGACCCTTTTACAGGACCGACGAAGAGACTGGCATCTCATTTTGGAGGGTAGTCTTGGCGGAAATGGATTAGCTTCTCAACAGCGTGCGCTCCTGGTATACCTCGATCACCACTGCTCCGGCCTGGAAATCTCTAGATCCACCGCCATTGTCCAAGTAGCATATGAACAACAAGGGTGGGATTCCTTCCGGCAGGGTATATATCCCACCGCCGCCAGATTGCGGGAAATGTGGCCAATCCAACTCCTCACAGTCGGACATCGATGCGAAATGGTGTTTTCCGCCATTTTGTCTTGGTTTCCTGCTCTATTGCGGCGTCCTGCCTTTGTCATGATGAATAGGGGTTTCAGCATACTTGGGAGAGCGATAGCGCGATGGATTGCAGCGAGAATTCAAAGGCAAGCAGAGTTGACATCGAAGATTCCTAGGCTTGCAGCTTGGATGAAACATATGAATGCGAAAAGGGGTACTGCTGCAACTGATGTTGAGGATGTCGAGGCGTTTGTGTTGCCTATCTTCATGGGCCGTGTGGCGACGGWACTTCAAGAGTTTGGTCCTGAACATGTATGGTATGTCGATTAGAAAGGTGAGCGGTGTTGGACATGTAGAAATGTGGAGCGTGAGGTTGCATCTACCTAGAACGAAGGTTAGTGGTCTATCAAAGCGTTCCAAACGATCAGAGGTAGACCTACTGACGTCAAGACAGACTAGATGGAACTCGGGATTAACTCGTAGTCGTCGTAGGATCATACGCTTGAACACAGAGGCCCGAATCGATACCACAATGTTCTTGCCCGTGTACACAGACTGTATACTCACTCGTAAGGCCTGCAATCCACGTCAGATGTTTATTCCCTCACCTAGACAAAGCACATCATGTAAATATATGTTCTTTCTGATGATGTTGCCCACAAAGCAGGAGTCCCCTTGTATTTGCTAAATACCCCTTGGAGTCTGATGCGACACGAGATGTCCTTCCCTTTGGCAGAATCTAATGGCGGAAGATGAACCTCATGCCCATGGCCTTGCGACTGGAGTCATAAGGATGGTCGCATAAAGGAGAGACTTTTAGCCAGAATATGTTTGACCACAGAAGCATGGAAGCAAGGAAGATGTTGAGATAATCGTCTGATTGAAATCCTCTTATTAAAAGATCCTCGCAGTTGTACCCATTATGTCCTCGTATATGTGGACGTTGTCTGTCTGGTTCAAATCCCTCTCCTGCCYGATCCTCGGATGTGTGGACGTTGTCTATGCACAATAGCTCCCACGGCCTGAGGTTCTACATATGCACTGTCCCTTACCATCTTCGTCCCGTCCATTAAGTTTTAAACAACAACGTTCGTAGAAATAACAGCTATAGCAATCACTGTAATCATCGCAAGCTTCTCCTGTTCGCATTCCGCTTCAAAAGACCGGAGCCCGGTGGATAAGAATCGGTTCGGAAAATCTCTGCAGCTGTGATTAGAAAGATGTTAGCATGTTATATATCCCGCCCCTTTGTGAACAGGAAATTACATACCCTCGTTAAGAATCTTGTTTATATCCACAAGCTTTTCCGGACTATCTGGACTTGTATCTTTGGTACATGCATCCCGCTTCGCAGCATCGCGGTCCTGGAGGATCTCGTCAGATTTTGGTAATTCCAGCGCATTACGCTTAAGAAGATCCAAGCCCGGAGTCGAATCGGTTCGGAAAATCTCTGCCGCTGTGATTAGAACGATGTTAGTATGTTCTATATTCCGCTAGTTTGTAAACAGAAAATTACATACCCTCGTTAAGAATCTTGCTCAGCTCTAGAAGCTTTTCCGGACTATCTGGACCTGTATCTTCGGTACATGCATCCCGCTTAAAAAGATCGAAGTCCTCTGGAAGGTGATCTGGTTGCGCAATCGCTGCAGCTGTGATTAGAAAGATGTTAGCATCTTAAATATTACATCCCCTTGTGAACAGGAACTTGCCCTCGTCAAGAAGCTTGCCTAGCGATAGAGGCCTTTCCGAATCCTCTTTAGCTGTTTCTTTGGTACATGCATCCCGCGTAAAAAGATCCAAGCCCCCTGGAGGAAGCTCTGGAAAGGGATCTGGTTGCACAATCGCTGCAGCCGTGATTGACAAGATGTTAGTATGTTGTATATTACGCCCCCTTGTGAATAGGAACTTACCCTCGTTAATAAGCTCGGCTAGCGATAGAGGCCTTTCCGAGTCATCTTTAGGTGTTTCTTTGGTACATGCATCCCGCTTCGTAGCATCGCGCGGACTTGCTACGCCAGCAAGAGCAGTGGCTGTAAGGGCCAGAAGAGCGAAGGAGGTGGTGGGGAAATGCATGGTTGATTTGGGTCGATTTTTGAAGAGAGAGAACAGGGTGCTAACGAGTGTGGGAAGAGGATTAATGTTTGGATGTCCAAGTATCTTCGGCCTGTATCACATACAAATTATACGTCTGCGCACATGTACATGTGTCGTCATTCGAGCATGTTGTTCGACAAGCAAGCAGTCCACGTCCTGCAACAGAGCAACTTCGTCCATGCCATGGAACCACCTCCGATTTCTGAGCCCTTCAATATCGAATGTAGCAATATGAATCCCAGAACGGCTGAAAAGATTCTAATGTGCGATCTGTACCGACTGGCAAGACATTGCACATCTTACTGGTTGTCGATCAGCGTTCTGTACTGACCCAATCGAGACATTGCCTTTCTCGCTGGCTGTCGATCAGCGTTCTCCAGTCTCTGGTTCATCAGCCACCCCCACCGGCAAATTCAACGCTTGTGGCCATTCCACTGGGTCGTTTACGATCGTTTGCATGAATTATTGGCTGTGAAAATTGATTATCCAGGTCTGTAGGATGGGCATTGGGCATCGCCTTGATGAGCATCTCCATCGCGATCCAGAGTCATATGGCCTCTAGGCTACCGCGGAACTATACCACGTATGGAGCAACATTGTTCCTTGACTTCTTTGCCGGCATTGCTAACAAATCCTCGTAAAGGTATTTGGGCTGTTAATGGCGCTGAAGCATGTCAATTGCCTACAACGCCGTTACAAGCAATTAACGCCGTTAAAGGCGTTGGTATAGCCAAACAAGTCGTGGTAGGGGTCGTTCCAACAATGGAAAGATGTAGCGAGCCTTAGCTATCAACTTCATTGTAACTCCAGTGTGCGAGGGTTAGGGTTGGGGTAGTGTGTACAAGCATTAGAACAGCGACATCATCATCAATCTTTACTTGGTTTACTCAAATATTTTCCCACCGAGCTCGCCTCGTTATGTTCTCTTTCATGAGAAGTTAAATGCTTCCCCACCATACTTAGCCTAGCTGCAGATGAATTTAACAGTACGTTCCGAAAAGTTGTCAATTCCATCTCCAAGTTCGTCCTCCTGAGGGATGAGTACCCTATAGTTACTTCACGGCTACTCGCTCGCTTTTAGTCTCGACCTAGTGTCGTGATATACTACATTAGCTCAATGCTGTTAAGGATGAATCCGATTGATTCCGCGACGATCACCAGCACACGTATGTAGGGAGTTGAGACTGAATGGAAGATTAACTGAGGTTAGTAGAGGAGTCGAATACAAGCCTGAATGACAGTCTACCGACTGAACACCTCGAACGTTGCTTACTCTTCGATCTCGTGCCCGGAAAAAAACGACTGCCGGACTTTCAGGTCGTCGCTTAGTGCGATGCAAACACCATATGGATGCATGCAAGACTATAGGCGACAGGCGCATTTCGCCTACTGATTTTCRCGGGAGATCTCGCACGCAAGGAGCTCGCGGAGCAATTGCAAGACTTGGGGACGTGGTTGGCGGACAGTGCGAAAGGGCTGGGGAAGTTGACAGAGGGTGGAGATAGGGCGGTAGTGGAGGTCATCGTGGTGCATTGTGCGGAGAGGGAGAAGGTGGAGTTGATGGAGTTGCACCCCATCTTTCGGCCGTGGAGTGAGGAGGAAGGATACGATTATTGGCAGGTATTTGCGGATGGAATGAGTGCGCATGAAGGGCATGGAAGGGTGTATGAGCGGYTGGAGGTGGATCGCGAAAGGGGCTGCGTGGTGGCGTTGAGGCCGGATGGGTATATTGGTATGCTGGGCTTGTTGGAGGAGCGGGAGAGTTTGGCGAGATATTTCGCGGGTATCTTCATATCTTCGTAAGGATGGAAGAAGCCTCAATCATGATGGTAACCTGAAGATTATCTTCCGGGTTTTGTTAGAATCGCTGCTATCCATAGATGGCTGTCACACAAGGTATTTCCACAAACCAGGAGATCTGACAGCATGCTGAATTGTGCAAGGTAGCGTTCGAACATGCGTTCAATCACAAATGCTGAATGTCACCTTTCCATTTGTTTTGCTATGGCCATCGAAAGGGAAGAGGACAAAGTTTCGCYGTTTACCCCAGCAACTCGACTACTGCGTCTTTGCTGATAGTCTAGAACCCATCCCATCCGAGAAACTGGACGTATACTCAACGATAGAAGCCGTCGTAGTCGTCGTCTCCATCTTCAAACCTGTTTCAAGATCGAATTAGCCATGCTCGTCAAATGCAATCTGCTCCAGCTTGTACGACTTACATTGACATTGACACGAACGCATGCATCGACATTGACCCCCACTAAGCCTGAGCTTCGGCAACAGTCACGAATGCACCGCACGCTGACTTTGGCGCAAAAGTAACGGTGTGCCCCCTGCCTGAGATTTGAGCCTTCCGAACATGTCTGGCGGTCTTTGGCACAAGCTGACAGACAGTCCTTAGACTGACGCTTTGTGATATCTCCGAGTGGTGTTCCGCTTGGGTTGGCGATTGCGGCGGCGATCAGTAAAGCGAGAGGGAGTGCGAAGGTTTTCATAGTGTTGATGGTGTTGGACGAAGAGGTTGATCAGATGGTGTCAGTGTGAAAATTTAGGCAGAAAAAGATACCAGAGGCAAGGATATTCATATATATGTGTGCATAAACTCTAGCCATAGCAGGTAATGGGGGGTGTACCGGAAGCTATGTCTAGGACACAATCGAGCCGCCAGGGACGTCGGGGAGTCGATACCTACGTGCCCCTACGATAATTTATCCGGGTCTATCGCCGCGGGCTTGGTGATTGGGCCTCTAGACGTATGTCATGGTAGGTTTCAAACTGTATGCGGCTTAAGCCTTCGCTCTTACAATTGCTGTACTTCCTCGGGTCTCTGCTAGGCCCACATAGCCAATACATCGGCGGGTCCTCTTGCGGCAATTTTTCTTCCATCCTAGCCGCCTATATGGAAGCAGCTACGCAAGTCTATACAGTTTCCGGATTCGATTTCCCATGATCTGCCGATGGAAGACGGTGTAAGACGCTGAAAAACCCACCGGTAGTACTCACAAACTTGCTGCGTGGCTTGTACACTTTTTTCATGAACCCATGCCGTTCGGTCTCTCTAGGCTTTCCGCTTACTAGTCTGCCTTTTTGATCCTGCTATAATCAACCCTAAGCTCGGTGTATCGTATTCGAATGTAACATCCACTCAATTCTATTTGTAATCAGAGCTCTGGATGGAACATTCTAGCATGTGATGCATAGGGCATTTAAGGAGGGCCATTCACTTACTAGATAGTTCAGCAATCCGAACTATTCTTCGTTTGAGGGGTGGATCTTGATCCTACTCTACGTTGAGTACGACCGTATTGCCTGATGTACATAAGCGAACGGCTTCGAAAAGGAGGTTATAAGAATAGAAGGAGCGCAGCGATTCAGATGTGATGAGGCCTAGCCTTACTAGACGCCACTTACTCCGCCCTTTACTCATACATAAACGTGATTTTGGGAGCACCGGGCTCTTTTACACTGTTCTAAAAAGCTGATTTCACTTGTCGATACTCTATCTCCCCCCRTCCCAAGCTATAAGCTGGACGCGGCTTTTGTTAAATCCGCCGCAACCAATCAGATCTTCCCTGTCAATACTCATGCATATCGATACAGTAAAGTACAGCTCTACTTAGCCCCGGCTAGCATTTCTACTAATCTGCCGCGCTCCTATACACACTCGGCATGGACATCCTCTAGGATGCTGGTGAACACCCCCTTCGATCGGTCTCCACCGACATGGCAACATATCGAGACCGGTATTTGATGTACACTATATCTCCATTAACGTTGCAGTGCATCGTCCTCGAAGAACGTGGGAACAGAGGCATTTGGGTTCACATTTATCTCTCGGGGGACACGGCCGTGAGGATGGTTGATGAGCCGCACCAACTCTGCATTGTGGAGGATGTAAGTCACCAGTGTAGATAAGGTACGATGGTGCTGATGTGACTCATCTTTGTAGCGGGTTGTCGCACTGCCCGCGGACATGGGTGTCGATTGGACAATGGAGTCTGGCAGCTCTAGTGGCACATTCCGGTATGTTTCCCCGTCTCTATACACCCATCTTCAAAGTTGCGGTCTTTGTCAAGTAATCGTAAACAGAGGGTTATAGAATCAAATCGCCTGACGGAAGATACTGGACTTGTTTGCCCGAGAACTATGAAGCTGTAAGTTGGATGTCGCTGTATGCGAGACTACGGAAGCTGGTGCTGACAACGCGTGATCTGTTCACACTTAAATCTGCGACCAATGACRAATCACAGGAGTGGAGGACGAACTAAAGAACAGGTAGTTATCTACGGCWAAGAGCTATATAGTATGCTTTTGATTTCGTGTACTTCTCTCATTCCTAGCAATCGACCAGATTTCCGTGCACTTCGTCTAATCGTTCTACAGTCCTCATCTCCAGTGTTCCGAGCCTCGGTTTGGGATGTCACTCTTTGCTTTCTACATTGCAATCAAGGCAATATCCAGTTGTATCAGCACTTGCCAGTACCTCACGAAGCATTAGCCTAGCTCGAATGGCTGGTGTCAGACATGCAACTCACTGCTCAAATTTCCCCCTACTGTTGATTGTCTCCTCTTCTAGTTCCAATCTGCCCATAGTAGTAACGGTAGCCGGCCATGTGCGCAAGAGCAGTTATGTTGAAGGACAAAAGCGGTTCTTTGTCCCAGTGAGTTCCGTAAACATAGTACAAGAGATTCTGAAGGAAAAGCCAGAAAGGAAGCCAGAAAGGAAGCCAGTCGTTGAGTCTCTGGCCAAAGTAGATCGGGTCACGCCACATCGATTTGAGRACGTTGGTTCCGAGCTGCTCCATGATGTATGTTGATGGGTGGATTAAGCTGGCGCAAAGAAGGGGACGACAACAAGCCTCTGAACTATCGAGGGAATTGAGGATACTTTATATTTGATGCGTAAAGATCTTCGGTGCGCCCCACACTATGCCGCATCGTAAGGTTACGCCGTTCACTACTTCACGTCTCGGACATGCAGCGCTATTATCGTCTACGACAAACTCTGGCTGTTGATTTGACACCTTTCTCTTGCGATCTAGTTCGATCACACTGTGAATCGCAGCCACCGAAATCAACCACAATCTATACAATTAAGTCGCATGCGATATCATCATGGATTGGACTATATCAACTGATTCCGTTTCTTGAACGTCGAAGCACTGTTCCGAGCAAAAGAGAATGATCACCTCGCCGTTTTCCAACCTAGTCACCCAGACTCAAGGCGGAACACACATCTGCATCTTTCAAAAAGCCTCTGCTATTTCAAATTCACCACTCTGCAACGGCTCGGTACCCGGCGTTGACAACCACCTAGACAAAGTCATTCTTACCACCACTATCACAGTGATTAAAGCTGAGGGTGGGTCCGCAATAGACACTGTTGTCGAAGCTACTCCTGGGTCCAATGAGGAGATAGCCGCTCCAGGTCCCCCCGTGGCTCAGGTTCAAGCATTCCATGCCACACACCTTTCCGCCGTCGATCTCTTTGATATGGTGCTCGATCGCCCCTCCTATAGTGGCTTGCTCAGCGGTTGTGTCGCAATGAGTCCCTGTAGCCTGAAACTATCAATCAGCATCGGCGAACGGCATGGTGATTCGCGTTTGTACACACCGTGTATCTGTAGGCGACATCATTGTAAGCTCCGCGAAAAATACCACAACTGCGTTCATTGGTCACGTCCTTGATCCCGGTAGACATTGCGTTGCAAAGCTGCTTCAGGCCATTTATAACTACCACGCAGCTGGCGACCCCTGTAAGGATCCTCTCACATACAGTAACTGGGGTCCTTTAACTAACGACTGCGACAGTGGCAGGGCTAGAGTCCACATTGACGGGGACGTCGAGATTGTAACGGATCCAGCGATGAGGATACTCCATCTCTGAGAGAACACCGAAAGTCGAATTCTCCACTGCAGATTGTGCCGCTAACAGGGGTGACCCCGTAGCAGCAAGGAGAAGATTCCCGAGCCAGATGGTGGCGAAGTACTTCATGGTCGCGGATGGTGAGCACTCGTTGCGTGAGGAGAGATGGAGCTGAAGTGTTCAAAAGGGGTTGAGAGTGCTGCGATCGATGTGAGACTTGGAACGATGTCGAGTTCACCGGGTACAGGAGTGCTCTTAAGTACTGTCAACAGATCTCATCAAGGCGGCTCAGATATACAAAAGCGATCGATCGAGTTCACATGGCTGAGCCGCCTGCATTGTTGAGCCGCCTGCATGGTGTTGGACCCGTCTTCGAGCCTTTCAAAGCCTAACGAGCCGTCAACCAACCCATTATGAAAACTTGCCATGCGTGGTCCCCAAACTAGGGGAAGCTGTGCCACGATAGTCTCGACAAGGCAGGGGATCATCATGATGGACCATCTGCATGTCAGTCACCAACATGTGCTTTGTTGAGAAACGGCGTGTCTTTCCATATTTGGACTGAGTTCGTGACAGACTTGCATTAGCAGACGGGTATATTCCTCCGGTGCACCAGTGAAGGGTTCTCTAAGAAAGAGGCACAGCTATGAAGCTTACGCCTACAGTCATATGAGAATCCTTTACGGCTCTGCTCGTTCAACACGAAGCATACAATGGCTTCGAGAGGCACAGCACTGGAAAATGCCGCACCATGACGAGCTGCTTTGCCGAGGTATCTTCGCCAGTGAGCCCCAAAGATGGAGTCAAATGTTCCGTGAGCACGTGGTGTTGAGTTGTGGACGGTAGTACCTAGGTAGTAATCAGTACGCGCCGCCAGCGACGTGTCGGACACTTGCTGTGTTGTAAGGCGTTTAGGAGTCTCGCGGAATTACTCTTAAGATGAAGGTCAAAATAGAGTTCGGAGAATCAATGACCCGTAGGCCTCGGTAAGTAGACGACCTGAGGTCAAAATGGCTGGCAAAGAATGCCAAGACAATTTTGAAAAATACCTTATGATCGCTGTTTCCTGCGAGCTGAGCACATTCGACCACAGATGCATGAAAGCAAGCCATCCCGTCCGCTCTGGCCTATTGAACCATGTAATCGTTTGATCAGTACTCAGGTGGGTGACCACTGGGGAATCCCAAATGTTGAATGTAGANCAAGCCATCCCGTCCGCTCTGGCCTATTGAACCATGTAATCGTTTGATCAGTACTCAGGTGGGTGACCACTGGGGAATCCCAAATGTTGAATGTAGAAATTTCTTTTTGCCCCTGTTGGTCGTGGTAAGGGAAAAGGAGTGGGCGAAATTTTTGCTGTCTTGGCATCTCAAGCCGCACTAGCGCCTGTCAGCTGCTGATAGATCGAACGGAGCGTGAGGTCTCGCACCACAAATGGAGCAGCTTACCAATAAAATATCAATACAGTTACATCTTTTGAACACCATATGAACCACCTCGTGGCAGTTTGCTGCATGAAGCGTGGGTTCCGTCGATCGTCCATATAGCAGGAGTATCGTTAATGCCGTCAAGTCCTATGATCTACCTGTCACACAATCCTGCGGATCTTGGTCGGTTAAAGCATATCGACCTTAAGCATCACTTCATCCGCGAACAAGTTGCTGCTGATACGATCAAGACCATTCGAGCTCCTAGCTACGACAACACAGCGGAAATTCTGACGAAGCCTCTGTCACGGGACGACTTCTAGCGACATGTGAAAGGGCTTGGCATGAGTGAGGCAAGCTGTGTAAATTACTGATCCTCTCAAGAACTGTAGTGGGAGAGTTGTCCATGAGGTCGACATCAGATTGGCATGCAAGACTTGTCAGCCCTGAGACTCCGGAGTTGGGATGCAATCTGGTCTGGTCTTTGTGCGCATATGTCGCCTTCTGGGACCTCAAATTCTCACACGGTCTAATTGATTGTTTCATGTATTCTGCAGGTGATTTCACGATCTGAACATCTCCTCTCCCAGATCGCTTCTCTGGTGGTATCCCAGTCCGTCCATCTCGATTGATGAAAGCTTGAGTCTGTAGGGAGAAGACCTAGACTTRGATAGTATGTACAGTTGCGAATGGAAAGACGCACTTGTTATAGTAGTTCTCATATCAGCGAATTCGCATCGGTAGTATTATTTAGGGGACTCGAAGAGAATTTATATGTGTATTAGGTTGGAAGCTTCATGCGGGAGTCCAGGCTCAAATCGCAAAGGATCATCCTATGTTCCATTTTGCCAACGTATTCCAATCGCGCATGGTCACGAGTTCAGCTTTTACCGATTTGAGCAAAAAGGCCAACCTGCTTGATCGTATTGTGGAACCGCAAATTGCGAACATGGCGGATTACGAGCGAGACCATTTCGATATCATGGCTGTAGAAATCATCCGATTGGCGCCCATATGCAGAAATGCTACTGCGGAGAAGGACACGGTCGACGCCGCCATGGACAGTACATTCTGTTCATACCGCGGCCTTGGAGTCAAGGGGCTCAATGCTGTATGCTGAAGTTGTTGGGTACCTAGATTCTATGCAAGCAGACCGGCACTTCAATCTACATCACGATCGCCAGCAGCTCTCACCTCTTTCATCGTATGGCTTCCATTAGTACTGTCGGTCCACTCGGATTGAAGCAGTTCGGCTTCCTTTTGCTTGATGACATCAAACGCCAAGTCGGTAGTTGCAGCGGCGCTCGTCAAAGATATCTGATCATCCTTATAACCGGTCCATACTCCTGAAAGGTAGGTTTGAATGTCGTGCATGTCCTTGAAGAAGCAAAAGAGCAGGAAGAACAGCTCTTCCGAGGAGGAACCCAGTTTGTATGCATCTCTGGAATCACTCGAGAGACTCTTCGTCTTCCCGCCCATGCCCTTGCCTTTGGTGACCTTGGTAAGCTCCAGATGTACAATGGGTTCGGCAATGTCTTCGAGATCTAGGGCATCGAAGACGTTGTTGTTCTGGTCGATAACATGCTCGCTTCCGCCTGTTCTTTGAGTTGGTTTGGTAACAGGCTGGGTCTGCTTGAGGAGTTGCAGGAGAGCCAGGACATCCTTCAATACTTGGATGGTGTAGCAGTGTCATTGATTGCTTTGCTCAAACCGCTCATTGCTCGGGGAGTTATAGCGATAGAAGACCGTTGCAGCTTCTCGGAGCGCGATGACCTCTTGCAGAAGATGCAGCAGCTCTGGTCGGACTTCGATCGCTGGCTCCGTACAGTGTGCGATTGTGTCTGCAACCTCTCGGAACTTGGACAAGGGGCATGTGATATTTGCGCCCCGAGCCAGATTTCTTCGGCGTGTCCAATTTGGYGCCACAAAGGCGTCCCGAGTTGACGAGCCATTCTGCGATTTTGTTGGTGCCCCGTTTGTATCGCAGATAGCTGTCGACGTAGAGATCAAACCTCATCTTGGCGGTCACTACCGGAGCCTAACTACCGCTGAAGGAAGCCGACGAAATTGAAAGGCCCAATCTCTCTGAAGAGTCGGGATGAAGTCGCGGCCGAGGAGTAAAGTGTGGATCACGCTTTCACCACCAGTCGCTTACTCATTCAAAGATCAGCATTCATCCGCACATTCGGCCCGCGCCGGGCCGAGTCGGACTAGACCGGGGCGCGCCCGTTGGGGTATACGGGATGGTTGATTTATCGTTCTAGACTTGCCAAGGTAGTTCTTTAGATCGTTCATGTAGATCTTACCTTCGAAGCAGGCCCTCTATAGCATGTGCCGATAAACTCATCAATTTTCGAACATTCGAGAAGACTCACTTGCATGGATTCACTCACTTAATTTGAAAGATGGAAGTTACTAATATATGATGTATAGGGGATATAAGCAGCTCTACTCACTCGCTTTTTGGCTGCAGTCAAACAAGCGATCGAAGGCAGTCTCACAACATCTGTTAAAGTGTCTGCGTTTGTTCGAGATTTGTCTGGCTTCAAAGCTCACTACCTAGGATCTATATTTATCGGCTCGGTGGCCGAGTCATCTCGGCATTCTGAGACTCGTGGCGAGACGACACAAACAGCAGATGCATCCGCGAGCAATGATTAGTCCATGTTTGCAGGCTCCACTTCTTGAGATTGAATACCAAGGCGTAAGAGCATCTGCTTCGAAGAGAACTGCCGCTCCAGTATCGTGTCATGCACGCACCAAACTCGTACTGGCCGCCGAACCGCTCTGCTTCCGAGCAAGGCTCGAACGCAAAACGGCAGTACGCCAAATACTAAGCCGTCGTGTGATGAGGACCAGAGACGAAAAGTCTTGAACATGATTCCTACCACTGAACCCCAGCATCTCTTTCTTAGCCTCATTCCAATGCCCCACCAGCTCTTCCTCCACCCATGGCTCATCAGTAATCCAGAATCTATCATGCAGGGTTGCAGTCCCTCGTCTGAAATCTTCCACGCGCGGCCAATTCACGTTCCATTTTCCTGGAGGGAACTGTGACCAGGGCATCGGACCATCGCCTCCATGAGCGTGTCTGAAGACGCCCTGTTCCATGTATTGGGAATCGTAACTGTTCGGACTTGCCAGCAGAGAGACGTAGTATTGAAACATGACCAGAGATGGCGAAGCCAGCCAGAACCCGCCATTAATGGAATCTTTCCCTATCCATGGAATAGGTGGATCTGGTTTGCGGCTTCCATATGTGTCTGGCACTCCAACAAAGAGGTAGTCGTCTGGTAAGCTCGCCACGCCGGAGAACTCTTTATGATGCCCCTGAATTTTCTCTCGTTGTGTTTTGACTTTTTGTTTCGAGACCGGCTCGTCCCAGATATCATCCAAAGATTTGGTAAGCAGCATATCTGAGTCGAGATACAGGATGAAATCGTATGAGACTTGCTCAAAGATTCGCAACTTGCAGAGCTGATCGATCCAGCGCGGTCTTCTTGGTTGGATTTGTTCGGGTAAATCTCTAATATAGTCGAGCTCGATTACCTTCCCTCCCATGGAGCGAAAGATTTTGCGCCGAGCTTGGGATACGTGGGGTGCCACGAAGACCAGCAAGGGGATGCCGAGCTGGGTTCGTGTCGAAGGTCGATGTAAGATTTGATATATCAGTAGTTGAACTGCATCGAAGTATGGGTCTTCAGCACTCTCATCGGCAAGGCGAGTGCAGTAAAAGGTTGCATAGGCGACCGTTTTGTTCGAGCTTGGCACCGGGTCTCCATTGTTGGTGCTCATCGCATGCACTCCTGGTCCTCAATCTCAGATGTATAGTCTTCGAGAGATGGTGGTTGTGGAAGAGGGTGACGGGACACAGGTTCATACACAATTTGGACCCCTGCATAATTTTGGGTGTCTTGCTTCAGCCCGTCTGAGTATCCACGGAACAGCAGCCAATAGGGAATTATAGCTACGAACAAGACGAGCCTGAGGAAGGACGTTTGATGTGCCCTACCCGCACGATCTTGAGGATTGGTGGGGCGGTATGCACGCCGCCCCACCCTCTTCCTCTTCTGACTCCGCATTGGCTGGTGGGTGAAGCCCGAGACTTCGATGTGCATGAAGCGCAGAATTTAGCGCTCGAGATTGGACACAAGTTGTTTCGGGTTTTGCTGGGTACAGTGGTGGGATGCAGCTGCGAGTGAAGAGATATCAAAATAGTCCTTTGACTCCTTCCGTCCCTCGAGGTGTCTCAAGATAAGACCAGTTCGTTCAACCCCCCGATCAATGCCAGGGACTCAACCGATGACTCCATCAATTCCATAGCTTCAAAGAAAGAATCATCCGAAGCGGTTGACTGAATCTCCAGCTTCTCCTCCAAAATTCCTACCAGTGAATAGATACGACGTCTCTCCCTCAGCCTCTCTAGCAAATCCAGGAAGGCATGTACAATCTTTTCTCGGTCCTTGTCGTTCTCAGCGACGCACGATGCTCGACCGACATACAATATCTCTTCCATAGTGCAGCCGTCTTGGTCATGAGCATTCGGGTCGAGCTCGTCAAAGCGATGAAGAGCACCAGCCAGAATCATGATCGTACCAAGGTCTCCAACAGCAGCAGCATCATGTAACACAGTTCTCCCATTAATTGCAGGGAGATCAACACGAGCATCAAGTCCCAGCAGTAACTTCAGAACGTTGTGACTGTTGTTAAGCACACACAAGTGGAGCGGGGAAAGGCCTTGATTATCTCGAGCATCCACATCTGCTTTCAGAGAGATCAATGTACGCGCAGTCTCAATTCTGTCCCGAAAGCAGGCCCGATGCAGAGCAGTTACACCGGTGTTATCTGCGAGATAGATGTCCGTATGGTAGTCGAGCAAACTATCAAAGTACCGTGGGTCATCGCGGACGTATGCTGCGAGTATCAAAGCGTTCTGCCCACGGTTATTGAGAGCATCAACATGGGCGCCTGCTTCGAGTAACAGACGAAGCGAGTAGTGGTTCGACGACATTGCCGCTTCGTGAAGTGGCGTCCAAAGAGCGTCACTGGTGATATGCGGATCCGCTCCATGTCGAAGTAAAGTCGAGACGGCTGCAAAGTCACCCCTGGCAGCAGCAAAGTGGAGAGGCGCCTTGCCCATCACATCTTGCTTGTCGATTTCCGCGGCTGTGAGGCTCAAATAATCATCTAGCGATGCAGAAGAGATGCCCAGGACGATCTTGTGGACAGGGCTAAGCTTCCGTTCCTCCAGATAGTCGGAAAACTCGGTCGGGCCACCAATGACGCTGGGATCTATGGTGGGCATGGGTAGTTTCTGAAGGGATATCTCCCAGCAAGCTCCTATCGCGGACTGAAAGTATTTATCCTTGTACTCTCGATCTGCATCCTGATCCAGGAGAAACTTTGCTGTGGAGATTTGGCCGTAGTAAATGGCAACGTGCAATGCTGATCGACCGTCCGAATCCCGAATGTCAACAGGCGACGCTAGATGGTTCGCAAATAGCTCCTGGATACCGGTCAAGTTTCCTTCCATGGCGTAACCGAATACAGGCGATGTATCCGGAATGACTTTCATGACCCGCAGACTCATCTTTGGTGCCCCGTGTACGTCCCATCTAGCCGTGACCTCAATCATACGATGGAGCATCCATCGTGGGAAGTAGTAGGACGCATCAAGCTTGGACTGGTGCCGCTCCCTGCATCGTCTTTTGCTGCATGTCATGGGATTGAGTACTGGAGTACCGCTGTATCGCATGAAAAGCAAGCCGGTGAGATTGCCGAGCCACGCAGGAGATTTGATGAGAGCTTTGGAGTGGCAGGTGCACGAGCAGGACTTTGTACAGTTGCTCGTCAGAACAGTGGTTCGGAAGCAGACAGCCTCTTGATCAAGAGCCTCCTTAGCGGGTGGCTGGTTGGAAGATCGCTCGATGAGGACATCATCTCCAGCAGCTGGAACGAGTGTCCGTTCGGAGGAAATGGATGAAGACCGCGATCGCTCGGAGTGTTGGTCAGACATCTGCTGCATCATGACTCGCAATTCGTCAACAATTTTGCTGTGTGCGGCCAGTTCTGTCTGTACCGAGCTCTGAGAAGACYAAATGATCTCTCGCAAGTCGAGATGGATTCCTCTAGCGTAGGTCAGCTGCTGAAAACTAGCCATGGCATCTTGGCTCTGCTCACGTATTCGCCACTGTCAAAGCAAAGTGAAGAGACTCTCTTGCCTGACGAAGACAGTCCTTGTGCTTTGCAGCCTGTTTCTCATAGAAATACCATGCTCTCCTCGACACCGTGGGGAATACTTGRTTTTTCAGCTGTTCACCTTCCGTTGGGCTTTCATTCTTCGAGAATAGTTTGTGCAAAACGAATTCTAGAAAGGTGTCGAAGGTGTCCTTTGCACGAAGGAGCGAGTGATTGATCGTGACTTGTGATTTTGCACTCAAAGCGCCAGTGTCATTGAAAGCTTCCACATTCGCAAGAAGGACGTTGAAATCGGTGGCCTAGAGATATCTACGTCAGTTCCTGATCCAAACTGGTCGTGAAGAAGGGAACCGGCTCACCTCATTCAAGAGCTCAAGTACCAGAGTTTCGGCACCCAGTGATCTCCGAATCTTCTCTAGACACTCTTTGGCCGTCTTTATCGTTGTGAGGAGGGTGATCACGCTCGCTGTTATGGAAAGAGGGTCCATCGTGAAGGTTTTATTCTGCGTTGAGCACCGTCTGCCTCCTGTTACTCAAGGCAACAACAAGGCTGTATGGTGTTCAGAATCCTCCGGGTAGGGATCAATGAGGGGCTCAGCGCGTGCATTAGTGCTGATACACTGCATGTCTAGTACATGAACTAAGCTCACGCGAACCACACGTGCTGCAGCAAGGCTGGGGCTGAGGAATTGTTTCTCCTTACGAAACATCAAGGATTTTTTATTCACTATAGGCCACGGTAATTAGTTAATGCATCTAGATTGTACGTTTCCAGTTAAATCAGCTAGCTTGTGCAGGGGGGAAGTCCTTCTCGAAGCTGCTTTGCTTCTCCTACCCCGTTGCCAATGTGGACATCGACCTTATGCCATCGGCTGCAAGACATCCACCTCGGCTTGGCGTTTCCTAGCTTGCAATTTCGTCGCAGGATTGGCGATGAGGGTTGTCTCGAACTCATAAAAAGGCAATCGTTCTTGACCCGGTACATATCGCCATTCATATTGAATGAGTAGGAAGCACAAAATGATCTTTACTTCGTTGGACGCGAAGAACCGACCTGGGCAAGCGTGGATACCATGGCCGAAAGCCAGATGATCCGTAGAGGTGGCGACAAGTTGGTGTTGGTTCTCCTCCCCAGGTCGTTCTCTCATTTTGAGAAATCGTGAGGCGTCGAACTTTTCGGGTCGCTCGAAGATGTTGTTGTCCCGCCCTGAATTGTCAATGACTGCGCTAAAGCTGTTCTGGGGGAGCACTGTGTACATGTATCAGTTTGGAAGCTGCTGCAAGCGAACGTATGGATCGGAATCTTACCGGTGCCGTCGGATAGGACGACTGCCTTCTCGGCGACTCTCATCATCGATACTATCTGGTAATCAGCGGGTGCAAGAAAGATGATCGGCACAACACTTACCAGTCGCCAATGGTGCCAGTCTTTGGCACTCCTTGATGAACGAGTCCAGCAATTTCATCCTGTAGAGGGCAGTCTTCGCCCAGCCGTCTGATTGTAGGACCTCGACCATTTCCTTCCGGAGCGACGCTTGAAGCTCCGGATGGTCGCAGAGAGCCATCAAGCAGCGCAGGATCGTCTCAGTCGTCGTGTGAACCGCTGCAAGGGACATGGCTAGCTGCACCTCGGCGAACAACATTGGACGTCCCTTTGCCATTTCCATCACCCACGAGAACACGTCAGGCAAGGATTTGGGCGAGGCGCCCGCTGCGATTGCCTCGTCTCGGATCTTGATCCGCTTTTCGACCTGCGGTTGTGCCATGCGTCGTGCTTCTCGAACCAGTCCCTGGGATTTTCGACACTCTGGTATGAACCGACAGGCAATGGGCCGAAATATCGCAGGTAACGCTCCGTAACTTGTGTACGCCTTCCATGACGGTGGTCGTATATTGCGTCGTAAGGTCCACCCAACCTTTGTCGCGGGCGAGTTCTTTGCCGCCGAAGATGCGACTGGAAACGTGAGCCACGACGTCCAGAGTAAACTGCTTCGCTTCCAAGTYCAACCAGTCTTTTGCATCGCCCAGCCAGGACTGAACGACGTTGTCCGTCTCATCGACTAACCAGATCTTCGGTGACGAGCCCCAGACTTTGAGTGAGCTTGACCCGCACCACATCCCTGAGGACCCCTTCCTTGATTGGTCGGAAACCTTCCAGGAGTCCCTCCATCCCTGGCAAACTGGCATGGAAATCGGCATGGCCAGCGAGGGCGAAGCTCAGATCTGGGTTGTTCCGCAATTCATCCCCGAATCGATTTGGCAGCATGATCTTGTATCCGGAGCTGGTGAAGATCTGGAACGGACCTTTCGTGGTTCGGAGGCCCTTACTGAGAAGTTCTCCTGCGTGCATCATGTAGATTTTGGGGTCTGGCCGCCGCGACCTGGACTTTTTGTCGTCGAGCTCGATTACAGGTATCCCGGGGTAGGGCCGTTGTACGTCAATCATCGTGTAGTAGATGATGCATAACAACAAGGCACCGGCCATTGCCTGAAAGAGAAGTGGAACCTCCCCCAGGACCTTGAGGACTGCAAGTGGCGCCATTGTCGTTGTTCAAGTCTTGGAATGAGTGCGTTTGTAATGAAGATCCCCAGGAAAAAAGATTCGAGTACGCCTTCGTTGTTGAATTCGATGTCGTTCGGAAGGGACAGACCTCATCCTCTTTATGTAGTAGCCCTCTGTTCGGACCTTCGATACAATGCAGCCGTTACACAAAGTTATGCAAGTATAGTTCTCAACAATGAAGAATGAAATTTGACTGGGGAGTTCTGTCTGACATGGGTGAGCTACTACTCTGCTCGACATGATGTGAAGATTTCCAGGTTTCAAGAATCACTCGGATAATACATGTACCTCGTATATGGATTGGCTGCCGGGTGGCACTAAAGTCTAGCTTCCGTCTCGCACCGCGCCTCGTATTACCCGCAGAGGAATGAATCATAAGTCGGGCTATATTACTGGCGGAGTGCCAAGGGGTAGACGGAGCGAGGTTTACGAGCGGACACTAAGCTTCCAGGAATGTTAGGACGGAGAAGACGATCCGTATAGACGATGCATTTATACTAAGATCGGCTATACGCGGAGATAACAAATTGAGCCGTACACAAGTAGCCGATCCGTCGTAGTCTACGAAGGCTGTGTCCCGGGAAACCTTGCTCTACGTGTTCTATGATGTTGCCATTTCCGAATTCAACACGTGTACGGTGTATACTAAAGCCATACGAACGAGACGATGACTGCAATGCGTCGAACCAAGGTTTTGTGAATTCATGGTACTTATCGCTGTGCTTGTATCCTAGGGCTGGGTTAGGTAAAGGCGTAAGAGTTGCGAGTGTGTGAGCGAGCGATACTAAGCCAAACGCAGCCGCAGCCTCAGCCTCATCTCCTAGGCCTGTAATCAATAATTGGCAAAGAGAAGCTCAACTTCTCAAGATCTCTGATGAATGAAGTGGATTTCACGACCATATCGAGTACGAAGCACCTGTAAGTTGACTATGATTTGAAGTACTAGCATTACTATTGTAGATATAGGTCACTATCCAAACAGCTCTGTTAGACTCTTAGACGCCATAGTCGTTACACGTCCTCAAAAAGGAGGAGGCTCGGGATTTCGGCAATGGAGCAACCCACCTGGCAAAGAGCGTCGGGTATCGCTACGCGAAGCGTTCAACGGGCCTGTTAAGCGAGACGCTGAGACTACCGGATCAACTGCAGCTCAGCCGCACATGAAGCTACACTCTCCCGGTTACCGTGCTGGAACACACTTCTCGCGGAACACGAAGTCGTATTTTGACCCCTTACATGTGGAGTCCAAGCTACAAGAGCTAGTGACTGAAGGCGACTATACGCGCCAACCGGAAATGGSGACTTACGACGACTACACTGTCGCTTGTATTTGCGCTCTACCTGCGGAGGTAGCAGCAGTCAAAGCGGTGCTCGATCTTATCCACCCTGACCTACCCAGGAATCCGGCTGTAAAGGACACCAATGCCTATGTGCTAGGAAGTCTTTTCGGTCACAATGTCGTGCTCGCATATCCGGCATTTGGGGTGTCTGGAACGGTTTCGGTCGCGAGTGTGGCAATGCAGCTGCGCGCGAGCTTCAAGTCAATCCGATTCAGCTTGATAGTTGCTACTGGCGGAGGGGTGCCTGGTACGAAGGAGGACATTCGTCTTGGGGACATCGTTGTAAGCACGCCGACAGCTGGTCGTCCAGGTCTCGTGCATCATCAACATAGCGGAAAAGCTACGGTAGATCAACCTTTCAGCGGCGATTTACTGGATCAGCCATCAGCTTTGCTCCTTACAGCAGTTGGCAAGACCGAGACAGGTGCCATTTTTGGGGAAAGTCGGATTCCACTTTACCTCTCCCAGATTGTGCAAACGGATCCCGCGGTCTTTGCTCATCCAGGCCCAGAACAAGATATACTCTTTGACTCAAAACACGAACATGCGGGCGTCGAATCCGGCGAGAACGGGGGCCATCGCGGCACCCTAGATGGATTTCGCCACCGGCAGCCACGGGACTCCTCAGACCCAGTGGTCCATTATGGTGGACTTGCCTCCATGAATCAATTGATGGGTCATGAAGCGAGTCTAGAAACTTCGGTATATGAGCTTGGAGGCTTGTCTTTTGAAGAAGAGACGGCTGGTTTGGTGGACGCTGCCCAATGTCTGCAGATCCGAGGAATATGTGACTATGGAGACTCGCACAACTCAAAGCTCTGGCGTGCCTATGCCGCCGCCGCAGCTGCTGCATATGTCAAGGAGTTGTTGTCGTTCATCCCCATCGCCCCAAAGCAGATACCTCTGGCAGAAGWCACATATGCAATGGCCGCACCGGTGCTCGATGCTTTGCTGTTAACCAGACCTGAAGTTGATCGAACATCTCTCATTGTGTTGAAAGGGCGGAGAGTCGACGGTACCTGCGAATGGCTCGCGCAAAACCCTCAATACCGAGAATGGCTAGTAGACGACAAATCATCACTATTTTGGATCTCAGGWGGCCCTGGGAAGGGTAAAACTATGCTTGCCATCTACATTACAGATATCTTACAGCCACCACCTGCTGCGGTCGACGATGTTCTTCTCTATTATTTCTGCAGCAACCGAGACAAAAATAGAAACACTGCAGTGACCATCATGCGAGGGATTCTACATCAATGGCTCAACGGTCATCGTCACTTGGCACGACACATCAAGAACTCTTTCAAAGGCACTGAGACGACGAAGTATACCATTTCAAACTTTACAACCTTGTGGAGAACTTTTCTGACCCTGCTTCAGCAAAGCGGGTCTCGCCAGGTCGTGTGCGTGCTGGACGGATTGGATGAATGCGAAAAGGAATCTCTTGGACAGCTTCTCGATGCCGTACGAAGCTACCTCTCCAACGCCGATGGGAAATGCAGGCCGCGCCTCAAATTCATCTTTCTCTCCCGCCCTCAGCCGGCTCTGTTGGAAAACAAGCTTAACCAATACCGCCGAATTAAGTTGGATGACTCAGATAAAGRGATCGCAAACGATGTCGAGAGATATATCTTCGCCAAGGTTGATGAATTAGCATCTGAGCAGGAGTTCTCTGAGGATATGGTTCTGCATGTTCGTCAGGCTTTGTTGGCTGGCGCGGAAGGTACTTTCCTATGGGTTGGGTTCGTCGCCAATGAGCTCAAGGGAAGAAGTTGGGAAAAGATGAGTGAACTTCTCCACGGCGTGCCAAAAGGTCTTGGTGGGATCTATCGGAAGCTACTTCAACAAATTGAGGAAAAGGAGCAACTGGTTCCCATTCTCCAGTGGATTGTACTCGCCGCCAGACCTCTTACAATTGATGAACTGACTGTGGCTGCGGAAGTCAAGCCATCGAGTGGCCTTCCGCCAGTCCAGGTGACGAAGAATCTGCTTGCATCCTGCGGGCTGCTGGTGAAAATTGAAAGCGACGTAGTCAACCTCGTCCACGAGTCGGCAAAGGACTTTTTCCAGAGCGATCAGGTCGATTTTGAAGGGATCAATATGTTCTACATGAGTCGGGAGACACATTGGATTCTCATGCGGCACTGCCTTACAGTCGTCGAACAAAGCTACGGAAGCCTTGGGGGTGTCGACGAGAAGTCTGCTCGCAATTCTCTCTTCGGTTATGCTAGCTTACATTGGCCGATGCACTTTCAACTCGCCATTGAAGTGCTTGATGCAATGCCTGAGTTACCACATCAGTTCTTCCGACTGCATTCTCCTGTCCGAGACGAATGGTGGAGGTTCTACTGGGAGCAGGAGAAGAATGGTGGAGAGCCACCCGCTTTCACACTCTTACACCTAGCTGCGTACCTTGGTAATTTGGTCTGGGCCCAGGCACTTCTCGACAAGCATGCGCGCCTGCTTTCGCGAAAGGACAACTACGGGCGGACTTCGCTATCCTGGGCTGTCAAAAAGGGGCATCGAGACATGGTTCAATTGTTACTTGATCACGGAGCTCAGATCAATGCCAAAGATCGAAGCGGTCTTACTGCTCTCCATATTGCAGTCGCGGGAGAGAATAGAGACATTGTGGCACTACTCCTTGATAGTGACGCTAGCGTGGAGGCAAAAGCCACTAGTGGCGATACACCCCTGGTTTTGGCCATCCAGGCATATTCGAAGGAGATCGTTGAGTTGCTTCTCACGCACGAAGCGCGCGTGGATGGACTACCGCTCCCTTCAGGGATTGCCTGTCTGAAAGGACCTACCGAACCGATGGAAGAGCGAGTTCAAGAGCTTCTAGGACTTCAAGAACAGCTGCTTTCAGAGAGATACAAGCTGTCTTCCAAGAAAAGTGACTTGATCATGAAACTTCTAGGCCTTTCTTTCCGAATCCCAGTCATTATCCAGCTGATGACGGTGTACTTGAAGCACATGGCACTTGGTCGCTGGGATCGATTTTCTCTATTGCAAGATCTTGTCAAAGAGAACAGAATAAACGAGCTGCGAACATGGATGCAGACATATCGCAAATTCTACATTCAGCTTGTCGTCGCCAGGAATCCTAGCAGCCTGGCAGCCATGGCTGATCTTCCAACTTTGGTATTCCAGGCGGTCTCCACGGAAGATCTACAGGCACTGCTGGTAATGGGAGTTCTCGTAGGCTCAGAAGCCAAACTCGCAGCTGTTCGACACGAATGGAGGGAAGGAGACGCCATACTAGGCAGAGCATTCGCAAAGTGGGCTTCCATCGCCTATCGTAGAGACGCCGAGGAATCTTTACATTATGGAGTACGCGAATTCCTGGCCGATTACGATGTCTGCATCCGCAGTGGTGGCAAGGAAGATAACGTGGCCCGCGCGGTTGTACTCCTCACATCGCAATGTACTATGCTTGAGAACCAGGATCCGCGGCCAATCGAATATTTCTCCACGGTGGTTGCGGAGTTCTATGAAGGATATATTGGCGGACGATACGAGCATTCTCTGTTCAATGATGCGAATCAAGCGTGCGCTTATGAGCTCGCTGCTATAAGCGAAAATCGTGACTCTTCGAGTTTACTCCTTTTGCTAAGGAGTATACTCCAATTTGCTCACCGTTCTCGAGAGAAAGGGCAGGATCGGTTTCTCGGTATGCCTGCTGCGTCTTGTCTGATCCTCTGCCAGAAGAATTCCAACGCCCACCGATGGTTGATTGCCGAGGCGATACCAGAGACAATGAGCGCCTTGGTCTCGCAGCAACAACAAGGACAGCTTCAGACGCGGGCGTGCAGGGGCTTTGTGGAGTGTCTGATTGTCGGGAAGCGGTATGGGTTGGTACTACCTGCTGCGTTGRGACGAAGAGTGAAAGAACAACTTGGTTCGTTGATAGGAGTCGACGTAATGCTCGATCAGATCTTGGACTCCTGAAGTACTGCGGGGGCAAAGACTGCCTGATAAGGGCATCGTAACTGAGCGAAACACGGTACGAAGACATCCACATCATTATCGCTTTCTTCCGCTCTGTCTTGTATGAGGGAAGTAGTCTTAGGGATCCAGGCATGAGTAATATTGATATGTAACAATTATGGCATTTGGCGGCAGCATCACTGAGGCTTCATGTGAGTCCTTGACCTAGCATTCGAGGTAGCTCACTGCCCTCTGAGCCGTTTCCAAAAGCTAGGAGCGCGAAAGCGAGACGTCTCTGTCGTTCCTACAGGTTCTGGATTTTTGYACGCGGGCGCCAGTGAGCGAGCTGGCGAGCGTAGTGATGATTGACCTGAGACAGCATCAAGAGCATGTCTCATCTGGTCAACGATCACTGAATCCATATCTCGCCCCCTGTAACCGGCCTGCCTGAGCTGAGAGAGGATGTTGTAATCAAAAATGAAATCTTCCCAGGCATATTGTCCAGTCGGAAGAACGTTGGGGTCCGCGCCGTGGTCTAGAAGCATGCTTATGATCGGAAGGAAGCCTTTCTTCACAGCATAGTACAGTGCAGTCCTCTTGCCCGAGTTTTCGCCGCTGATGGAATGGCCTTGTCTTAAGAGAAGTTCAATCAGAGGAATGTTGCCTTCGTAAACCGCCCGTCGGAGATCTGTGACCGCCCTGCAACAACGTGACTTTCCGAAAGCCAAATTACTGGTCTTTTGGTAGAAATAGCCCTTATGATGTAGCCAATCTTTCGCGGTCAAACCACTCTCATCGTGCAAGGCGAGAACTTGCTCGGCGAGGGGATGGTCAAGTATAGCGATGACCATGGCCAAGTTTCGACTCAGGACTGCCAAGTGAAGAACTGACCAACCGTGGTTGTCCTGATGAGAAATATCGGACCATACCCGCTCATCTTCCAGCAGCAAGGCTGTGACATGAACATGCCCCATGAAGGTGGCATGATGCAGTGGTGTCCAACCGTGACACGTTGACTTGGAAGGGTCGGCACCGTGGCGAAGGAGCAAGCTCACGATGTCTTTGTGACCTCCATTCGCAGCACAGTGCAATGGCGACGTACCATACGAACTGACCACGTCGACATCGACATTGTAGCTCAACAAAAGACGCACAACATCGACATGGCCTTCGTCCGCTGCCCAATGTATGGCGGCCCATCCGTCGTGGTTACGATGGTGCGGATCTGACCCCCTTTCGAGCAGCAATTGCACTATTTGAGCGTTACCATGCGCTGCCGCTTCTTCCAAGGGGACCGTGTACGGTTTTTGTGTCATTGGTGCGTTGAAGCGGGCACCGTTTTTCAGAAGTAGTTCAGCAACGGCCTTGTGACCTAGACTGACTGCCCAGCCTAGGGCTGAGGTTCCATCGGCACTAGAAGAGTCAACGTCGACGCCCAGGATCACAAATGCCGCCGTGGCGTCTCTCTTTCCGGCGACTACGGCCCAAAGGTACGGGGAGAACCCATGGTTGTCAAGGATTCCTACAGCTCCGCCGCGATAAACCATAAGTCGTATCCCGTTAGTGAAATCCATCTCTGCAGCGAGATGCATGGGTGATTGCCCGTTCTTATCCCTCGTGTCTATGATGGCCTTGTCACCAGCATTCAATAGAACTCTCAATATCTCCAAACCCGAACAGGTTGGTAAAGCAGCGTGATGTAGCGCCGTCCTTCCGTCCTTGGCTGTGCTGCGAACATTCTCGCCCTGAGCGATAAGACTCATGACCAAGGTCAGATTGCCATCGCGCACTGCCCGGTGGAGTTTTGTCATTCCAGTTGCGTCTCTGTCCTCCAGATCGAGCCTGTCTACAGATGGTGCGAGACCCTCTAAGTGGTTGTCTAGAGTAATATCACCAGATTCGAGACGATCGGTTTGGAAGTCTAGAGATTCGTCATCCAGTACACTATACATGGATCCGCGCAGAACTGCAAGACCCGGTCCATCTTCGTCCAATTGCTGGTCGCTTTCTACGTTCTCTTCATCGCCATGATCGTCGCTGGKCAACTTCTGCAGAGTCAACAACGCGATTTCTTTCATGTGAGCTGCGACATGTAAATGTAAAGCTTCGCTTGAGAAGACAGCACTTGGTTCTGCCTTTTCCGGAGTTTGGAAATCATCACCAAATGGACATTGCAGGATCCGTTGGTGCACTGGCCTCCGTGCCGCACTACTGAGAGTTCCTAGATGCGCCTCGGGAACGTCATGATCTTCGCGCGAATGCTCTTGATAATGGGCCTCTTCCTCGAAGGTGATTGGATCATGAGAAGGGGCCCTACATTCCCATACAGAGCCATGAGCGTTCTGCAGATGGCTCATCCACGCTTTAGACGTTGCAAATGTCAATGAGCCGGGTCCCTGTCGAGTTGACTCCGTACACGCAGTGAAAATGCAGATGAAAGGCTCTAGGTCTTTGACAACATGGTCGCTACAGCGAGTTAGCTACTGTATTGCCCAAAGGAGAAATAAATACTCACTGCCACATCATCGTCTTTATATGGTTCTTGAACTCGACAACAACGCCGCAGTATGGGCACTCATTGCTCGACGGGATCGGAGGGAACGACAACTTATTGTTCACCATGACAGATTTGGCCCGGGGAACCTCYGTTGTGGATTTGGCGTAGAGAGCTCCTACAGCAGTCTGTCGGGCGGTGGTTGCGTTTGTTACTGGTACGACTGGAAGGCCACTTGGTTTCGACGCTGCCTTGATGGCATCCGGTTTTGGTAACAGGCTCGGGGCAAACTGTACGACTGGCGTGCGGTCCGCGAGCTTTGGAAGCTGAACAACTCCTGGATTTGTCTGGGGATGCTGCATACTCAAGTCAATGCGCCTTCGGTGCGATCTCTGATAATATAATCGACGAAGTCGAAGCGCATTGGCCTCTACTAATGCTGAGCAAAGCGATTCCGGCGCCAGTGGGAATCGGAATCTGATGTAGCAATCCGTGTACAGACGCAACTCGGCTATGGCCTTGTTTGCTGCTTCATCGTCCGTGTATCGCTCTATTCTCTGAGCTCTCTTGTCCGCCGCAGATTTCCGAATAGCATTGGATAGGCGGAAGAGCCTCGTCACTGTTCCTCCGATCGTGTACGCGATCATCGACATATTCTCTTCTGCTTGATGCTCCTCGCTGTCCGTATCGCTCTCATCACGCTCAGCTCTTTTGGTGACCTCTGCATCGCCTCTGAGTGACATGCGTTGTTTCTTCCTGCTTGGAGTCTGTGGCGGATCATCAATCGGCTTCACTGAAATAAGGTTCATTAGCCTCCGCTGCTAAAACCTACAAGCCTTACATACGAGATAACAAAGTATCACATATGACATCCAAAAGCTGATGTATGATGTCCACGACTGTGGGGCTATATCGTAGTCTGTAATCCAGCGAGACGTTGAGCGGTCCGTAGATATCCATGTTCGATGTCCACAGTGTGAAGCGCGCCAGTTGGTCATCCAACAGCGTAGGATCGGGCACCGTTTCCGGCATGGCCATGTATTTTCGAAATAGGCTGTCGCACTGTAAGGCGTGTTCGGCGATGGCAGGGCATAGTTCAGGCCGGRGAAAGACGTCTCCGATGGAGTCCTGCTCCTGTTCCGTACGATTTAGAAGGGTCATATCGAGGAAGCTGTCTTGCAAGCGGGAAGCGACGACCTGTGATGTCGTTGAAGGTGCACAAGCGTAGCTAGTCTTGAAAAGGGTGAAGCTGCAGGCCCCGMCGACGCTGGCTTGCTTGCCGCTTGTGGAGCTCCTCGCTTAAAAGAGCAGCGTGAGGTAAGTGATAGAGTGGATAATTAGTAAGCTGCTCTTAGATAGGTACTCAAAGCCCGAGGGCCTGCAATCCGAGAATACCCGCAAGCCTCTGYATTAACAACTTACCATTACATGCCACCAAAAAATAGTTGAAACATTGGATATATACAAGTCTGGGATCGAACTATGTCTTTCCCAAAGACATACTTCCTCTGTCCAACATCTGAATTCATCCACCCGCCTCCGACAGGCCCGCTCTGTCTCGGTTCCATACTCCAGTCGACGTCAGCACCACAATACCCGCTCAACAGAGGCAGCATCGTTCCCGTGCCCAACAGAGACCCCGATGTAGTCGAGACTGATTGGAAGAAGACGGTTTCGGCCGAGACGGTGCTTGGAATGGGTGTCTACGCGCAATTCCTGCAGCTGGCTGTCGGAGGTCTTGGACCTGAAGTCGATGTTGAACGTTCTCGCCGCACTGTGCATAGGTTCGCCTTCGATAGTGTGACAACCTTGTCTTTCGAGCCGTCGTCACAATATATCGAAGAAACGATCAAAGCGCCTGCTGTGCAAGAGTGGTTGAAGGAACCCAAGCGGCGATTCACTCCGGGAGTTTCGCTCTTCCTACTTACCGGCTTGAAGCTCGTCAAAGGAGCAAAGATCATGTACTCAACTTCAAAGGGCGCGAACGTCTCGGGAAATATCGGTATCAATGTTCCCTCACTTGGTATGACCTTTGGTCCAAAGGGACACTGGAGCAGCACCGACGACGATGAGACGGAGCTGGGCCGAGAAACTGAGTTTGTTTTTGCCTTTCGCGTCAAGAGACTCCGTTTTTGGCGGAAGCTGAAGGTTCAAGACCACACCAAGGGCGCATTTCTTGCCATTGGCAAAGACAACCCTGAGGACGAATCGGTCTGTGTCGAGGAAGTGGATGGTTCTAACATCGAGACTGCGAGATTGGTTCCTGACGAGGCAGAAGTCGGGGGTGTCTACTGCGTCTCTCCCTGATTGAGGCAACACTCGGTAACTTCGCCCTATTATGTATTCGCTGAGAGCACTTTTGTTCTCAATTAGATCACGAAAGCCGACTACGAACTGCAAAAGTATGGCTGCGCGAAGAGAGGTCTCTATCTCAATGATCATAGACAAATCATCCATTGAGCTCTCGAAAATCTCCACTCCTTTGATGATCTCAATGGATCGTGGAAGCATGGGACTAAATTTTGACCACGCATGGGTTTCTAGTCGTACATGTGTCTCTTGATTTCCCCGATTCGGCTGTAGATATACTCCCTCGTCGAGCCCTTGTCAAATAGTAAGTGAGGCATGATATAATCATAGCCTTGCCTGCTCTGAACCATGCTCTTCAAGAGGAGATCCATCGAATGAGCGTCTTTCAGCCACGGGCCAAGTAGCCCACTTTCAACAGCAATCATGTCCCGTTCCTGCTGCCGAACGAGGGACAAGACCGAAGCAGCAAGCCCGGCAGCMATCGGCGTTGCTACTGATGTTCCTGACATGGTATTGACGTGCTCAAAATGGTTGCTCTTGCCTGCCGGCCAGTGAGAACGGACAGACTCGCCAAGAAGACCAAAATTGACATCTTTATCGTCTGCTGTGGGATTGAAAGCGGATGGATTGCCGTTGCTGTCGGTTGAATGTATGCAAAAGACGCCTGGATATTTGGCCGGAAAGGCACGGCCAGAGTTTCCGCCATCGTTCGACGCCGCGGCAAACATCAGCGTATTTCTGTGCAATGCATTTGATATGGCTTCTTTTATTGGCTCGCTGTATTCACGAATTCCGAACGACATGGAAATGATGTCTACATTCCACTGCTCGACTGCATGATTGATGGCCTGTACCAACGATTAGCTCAAGTAGACATCCGATGTTGGTGCAGAGAAGCTCTCACCTTCGAAATGTCATCGTAACTATCGGATCCCATAGTGTCCTGGCTCGCAATTTTGGCAATGAAGATCTCAGCGCATGTAGCGACTTTCAGCAGGAGACCAAGAGCATGAGTTCCATGCCCTATCTCATCTTGGAAGTCGAAAGGCCCTGTTTGATGCACGAAGCTCCGGGCATCCTTTATCCGCGGATCAAGTTGTCCGTTGTCGCTCATTAATAACGGGTTCTCACGATCAAATCCAGAGTCAAGGATCGCTATTCGTACTGGTTTAAAGTTATTCGAGCCGGCTTTAGCAATGTCGAAGGAGTCGACGTGGCGATCGATCGAGGAGAGAAGACTTTCCATCCAGCTTTGGGACAACTCAGAACTTGGATTCCATTAGCAGGTGAAGCATTCCGACTGTGTAAACCTGTCTTACTCTTTTCCAGCGGAGATCTGACGGCTCGCATCAAAGAAAAACCGGCTATGCATAGATTCTGTTGCGAGGTCTAGACGACTTCGAAGTGTCTGTGAGAGGTGGTTGGGCATTCTCAACCCGATATCCGGCCTGTTCGATGTGTAGCTTGGAGATTTCAGGGCCGAGGTAGTAGGCATCGAAGTAGCCCTTTCTCCACTGGGTCTTGCAGAGATGTTGGGCTTGCTTGTATGTCGGCGAACAACTTCTCTGCCGACTGCACCCCAACAGAGTTCATTCTCTCGAGCGTCTAGAGAACCTAGATCTTCAGACCGAAGACGCCACGACTTGAAGATCTCGGCCTCAAGTCTTTTAACGACGTTCTGGTAGAAGAGCCGCTGAACACTAGCAGACTCAAAGTCAGCAAGCTCTCCAGTGGGATAGTATTCCCACTGCAGGCATGCTTTTGTGGCGAGGTAGTAGTCTAAGCCCGCGTCTACTTCAAGGTTCTTGAGGATATCGAGGCTGGTGTAGTAGTCGGTGTTGATATTTCTTACGGTATCCGTGTTGCTCTGCATTAGCTCCATAGGTGTGCAGTAGTGAAGTTCGCATAGCAGTATACCCAGCGACAGCACACTCGCATTGGGATGAACCATATGTTTGGAACTGACCGGGTCAGTCTGGCCATTTCCAGTGCTCACTTTGCCGCTCGGAAGGGTTGGTATATGCTCCATGGAGAGAAAAGGTTTCGTGATGTCCGGCAACTCTTCATCATGCAATGGCTGCGGGAATTGTATCTTCGAGTGATTGAAGGAAGGCCGTATCCACGGCGTCTCTAAAAACGGCAGTAAGGCTGTGGCAAGCGTGACTGCTAGAATGCGCCTCCCTTTGAGTGGCAATGCCGATGAACCACCACGTAGTTCCTGTTGGCGCGTAAACAGGGCTGACAGAGACAGTGTCTGAAGCGTCTGAACATCTCCAAAAGTCTTTGGTTGTGGACGAAGCCGTCTGAAAAGTCCATCTTCGAGGGCAAGATGCAAGCAATGTTGTTGGTCCAATGACTCGGCGATGCTCTGGCAAATATGAGCAAAGTCGGGTGAGATACTGGGCTCAGATGCACTCCTGGACCTGTAGTTCTGTACGTCCCTACCACGAATGCGTAAGCCAATGTTGCTGTACGAAGCTTCGAAAACTTACTTGACTGTTATCTTGGCTTCTTGTAATGTAGTTGCAAGCAGAGATCGTACGCCAAAGAAGACCTCGAAGCATGTCTCAATCTCAGAGCCTTTCTTCCGTTGAGGCATCGATAGTCTCACACTCAAGCCCGAGCACTTTTGACACACGCATACCCAATGTGCCCGTAATGCAATGTCAAGCGACATGATGTGTCTCCTCATCAGCATGGCAAAGTGAGCCTCGGAGTCATCGGTGTTGTCGCCCTCACTTGGCTCTTCGCGCTGTAAGATTCGGTGCTTCTTTGCCTCTCTGTCCAAGTTGGAGAGCTCCTCAATCGCTGCGTCGGTGTCTCGTTTTCGTTTACTAATTCGGATGGTGGTGCCTAGTTGGGGTTGCACATCAAGTTTCGAACGCTGGACCATGCCGCGGACCACCTCCAGCTTCGGGTACGGTGGACTGGTGTGCAAGTTCTGCTCCACGACCTTGTGTTAATGGGGTTTGTTGTTCACATTCTGGACATCTGGTGTGTTGCAGTGTGGCAAAGATACTCACGGAAGCTACTCCACCATCCGAATCACAGCGAACAAGATTCTCGAACGCACTTAACGTTCTCGCGATCTGGTCCTCATCAAGTCCATCGAAATCACCCGTCTCATGCTGCAGATATGCATCCGTCCGTACCCAGGCATCGAGCGCTTGTGATCTCACAGACGCAGGGTGCGCCGACCTGTCCGGTGCTTTTCGACCGAAGAATCCCAGAATGCTTTTCAGCAGGCCTCGAGAGTCATCTTGATCCATAGTCCTACAACCTGGCTTCGTGTGCTGGGAAGCCCGCCGTCAACAGTAGATTCGTCGCAAGTCAGATGGCTCAAGCCTGAGGAAGTGCAGTACAGATGCAGACGGAAACAGCTGGCCTGACACATTGCCTAACTCCGCTACCGGCTAGGCTCCACGAGTCTCTTCGTTCGATTCCCGCGTCAGTGTACGGTGTATATAGTGTTCACGGCTGGAAGATGAGCATCGGAATTAGTATAGGAGGTGATAGCTAAAGCGTGGCAGGCGATTGTCTATCCTCATTCGACTCGACGTAATCGTCCGATCGATTCCTGAGAAGGATTGACGAGGGCTTCAGCGTGTGGCGCCAACTTCCCAAAATCCGCATAAGTCCTGGCGATGTCTCCGCAGAGGCATCTAGCGTCGACCCGCAAGCTGCAGCCGAGCTCAAAATGCCCATTTGATTCGTCTATACAAGGTCCCCACTTAAAGGTGGGTCAATTCGCGGTGATCTGTTCTGAGAAACAGTCAAATCGTCACATGTTCACCCGAACAGCGCCTAATTGATTGAAAACGATGCTTTATCCCCTCTTACATCCTTTGTAGAGTATGCAGCAGCGCAAGTCGGAGCATTGCTATCTCAGATGTGGTTCTGCTATGCATACAAGCTATACTCTGTTGGGTATAGTAGCCGGGTCGTGGTCTGCCAAGTCTCGAGCTTACAGCACGTRTACGATAACAGAGTGAATATTCAAGCCCTACGCTTCTACAGCGAATGAGGATCCATGGCTGCCGCCTTATTCTCAGCCATCACACTTCTGACTCCACTCTCTTTTCAAGTCTATCTATAGCGTAGCTCGGCTTGCTCTCTCTTCCCATTCAACCCTGCCCTCTTCACCCTCATGACTTAGGGTTGACAGTCAACGCACGCACGCTGTCGAGCCAAAAGCACAATGCACACCTCTGAAGTCAGGAAACGGCAAATGCGGGACGTTAATCCAGACAGCGCAGGTGCACCCATGAACTCGCCCAAAGATGGAGCCCGGACCGTGACGTACACCGAGACTCTTGAGTGGCAGCGGGACAACATACACATTCGTCGCGGCTATCGACCTGCCAAAGCAGATTACCGGGAAGTTCTCATCAGCTTAACTTTCCTCCACAACGAGACGTGCAATGTGTATTCTCATCTCCTCGGAGCCGTACTCCTGCCTCTGCTCGCGGCCGCCTTCCTGCGAATCCTCTCTGCTCCTCGTTTCGTTGGCGTATCGAGAATGGATTATCTCATGTTCGGGACATTCTTTTGTTGTGCAGAAGTTTGTCTGATCTTTAGCACTCTCTACCATTTACTCGGCTCTCACTCTCACGGCGTGGAACAGTTTTGGCTCCGGATGGATCTACTTGGCATTATCATCGCGGTAGTTGGCACTTTCGTTCCGGGCATCCGCTACGCTTTCATCTGTGACACGGGCGTTCAGAAGCTGCATTGGGCCATCGTAAGTCATCTTCGAGGTCCAGCAGGTATCCGTGGTATACTAACGCATAGATCACAGATCATCAGCTCGGGATTTGCCACCGCTGTGATGATCTGTGTACCCAAATTTAGGCGCTGGCGCACGGCAAGGACATGTGCATACCTGGCGCTTGGCGCTTCATCCTTCATCCCTATTCTACACGGAGTTCAACTGTACGGCGTTGAGTACATGATGCGATACTCCGGACTGAAATGGTACTTGCTAGAGATGGTTCCCTATGGTCTTGGGGTCACCTTGTACGCGGTATGTTGGCACACTCGCCGCAGAGCATTCCCCCAAAACACACAGAGAGACGGGAGTTCTAACCGACAAATGCAGTTCCGAGTCCCAGAGCGCTTCGTACCGGGCTACTTCGATTTTTGGGGAGCCTCACACCAGATTTTTCATGTTTCTATACTATTCGGTATGTTCATACATGTAGTAGGTCTGAACGAAGCTTTCACAGCATGTCACACCGTGGATCTTTGTAAGATCCAGGCCGCTCATCGAGCAAATTAGAAGTACAACTATGAGTAGGCTACTCTAATGCTCCGGGAAGTTTGTATTGCATAGCCTAGGGTTGGAGATTTGAAAAGATTCACTTGCATATATTCACTTACTTGATTTGTGATGAAGAAGGTTCTACCACCGAGCTAGCTGAATATAGCTAGTTAGCCATTCACTCACTTAGCTAGCCAAGCAATCGAAGCTGGTTCTCGTAACACCTAGGTAGTTTGATTATAGGATAAGGCGTTAATTACGGTCGCTTAGGGCGTTGCTAGTCACGCTAATTAACGAGTTACCCCCCGATTAGCCCTATTGCTAAGATGCGGTGATGTTCAAGCTCTRAGGATACCTAGCTAGGCTCTAACATCCATTATTGTCTCTATAATTCTGCCTTTTAGCGGCTTCTTAGTCCTAGTGTAGAACTTCCTAACAATTTGGTTCTTGGCTCTAACGACGAAGGCCACGAACCGGCGCCGCTACAGAAATATATCGAGCTAGATGTCCCGTAATATGGTCGTCTTAGAAATCAAGGGCATCCCTATTTCTTTCCTATCGATCGTTCTATTTAATGTCCATCCTATCTATTAAGGGAACAAGCTTCCGTCGAGCCTTAAACTTCACACCGACTTATTGCTTTCACATTTAATTCCCATTAACCTAAATTCGACGTGATATGCTCCTTCAAATTTCCACTATCTATAACCCCTATCGTAGTCTGGAAACCTCGTAGTGTTCGATACTAGGCACCTTCGTCTCTACGTCAGCAAATTGCATCGGGCTTATAAAAGATGGTTTCTCTATCCTTAAGTATCCGCATAGGCTTAATTAAGTGCCGGATATTAGGGTACGCCGATGCAAGTAAGATATTAGATAATATTAACCTTCTTCGCGATCCGCAGCTAGAAGAAACACTAGTAGAAGGGTGCTATAGGACGCTCTTTAAATGCTAAAGGTGGTGCTAGCCTCACACCGCTATGTTCGTAGTTTGCAACTAAGCTCAAATACGAGCCTAGGTCGCTATTACTTCTATAATACTAAAGAGTGTACATGTAGATCCTTATACACTCGTTATCGTATCTCTAGAGCACTAGCACAATGTCTCTTATACGGAAGACTTAAAAGCCAACTTAGTAACATCTCTCGCTATTCCGTTACTATTAGCGCGCCTAGAGTCCCCGAACCACGGCCCCAATTCTCTTAAGCCAAAATGTCTACCTTCTAATTAGGCGACGAACTTGTTTCTATCTAGCCAATCCCTCTAATCTCGTATCCGTAGGCTTTAGAGACTAAGTATAATAGGCTTTACAGAATCTCGAGAACCGTGCGTGTTTCTCCGATACTAGTTCCAAGTCAAAAGTCACGGATAATAAAGATGGAGTGAAATAAGGATGTGAGAACTACTAGCTTGCCGACACTCATAGCTATTAAGTGGGACATTTTCAAAGTAACCCATTATGTCGTCGATCTCGACTAAGAAAAGTAAAATCCAGCAAAGGTTTTTATAGAGAGTGTTAAAATTGATGACTTGATTACTTGCCTATCTACGAGTGAATAACAGCCCCTCGTAGCCCGAGAAGGTAGCCTCGACCGTAAAGAGTCCTCTTCGGAGTGTCTTTAACTTCTTAGTTTCGATAGCTAAGTTGCTTCGTATAACGCGGCCACCTGATCTTTATACCGYTACAACCTTAGATTCCATAGATGGACCCTTAATGTTAAGCGTGTATAGAAGGCTAAGGAAGTCCGAGTATAGTCTAGACCATAAAGGGAATAGTAGATCTTATATAAGAGCGTCTTTTCAAAGATTGCCGCTACTCCAAATACCTATATAGCTAAAGGAGTTTCCTTTTGAAAAACTTGTCCATATACAATTAGCACACGAGGTAGGGATTTATTCACTTTCTTAAACTTTCTTCCACGAAAGCTTAGCACATTCGACTATAGATGCATAAAAGCAAGGAATGTACGCCGTCTATAGCAAAACCAAAAATCATTCACCTACTACCTATTACGTAGTAGATGTGGCGGTGTAGGTGCACAAGGTCCGAAAGTAGCTTCTAGGGGCTAGTATTAGAGTCTAACTCCGAGTCCTAGATCTAGCTACTCCGTCTCCGGTTAATGTATACTATATAAGTAAAAGCGGGACGTCGGAGTTCCGAGGGCTAGGAAGGGGCATTAATCTAATAAAGACTCGGCATCGCTTAGGACATGCTATTTCTTAACCCGGAACTAAGTCTTTAAATCGCGACTCCTATACGCATCTATAATGTTTACTAAGCTAGGAGGCTTCTCTTATAGCTATAGACTAGCTTTATAAAGCTAGAAACCCGACTTCCGACATACTTAAACTAGTATAAGTTTCAGGTCTTATAGATTAGGCGTCCCGGACCTAGATCGCGATAATGCATTTTCTAAGCTTGTTATTTATTACTACGTAGTAGGTTACGAAGGATACAGACAGACTTTTTGCTATATATAGTATAGTACGTAATAGTAATAATAGAATTAAACGTAACTTACGCGATTATATACCTAATATAAAACTATTCTAATAAACGCTGCCTATACTTTACACTGCCCGATCTTAACTAGTTGTTTTTGCTCGGCTCCTCTATTAACGTATATACTAAGGTAAGATATTACATATTATACTTAAGTTACTATTAGTAGGATATAAATATTACGTCCTCGCCTTAGATATACTAGTCGCTACTACCGGTCTTATACTTATAATAGAGTTAATAGCGATAGTAGGCATAAATGTTATATTAGCTCCTCGGGTCGTCCCTTAGAGGTACGTCGATTCGGACGGCCTATAGGCCCTTCTTATTAGACTCTTATTCCGCTCTTATTAGCTAACGAATCGGTCTAGTTATAGAGTCCTAAGTAGGTCCGGGCTATAGAGTTAGTAGCGTAAGCGAGAGCTTCGTAGCTACGTCGGATGTAACTTACGTTATAGTTACTATTGTCGTCGATTATAGAAAAACGGTGCGCCTAAGAGTAAGCGTAAGAGTCTCGTCCTCCTCGACTCGAAGTAGCTATTGTCTAGCTTAGCGGTCGAAGGGTTGGATTTCCTAGGCGCGCGTAAGCGAAGTAAGGGTTAGGAAAAGACAAGCCTTATACATAATTACGAGCTGTAGTTAAGGGCGGAGGTATAGAGCCGCGATGCTTCCTATATTACCTTTTACATCTTAGTCTACGTACTAGAAACCCGAAGTCCTACTTTCCGTTTCTAGAAACTAGATTAGAAAGGTAGAAGTTCTATAATCTGACTCCTAGCTAAATCAAGTAGCTCTATTATAATCGTTGGAATAAAAAGTCCCGCCTATCCGTAGCAGTTATCGTTTTAATTATAGCATTTATAACTATATTTAGTAGGAACATTTCGTAGAGCCGGACGACAACATCTAAAAAGCAAGGTATTAACTTATTTAGTCGATTTCGGCAGCGGCTCCGTCGATCATTTAGTTGCTAAGCGTCCCTATCGGCGCCCGAAACTCCCGTGTTAGCTTCGGGCTACTACGATAGCACGGAGAGTCCTTTACTATTATAATTAGACTATTTATGTCCGCCTCTATATCCCTTCGCGACTATGTACTATACTTCGTAAACGCCCCCTAGCGGCGAGTTTAACCCCTGCTAGTATAAGGCTTAGTTTAGTATACATACTACGAACGGTTAGCCGGAAAGCAGATTCTCGGTATGTCCGTTATAGGCGCGGGAAGATCAGCGGGCTAACCCTTTTTCACTAAGTGAGTTCTATGCGTCGCCGCGTGCTATACTCGCACTAATTCCGTCTTAGCTAGACGACATGAACTAGAATAATTAGGGAGGGCCGAACTATTAGCGAACCTATACGGCTATACCTTTTCGAGTACTACGAGTTTGTTTTATTAAAGGTTAGGACATCGGAGACGAAGGAGGCGGAAGTAGTCGATAGATTTTTAAGCTACCTCTAATATAGGAACCGTGAAGACTGTTATACGCAATTATACTATACTAGAGGGCCTCCTAATCGGCTCCGGGAGTAGTACCTTCCTTTCGTAGTATACGTGTATAGCCGTCTTAAGTATCCTTAAACTAATTTTATACGCTATCTTAGCTAGGCGCCCGGCTTCCTTATTACTATACTATACCTACGTTAGGGGAGCATAGACCCCCCTAGAAACTAGTACGTAGAGCTCCGTAGTGTTCGCTTCGGTGTCGTTTTAAAAACGGGCGATGCCGTAAATCTTGTCCTTGTTAGCATCGTTCACGTCCTAATATTTGCTTAGTGATCTATATCTAACGCACTGTTAATAAAAGCAGCCTTACAAATTTAGAGATTTCGATATTATGCGGCTATATCTTACGTGTTAGCAACGTTATAAGATATCTTTACGCCTTAGCTATACTATTACGCGTAGAGATCTTATAACACACTTCTAAAGCGAAGCGAGCTTCGTCGAAGTAGGACTTGGTCGTGTTGTTTAGTTTGTCTCTAGCAGGTACATTATATAACTTTCGGTAGAGCGCTTTAACAGGCTTTTCTAGAGATCTTTTAGAGTTACCTAAGGATCGATTCTAAGAATTTACTACGGTTGTCTGGAGCTTCTCTAAGGTCGTTATATACTACGCTTATATCGTAATTCGTAATCGTAAGAAGAATTCGAATGCTATCGTAAATAAGAAATAAGCCGACAAGTCGAGTTATTTCCGGGAAGCGCGGCACAAACTTATATATAACTAAGAAGCGACGTATAGTCAAACTAGTACACTATTTTATTAACATTTAAATAAAGCAAGTGCTATAGTGTAGCAACAAAGCGCTCTTTACCTACGCGCTCCTATCTAGCTAAGCCTCGAGCCGAATACGCTATATAGTTCGCGACCGTATACTATGCTACGGAAGCGAGACCTCCTAGCCTACCTTCGTATAAAGGCTAATAATAGCATCTATAACCGGCACTTTGCCTAGTCCCGTCTAGCTTGCTTAGTAGCGGCTAGCTTCTCTCCGTAACATAGAATGTTTACACGTATCTAATAGGTAGTAAGCGATAGCGAGGCAGACTTAGAAGATAATCAGCTTTTAACTACTCTTAACGTATTAGCGGGCTGAAGTCCAAGTCTCTCTACAATAAAAACGGTCTCCCGTAAGCTTAGATACATTAACAATCGTACTATTGCTCGCTACTACTTCTCGCTCTTACGCGAGCTATAGTGCTAATCTTCGGCGTAAAAGGTAATACGATGAGTTTTACTAAGATTAGCTTCCTAGTAAGACGCAGAACGGGGTGCTAATAGCTTTTCTAGTACTCCGCGAGAAGCATAAGTTTTACTATCGCAAGTTAAAAGTCACATTAGGTTAAACTTCAATTTATACGATCGAGACATTAGGAATGTAGGGTAGCATTCGATAGCACTCTATTCACCCTCCTAATTCGGGCCGACCCGTTTAGCACTACCGTAGCCTAGCAGTATTACTTAGTTCTAAATTATGTGAAAAGCGTCGAGTCTAAGCCTTAGACATTATAAATAGTCTTCTACTATCCTCTTTAATCTAGAAAACCATATTTCGGCATGTACTCGCATTACGTTAATTGTCGTTTCGATTAACCCCTTAGTATTTTCTAACGGCGATCTATCTTTACCGATCGTAGCACCTACTCGCTTCCTTAGTTCGCGTGCGGAGATATACATGAATTTAGCTAACATTTCTCGGCTAGACTCCGTGCTATATAGTGTCCGAAAGGTAAACCACTTCCTATTCGACAAGTAGAAATTAAGACTATATAAGCCACCGCCGTAAGACAGCTTATTATAGTTAGCTAGCCTTAATACCCTAACTATCTTAGATAGCGCGACTGTAGTCTAATTAACGTTAGTCTAGAAACCTAAGCCTAGCTTTACGTTTAACGTACGCTCGTAGAGGGTAGCGGAACGAGATTAAAGTAGGTCTAAACCGGTAGCTCGGCTAGGTATGTCTAACCGGATGCCAAATCCTTAGTTCTAAGTATATCGCAAAGACGTAATGCGTGTTAAGTAGCTATAATGTGTTTTAAGCCGGTTGGGTGAACTAGGTATAACCGCGAACTACGAGATGTGCGTATAGTTATACATTTATTAACTCGGATTCTATGTATAATAGGATGCATGCCTTCGCTAAGCTAGGCCTTATATAGCGTAATAGTCGGAAGTCTCTAACTTATGCTTCTAGCCTTTAATCGAAGTTCGAATAAAGCAAGTTGATTTTAGTACCCTGCTAATTAGTAGAATGCGATGATCTTTATATAAACGATCCACGGCCAGCTAGTAGCACATTTTCCGTAGCGCTACGAGGCACCTCACTAAAAACATTGCGTCTCGAAATGTGGCAGCTATTAGATCTGCTTGCTAACAAACATGTGTCCCTATAATAGGGACAATTAGCGAGTAAGGGGCAACCGAAGCGATAAACGCCTCTTTAGAGCTCGATTACAGGGGAATAACTCGTTACTATAAGCGCTTGTTAGTTCGTAAGGCGGGACTAGACGGAGACGAAGACTCGTTAAGAGAGTATAAGAGCTAATAAATAGTGCGGGCCCTACGTGATCCTCGCTAACCTCTAAGTCTTGGAATAGCATCGTACATAGAGTATAGGGTCGAGGAGGCACAGTTATCGGATATAGGTAGTCGACGCCCAACTTTAATATCTTATTACTTCTTTAACTATTAGTTCTTAATAGCATTTATTACAGTCTAAGGACTTCCGAGGGATCTCGTCTAGCTAAAGAGTCGGAGTTTACTTAGCTCGTCTAAAGTAACAAACATTAAGAGTATATTCTAGGTTAACGGCGTAACTCTTAGCTACGTGCTACGCATTAGTCTATCTCCTTTCCCTAACGAACTAGCGTAGACGATATAGGCCTATTAGCTCGAAGTCGTATACGACTCTCTTACCCTTAGCACCGGAACTATTAAGACCTCGGCGAGGTGCGAAGCGTAGAAAATTAGCGAGCATCTATTTTAGCCCTCGTACTAGAACTTCTAATAGTTAGAGGTAGAGATCTACCGCTTATATCCTACGCCCGACAGTTTTCCGGGCGTAATAGTGTCTTCGGCCGACTACGAGGGGTTGTTACAAAATTCAGAAGCGCGATCGCAATCGGCCTAATAGAGCGGCGGACAACCTAATAAACCCCTAAGGCAACCGAGACCGCGATCTATGTCCTTACTAGATTCTACGCCGATCGCCGGTAACGGTAGTAATACCCCTACTACGTTACTAGCTATCGATCTACCCTCCGAAACACCTTCTATAATAGCCCGGACTCTAATAGTTCTATAGCGAGAAAAAAGAAAGCGTAAAGGTAGAGGAGACGGTCTTGCCGTACTAAAGTAGAGAAAATGCGCTCTAAGGCTTAAGAAAATTATAGACGGTATATTCTATATTATTAAAGGGGGTTCGGAAAGGGCCTAAAGCGGAGAATATTAGTACTATACTTAGGAAGCAGATCTCGAGGACCTACGTCCGCGAGGAGTTAAACAACTCGGAAAGCTTGCGGAATAGTATAGAGAATACTCTAAGGTATCCGGCTCGCGAGCCTATCTATCCTTATTCTTATGCGGCTGTATAGAGACAATTCGATCGCTACCTACGGTAAACGACGCCGGCGGAAAACGCATATTAGGTAGCTAGTTATTACGCTCCGAGAAATCTTAGCGATCTCGACTTCGTATCTGGTGCTTAGGGATTATTAAGCTAATTAATTTACTGTCTGCCGGAGGTGCTAGACCGGCTACGTTTAACGTCCTAGTAGCCTTCGCTACTAGTAAGTTTCTAAACTTCTCCTATAAGAGTTATTTCCTAACCCTCGGCAGCCGAAAAATAATACACGAGCAACACCTTTAGATCGTTAATAGAAGGAAACTTAACTAAGGAGGATTACGCCGAAATCACTAGAATGTTAGCGGACTAACTCTTAACAAGCTAACCGAAGGACTCTTTATATAACTAGCGCCTAATACCGTAAGAGCTAAGGATAGACCCTACTAGAGAATTGTCCTATCGGACAGGTTTGAAGTATAGGTTAGTACGGTATAAGCTTAACCTATAGGTAGCATTCGACGATTACGAGAGTACTAGTCTAATCCTAGAAGACGACACCGACTCTACGTACGGCAGTCTACTAGATGGTTCTTCTCGACCGAATAATAGCTTCGGTAGCGTAAGTCCGCGCTACGGCGAGACCTAGACGTGCCTAACTAGACGATCGTCCGGTCTCGGCGGTGCCTCGCGCAATAAGTAGCCTAACAATAGGGATATAGAAAGCTACTATCCCAGCTATAAGGATGTTACCCCGACGTCTCTCTAGGTACCTTCGTAAGGTAATAGCGATTTACTAGAATCGGAGCCCGATTCCTAGGATACTACTTTAACCGGTCTATACTCGATTCCGGATGCTTTAAGAATAGGATCGAACAGCACCTACCCGGTAGAAGAAATAGGGGCGATTCTTACGCTACTAAGCGCAGTTACCGAGTTCACCGTGCTAGAGTCCGCCCCGCTCCCGCTAGGCCCGTTAGAGAATATATTCTTTTTCGGCGATATTTTAGGCTTCGAAGATGCTTTCTCGTATATAGACCAGCAAGTAGAGCTTAATAGAATTTAGCGATAAGCATTATACCTCCTCTATTACCGCTACCGTCCCGCACTTTACTAATAAAACCTAGGCTCTAAAACATACCGTCGCTAGCTTTAAAATCCGCGACCTCCTCCTCCTACTCCGCTATAGGTAAAGCCGGATCTCTTTTAAGGAAGCTATACTACCCGTTCCTTTTCTCGAGCTTTATTAGGGCGATAACGAGGTAGAGCACTCTAGCTACACTTATAATATAAAGAAAGTCTATCTTTCGTAATCTCGCGGCGGTAATCGTAATAGGCTCCGGTTCGACTCCGAAGTAACGGAAATTAGCTAAGAAAACCTAGTATAAAGTTTTATTAGTAGATTTCCTTAGGGTTTGTAAGATATAAGTGAACCTCGACGGCTTGCCGGACGATTTCGTAGTAGGTTTCGTTCGGCTAATATTCGAGAAGCCCTTAAGACTTAGAGCTCGATTATGCCTCGGCTAGCTCTACGGCTGCTTTTTCGTAGAGGCTATACGGGATTACGTTACGCCTAATAAAATGTTTGGCGCTACGAGACATAATGTTGTTATAATAACGATAGACTTCGGTAGTAGTAGATAGAACCCGCCGTATAGGACTAACGGGTTTCCCCGCCGACACACACCTCACCTTACCTCACCTTAAATAATTCTATAGATGTACTTATTTACTCATATGCTCTTACTCCGCCCGCTAATCCTAAACACAATGCATTAAAGCCATCTCGGGCTTGGCTTTATTAATTACGACTTCTCGACGGGAAGTCTAGCTACGGACTGCCTCCTTCTAAGGCGTATAACGAGGACCGGACAACGAGGAACGCAGCTATCCGTATAGCACTTACGACCGAAGATACTATAAACGCTATAGTTCTAACGGTAATTAACGTGGTTATAAGCTGAGTAGATTAACACAACCTATTAAACAACTTAGAAAGAGCGAGACAACACGACGAACAATTTAAAGAATTAGTACGAGGACTAGTAGAGACTAGGAACTAGTCTATCGACCGAAGCAGACACTAAATAAAATCGGCCCTCCTTAATTAGATAGGTATAGAAGACTAAAGCGAAGGTACACTCGTAGGCCGCCGAACGGGCAATAACTGTAGTAATATATAGTAAGGGAGGATACTTCTACTAGCAGTTTAAGCGAGAGGACAACGAAGGGATCTTCGACTAACGTGAAATTAAATGGAATTTAATAGGACTTTAATGTAAATTAAAGGGATTTTAAACGCACGTAATAGGAACTTTTATAGGACAGCGTAATCTAGGCGCGGGTAAAGCGTATAACAGTAGGGCACTTTCGTAAATATATCTAGTAAGCCGCGTAACCCACTAAGTTCCTAGAAGGCTTTATAAAAATAATGTACTAACTAACTAACTAGCCTTCTAAGGCGCTCCTCCGAAATTTCGCGACTTCGTAACTTCCGAGCTATAAACGGAACTATAACTAGTAGCAGCAACGTATACTAACGCTCTATAGCATGTAAAATTTTATCCCTACGATCGATAAAGTATAATAACTACGTAAGGCTTTCTAGGTAGAATTTCAGCTAATTACATACGCAAAAAACTTTAGTCTACTACTTCGCGTATAGGCTTAGTTTAAATCCACTAAATGCAGCGTGAAATATGTCCCGGCGTTTAACTAAAGATTATAATCGAAACAGGCCCTCCCTTCGAGCTAAAGTCTAGAGCTATAGCGTAGCTAACTTCGAAGCATACGAAGTAAGACTTCTATTACCCGTCTTCGCAAAAGGTATAATGCTCATTTATAGTAATAGTAAGGATCTTATTCGGAGAAAAAAGGAGCAGGTATAACACCTCTATTAAGGGTGCTCCTAATGTGCGATTCCGCTATAGGCCACGCCGATAACTATATATCTATAGCGTGTACCTTAAAGATAAGTCGATATAAAAGTACCGATCGATCGTTCTTATACTACCTACCGGCTATTTAAGCATTTCATCTACTAATTACTAAGACATGTCCCCTCTATAGGGACAAATACTTATTAGTTATCGTGTCCCCTAGCGTAGGGATACTAAATTTAGCACGAGGAAAGTTTAGGGGGGCTAGAACATAGCTTAAAATCGTTAGCGATACTAGGTCATGTGATTTTCTATTAATCGAAGAGTAAACAGAACTAAAATTTCGTAGTAGCAGGTAACTTAAACGTAAGTTCGTCTCGGTTAATAAGAGACACTACTTAGAGGCCTCTTAAATTTACATTCTGTGTTTAATGTCCCTACTACCTAAGTACTATATACTAGTAGACTATTTCACGGTATTACTACCTCCTACTAGCCCCCTGTTCCTCCTTAATTAATCGGTAGTAGCTCTTAATTCTTGCTACTCTCTCCTAATCTCTTCTTCCTTTATATATATAATCGCTCTACGAAATTGCTTTTTACTACGTAAGCTCTCGAACTCTTCTTACCCCTCCCTAAACACTTTACTATTAGTATAAGTGTCCGGAACTCCTTCTCGTCTCTCGACTCCTCTAATATCGATATAGATCCTTATTACCGACTTAGCTATAGAAAATAGTAGACCGTAGATCGCTAGGAAGCTACGTCTATCTACATCTCTCGCTTTCCCTCTACACTCTAATGCCGTTATCTAATTACTATTACTATAGGTCGTTCCTCCTCCGAGAACTAACTATAGAACTCTAAACTCTTAGCTTAACCGAAAGGGATAAGCACGGGTACGAGCGCTACCTATCGGCCCCGGAGACTACTTATTCTAACTCCTTTAGAACTCCTAGGTTCGACTTTAAGTGTTAAGGCATAGCCGGTACTAGCGATAGAATCGAAGAGCAGTTAGTAGAAGATATAGAGCTAGTTGTGTTACCTAGATTCTTTATATAGCCTTTAAAGTTCTACCTAGGCTATCTATGTAGCTACTAGATACTAAAGTCCACTAGTAAGCGGGACTTGCTCTTAGAATCTCTTAAGTTAGATAGTATAGAATACGGCTATAATGTTTAGTTACGCTTAAGATAAGTGTCTAGGAACTAGTTAGGCTAAGCAAACAAACTTAGAAATTGTTCTTTGCCGTTATTATCTCTCTACGGGAATAGTGAGATTTTTCTCCCACTATAGATATATATCCTAACTAGCTAAGATTTGTAGTAGTCTCGGCGGGCCTTAGGGGCTAGAAGTTATCGACTCCTGATTTTCTACTTTATTAGACAAAGTTTAACTACTAACTATGTCTCTAAAATAGAAGTAATACGCGGCCGAGCTTAATTCTCGCTATACCTTTTAGTATTATACGTAGAACTACCCGAAGAACAAATACGGGGACTTATAGGTAGTTATCGGCGAGGGGATTAGAAGGAGATACATTAAGCGAGAGACTACGGAAAAAATGCGGAGCTAACGGAATAAATAGACATGTTCTAGATTAGACCTATAAAGCGGAGGCTAGAGGTAGCGTAGTAGAAGGGCATATATACAGCTATCGTTACGGTAGATCGATAGATAAATAAGTAATCAAGCCTATTCTACTTTAATTATTACGGCCTAGGGCATGTCGTATTAGTCTTATAAAGGCACTAGTTACTTAAAGGCATCTTTAGCGTTGTTCGGTCTTTACACGGGCTTATACAATTAATTAGAGACACTGCTTATCGATCTCGCGCATTTTTCGTCTCGATAACGTTACTACGAAAGTCCTATAAGCTAGTAGACTAGCCTACAGTATTTATGTCCTCTACTCCGCTCGTGTCTTTCTATACCTAATACCGGGCAGTTATATATTGCTCTTGCTCTATACTATAACTAGAGGCACGCCTCGATACCTATTCGTCGCTTACGTAACGCGAACATCGATCCACTTTAGGCCCTCGCTACCCTTGCGACACACATATTAACATAATTACTAAAAAAGATCCTAGAGTAATGAACATAGGTCGTAGCGTATATAATACTACGGGAACTCCTAAACCAAGACCGAAGCCTACTACGAAAAGAGGATAATCTTATCGCTCTCCCTCCTATCGGAAATAGTCGCCCCGAGACGTACTATATTACGTTACGGGTGCTACTCTATAAGCTAGGTGCTTCGAATTAACTATAATGTCTCCGACACGTAAGCGACTCCCGAGTGTTTAAGCCTAGGCTATCTAGGCTTTACTACCCCGAGGAGAGGACAGCCGGAGGTAGCCGTATACGAAGGGAGGAGTAGCGAAAGGAAGCTACGTGTAAAGATCCCTAGCGCGATGTTTGTAGCGGATTTTATGCGGGCGGTAAGGGGGATAGACAGGAAATGTGTAACCTAACAGCCGAATTACGCCGAGGAGACGGGAAGAAAGAAACTATTTAGCTAGGAGGTATCTCTTTAGTAGATGGGCGGTAGGACTACCTTCTATAAGAAACTCTTCTTCTTGTGTAAATCGATCGCCTTACGTAATTCCTCTTAACTACGAAAGCTCTTAAAGAGGCTCAGCCTGCCTATAAGATCTGGGTTTAGCTCGCTATTAGAGGAAGAGCTAATAAGAGACAATAGGAACGACTTCGGACTTATAACTACTAAAAATGGCTCTATACTAAAAACTTATAGATTTTAAGAAATTCTCTAGAGAATCCGAGCGGCTAAAGAAGGATAAAAGCCTATACGATAACGATAAGGCTTATCCGAAGGCTTATATCGAAGCCTATAAAACCCTTATCGGCTCTCTTTAAATTATAAAATACGACGTTAAGGCTCTAGTCGACGTTAGGTATAGGGATAAAGAAACGGCGCTGTTCGTTTTACTATAATATCTTCTCGATAGTCTCCTCGTTCGGATCGGGCTAGACCTTAACGTATATAGCTGAATTAATCTTCTACTAAGCTATGTAAGTTTACACGATAATAGTGGAGAACCCTCGAATAGCGGATAGCCTTAGTTAGTTAGTGCTATTAAATAAGGAGACTTTTAATCAGCTAGCCGTCTTACGCGTTAAGCTCACATGTTACATAGAGGGTTTAGTAAGACTCGGTCTTTTATAGTCGTATAGCCTATAGCTTAATACTACTAACGGTGCCGTATAATAGCAGAACTTAGATAACATAGAATCTATATACACCTTACCTCCTTCTAGCCCCTACTAGTCGAAAATTCGTTTTAGGCTTAGTAGGGCTATAGTAGTAACGATATAGTCTATAGTAAAGGACGTAAGTGTAGGGTCTTACGGAGACTACGCTAATAAAAGATCTAATGTACTTAGACTTAAGTGTATCCGTTATACTTTTTTAGGTGCTTTATTTCTGTCGGTAATACCTAAAGCAGTGTAATTTAAGAAGATAGTAGGTAGGCACCTTACTTCTCCCGCCTTTAATAAACTAGCAGATTTGGTAATTAGGAGGAATTAATGCGCATAGCTCTCCCTTACACTTATGTCCTTACTTTTTGTGCGTCTTTAGATGTACGTCTAACATAACAAGCACTATAATCTAGCTCCGCTTTCCTTTACCTATACTAGTCTTTCTCTTACTCTAATAGGAATCTGCAAAATAATAGTATATTAGAATATACTTCGAAGATAGGCTTCTTCTATTTCTAAATATATAAACGACACGCTAATTAATACTACCCGTTATCTAATTACCGACGAAAACATTAAAGGATTATTGTCTTAGCAGCTATTTAGTAGCTGCCTTCCGGGTTTCCAGATATTGCGCTATAAAAGGTCTCTATAAGGGCGACTTATTTTAAGTCCGATCCTATAACCTAGTGAAGATTCTAGAGGAGGTTACATTCGTCGATAGTTAAGACCGTAACTATAAACTTATAGGCTTCTTCGGTGTATTAGACGGTTTATTCTATAGCAACAAAAGTCTCTAAGCAGATCGATCGAGTATAGGGGTTAGTCCTAGTTCTAAATAGGGCTATACCCTCTAGTAACACCGCGTCTCTACCGCTATAGATACTAATAGTAGCCTAGTTCTCGTTCTATTATCTTTTATTATTAACTATGTAACTAGCGCCCTATCGACTAGCGATTAACCTCGTTCGGCCGTTCGTCTCGATATACTAAGTAGTACCTACCCCTAGTACACGCCTACGGTGTAGCTCGTATAATATGTACTACTCTATTAGCGTTTAGGATCGTACTACGCTACACCGACTATTAATCTAGAGACGCCTATAATTTCCCTTCTTACTATATACTCCTACGTCTTTACCCGTACTATATACAAGCTACTATATACTAACGGGCATATAGCGAATTAACGGCTCTTTAAATAGAGTTAGTCCCTAAAGGCTGTAATTATCTAGGAGAAGTATTACTAAACATATGTAGAGAGATATACTAGGGTTATAGGAATGGAGATAGATAGCTAGACGTACTCCTTATCGATTAATGCAACTAAGATATATACGAGTCGCCCTACAAGATTAGAAGTCTAGAGGACCTCGAAAGAGCGATTAATAACGGCGGCTAGTATATAAGAAAAATCGAGCTCCGGGACGGTAAGTTACTTATTACTATAGAAGACCTAGCTAATGCTAGCAGTATACGAATTACGAGAACTCAGTCCTAATAATAGTAAGTTGTTTATTACTATAGAAGATATAGCTAATAAAGGAATAGCGTATAACTAACTACTCGTCGTACGTAAGTTAGGAACCGTGGACGAATACGCCGCTAAGCTTAACTCTCGCCATACCTTTTAGTGCTATAGTTAGAACTACCTAGAAAACAAGTATAGGGACTTATAGGTAGTCGTCGGCGAGGAAATTAGAAGGAGACGCCTTAAACGAGAGACTACGGAGAAGATGCGGACCTAATGGAATAACTAGACATGTCCTAGATTAGACCTATAAAGCGGAGGCTAGAGGTAGCGTAGTAGAAGGACATGTATACAGCCACCGTAGCCGTGGATTAATGGACGAACAAGCAATCAGGCCTATTCCACTTTAGTTATTACGGCCTAGGGCATGTCGTGTCAGTCTCATAGAGGCACTGGTCATTAGAGAACGGAGCCTAACTTTTCGCGCATGACGACAAGGCAGCTATGCAAAATCGGGCCAATCACCTCTCGCATAACAAAGTCTGCTATCTGCTTCTGCGTGAGATAATTGAACGCCGATTCCGAAAAAAAACTCGCGAAACTTCATGTGGCCTCGAGTCCGCTGCCACAGCCCAAAGAGATGGGTGACGCTCCAGTACTGTCCATTTGCCGTGGCTCGGTCTCCACTGCTCTGCCCCTTTCCGCATCTCCTAGAACTTCTTACTATTTATGTACTGAGAGCCGCCGCTTCCCATTACTCTCACTTCAACACACATCGTTCTTATCGAACGCAATCTCAGAGCCAGTTGAACGCCGTACAGGCCACCACGTCCAAGGTGGGAGCTACACGTCTCAAGTATGCTACTCTAGAGCGCTTTTTTCCATTTGCAACAACCTAACTTTGTTCACAGTCCTTCCGGTATGGACGTACTCAGTATCATGGCATCCGCCGCATTTCTCGTGCAGACTATGCTATTGTCGAGGACGATTGTCCTGTTCTTCCTTCGGCATCGAGACGAGTGGCAGAATTGCATTGCAGTGTGTAGATGAGACAGAAGTCAGAGGTCCACTCTGGTCCTCAATAAATTGCTTTTGCGCGGCTTGCATGACAGCCGGATCGGCCAGACTATCGAGCGTGAGAATGCCCTCTTTCATTTCCCATCCGACACCCTGAAATTTCGAGTTAGTCGTTCATGCCATCTCCTAGACAAGTTTGCGAATGCCTGGAGCGACCTACACTAAGCACATGATCCTGCAAGTTATTGCCGATCGCCAGATTCGCGACTCTGCACGCTACGCCGGCACTTTGCGAGACGTCTGGATCGCCAATGCCAGACAGCTCGAGGATCTGAGGTGATTGGATCGCCCCACAAGACACAATGACTTCGCCTTTGGCATGTGCCGTAAAGGCCTTCCCCCCGTGCGAGAAACTGACGTCGGTGGCCGTGGTTCCCTCGAGCTCAATTCTGCTGACAGTTGCTTCGGTGAGGACATACAAATTGGGTCGCTGCGCGTTAGGTGCGAAATACGTTCGGGCCGCGTACGATCGCTTGCCTTTGTCTGGGCCTGTTCGCGCGATCGAGCCGCTGTATGGGAGAAAGCCATCRGACTTGACGTACGTGGTACACAGAGGAGAGAGAACGTACAGCGTGTGGTAGAAGCCAATGTGATCGCCAGCGTAAGGGTCCTTGGGTCTCTTGGCTATGCCAGTAACTTCGTCAAAGGCTTTGATAAAGTCCTCCTCAATGGGGAAAAAGGTATCGTTGAAGGACGTGTGGATAGGGCCTGACATGCCGTGGTTTTCGTCGACAAAGGGACACAGCGAACGGTCGAACGTGGCCGCCTCGTCAATCGGATCGAGGGTCTGGTGCTTTCGCATGTAAGGCTTCAAATTTGCACTCGACCAAGTTTCATCGCCGGTGATGATGGCCCAGTCGTCGTAGTCCTGATCGGAGCCTCGTACATCTATCACATACGACGATTGTATCAGCACACGGGGTGTTTAAGAAGGCCCGTCCGTCRCATCGGACCTACATACACATCATGAAATTTGAACCTGATTCCACGTCAGCGATGATCTCGGCGTCTCGTGCTGACCATTGATACATACCTGAGCTTCCGCCCAGCATCTTGCCCCGGGGAATGTGATGTTTGAGGTTGTTGTTGCCTTTCTGGCTCATGCTATCAGTTGGATCTACGGCCACATCAGTTCAAGCGTGAGCGCTCGGCTTTGAAGTTCATCCATCTGGCTGGCGATGTGTTTCAGTATGTACGCTCCTGATCGGCCCTCCGCCCGAATGAGTGATCGTATCGCTGCTTGATTGTCTGTCCATATGACGATGTTTCGCTGGCGTATGACGTCTGTCCTGGCAATGTCCCGTGCGATTTTTGCGATCACTGATAGTTCGTTATAGATTGWCTCGAACTACATCATTGTACTGAAGGGACTGGACAAGCCTGAAACCACATCTCGTTTGAGCACACCCGTCGTCTCCGAGCTGAAAACTGCTGCTCGATGCTCCTAGCACCAATAAATATGCCTGGTTTCGCATGTGAGATCGTGGTACGAGAAAGTGAGGAAAATTGGTATTATTGAGGATAAGAAGAGGATACTGTCCAGTGGGTAATGCCTTGGTCTACAACAGCGATCAAATCTTTGCGAGGATATATCTGTCGCCGACCATAGCCAGCAGCATAGTATTCGACCATCGGAGATTTGATCTGCGCGAAGCGAGTGACGACAGGGTCGAGGTCTATGATCGTCACGGGATAGATGTCCGACGAGTCGTTACAACAATCAATCGTTCACTTGGGGCTTGGTGAAGGCTCCGAACCATCGTCGTTATACGAAAGAAAACATGGACCGCGGACAAGCAAGATGTGAGCAAGCCGAGCGAAATGAAAGCAGCGCTATAAGATCAGTAACAGCACCTGAATCAACTTCAAGGAGCAAATCGTCAACGGGTGCAGCGTAAGTTTGGAGGGGGGGATAATTGTGGTGATCAAGAGCAGGAAGAGAAAGAGAGAGACAAGAAGATGACGAGTACATTGAAAATGGTGAGAACTGCCCGAAGGAGCGCACCAAGAGTGCGCAGCATTCAGAATGGGGTTYGCCGCTTGGACAGCAGACACTGAAGCCGGAACGCAAATGCGCGGTGCAAGACAGGTGTCAGAACATGTACCAGAGCAGCACCGGAAGGACGAGGCGGAGCTTGGCGAGACCAATATTGGTGGGGAGACTACGAGTACACTTGGTGACAATTTTTCTCTCGTCCGTTACCGTATCTGAGCTCGCACTTGAATCTCTCCGCATCGAGAACGCTTCGCACGTCGTCTAGATTCCTCTCTTACTCTGCTTCGTGTCCTGTACTCTTTGAGCATTTCCTGGCTTACGATGTGCTGCCACGTCTGCTTTCCTCCTCTGCCCGATGCAGAGGCAGCGGCGGCACTCTTCCCGCTGTGCTTTGCCCCTCCCCGTCATCGACTTGCAGGACCTCGAAACGCTAAATGGTTTGGAAGATATCTGGTTGCCAATGTGAAGCCGTGATAAGCATTTCGGCTGCGAAAGTCTCCAATAGGTCCTCCATGCCACCTGACGTTTCGTCAGGGTCCGCGTTCGATAGGCAGCAACGTCGTGTCAATCTAGGAGCTTCTCGTGGTTGTTCGATTGGTTTTGCAGCTCTGGGTCATTGCGTTGATCACCTCCCCCTCCCTCATAATCGGCGGTGATCCACTCCAGAGTTCTGGGAAGTTTTGTGACTGAGCCATCAGGCGCTGGACTAGGGCTGAACAGCCTTTACCTGCAGCCTCACGTAATATTTGATTAGCTGAGCCGTCTTCAATTAAGTTGTCAACCATATCATCAATCAACGAGAAGACCGCGTCCCAGTTCCGGTGGCGCTGGTAAGGAGTCCAGCAATCTACCACGAGTTCCCAAAATTGAGTACTTGGAAGCGGGAGCCTGGCTCTGTCACACGAGACAATGATTTTAAGTCTCGCTAGGTCACCCCATCGTAAAATCTGCTCAGCAGCGGCAATAGCCGAGTCGGACAGGAACGGTTCTGTAGAAAAGTCCGAATTTTTTATCATGTGGTGCAGCATAGTCTCAGAACCATACAGGGACGTGATACCGAGAGGATCATACAGCTTGCTTCGGAATTCAAATCGGGCCTGCACTATGCAGCCCGGTCGGCAGTTTTGTTGCGTCCAGTTATGAAGTCGAGTAGAACCGGCCGAACAAAGTGCTTCAATATCTCTCAAGGCCGGTAAGTCTGGATGTTCAGCCACTCCGAAATGGTCGACCCAATGACATGACGCATACACGAAGAACTCGCCAAATCCACGTTCAGTCGGATCATAGCGAATCATGTTTTTTTCCCATTCGTCCCATGTGCAGTACGCATCATATTCGACTTCTTGTTCTTCCTTGTCATCCAAGAAGCCGGGTAGGGCATCGTTAAATATCATATCTTCGGAGAAAAACTCGATCCTATTGATATCATCCAGTAGAAGATACTTGATGCATAATCTCAGCATGTATGCGTCCAAGTTGTTGATCCACTGGCCGGCCATTGGCTGATTCCTAACTTTCGAGGCAGCCATCATTTGGGGACCAGGCCACTGCGACCCGAGCTTTTGAATTATGTATTCCTTGACCGATTGATGTGAGAGTTGAACCCTGCCTTTGTTGATGTCGTCAGATTGGTCCCACGAAATGAACGGAGCAATGAGCTTTAGGATTCTTCTTTCGTCTACGAGGTCGGCGAGAGCATCTACAGAGCTCACACTCGGTGGAGCTGTTGCTAGCGCGGCGGCCCACGCTAACTCATGCGTGGAAAGAGGTCTACTGCTCGCAGCAAGGGCCTTCAGCGCAGCACCGGCGAGGTTCTGATTATCCAGGTCATCCATGGTATACTGTTGAAATAATCGCTCAAACAAACCTGAAAGGCGAGAAGGCAACGGCAGCTCGTCCAGAAATAATCGCATCGGAGCCGGAGCCTGGATGTGGCGATCCTCAAGGAGATTAGTCACCATTTTTATCCAAATTGCGCTTCCCTTAGCGGAGGAAGACAGCCGCTCGATGACGAGCTCTTTGAGATCGTTCGAGAGGTAGTTCAGCTGTCTTTCAACGGTATGGCTCACGATTGCGCGATCTCTTCGACGGCTGAGAACAAGATCGATTCGATCATTTTGATCAAAATGCTGCAGAATCTCTTCGTTGCGGCGAGACAGTAGAAGAAACTTCATGCCTGGATTGTTTCTGGACGAGCGTCCTAGCAGATCGATAATGTCGGATCGAGATAGTCTGTCGCATTCGTCCAATCCATCAATGACAACGAACAGAGGACGTTCAACAGACCCTAAAGCATTCTCGAGGAACGTCCCAAGTTTTCTGGCATCTTTCACAGGCTCGATGTTGCCAGATGCTTGGTTTTGCATATACCATTCGTGGAAAGTCCTTTTCAATCCGGGCAGCTGTTGCAGTAGCGATAATAACAGGACTGACAGTATGTGGATCATACGACCAGTCTCGTCATCTCGACAGTAATGATAGCAAATGATCGGACGCGGGACGCGGGATTCCCGCCTTTCGTGCAACTTGTCCACTGCAAATGCGGCCACAACGCTTTTCCCAGTGCCCATGTCGCCCAAAATCACTAGACGCGATATCCCGGGACTGCGATACCATTGGACAAACTTCGGATCCTTCAGCAAGAAGTCGCAACCATCATCAGCTCTGAGACTGGCGAGGGATCCATGGTGTTCGCTCTGTCGTTCGACTTTGTCTCCGCCAAGCCATCTTGCAACTACAAAGGAATCAGCATGCACTCGATTTTCACGCTTTAATAGATTGCTTACTTTGTTGGTCGTATAGCATAAGCTTTATGTCGTTGATAATGTCTGCAGTAGCATTCTGCACGATCTTATGCAACACCTCAGTATGCTTCAGGAAATCTGCGACAAGATCCGGGAGGTGATTATTAACAAGCACTGTCTTCATTACAATCTTGACACCTTTGAGCTTGAGAATATCGAAAGAAGCCTGGTAGAATTCGAGGAGAACTCTATACACTGACACAAGTGCCTAGCAAAATTAGATAGACTCGGGTCACAGAGAGTGATGACACACCTTGTGTATATTGTCCTTGTTATTTGCGCGCTGTCCCAGGGTGTCGCACTCATCAATGTACGACATGTAATTCAGCATCTCGCCAACCTGCTTTGCAAAGTCCAGGTCTGCACTCGCAAAGCTGATAGCAATCTACTCTATTGTGTTAGCTATAGATTCTCTTCTCCGACCACGAAGCCTATATTTGTATGACAACTACCGGGCGAACCTACCGCTGTGACTCCTGTAATGATGCCAAAGACTGTATTCGCAGTAGGGTCAAAACTTGCGAGCGGACTGGCCAAATCTAAGGCCATTTTGATATTCTTGAGAGGGACTTGGATGGAAGTTAAATACTTAACGCCGCGAAGGAACATTGAGTTGTCCTTCGCATCTTTTTCCAAAGCGTCGAGCTGCGTGAAAATCTGCTCGAGTGTCTTGTTCTCGAGAAGAGCCACATTTATCTCTCCACTGAGACTGCGTACCGCATCACGGAAGGCAGCACTCCAGACATCATGATGTTTGCCCTGATCTCTCAAATCTTGGCTTGTCACGGACGTATCTGGAGACATCTGTTCGGCGGCGCTTGTAGGGATATGTATTTGTGGGGATAGAGTCACAGCAAGTTCGCTCTCAACAGCCGTGGAACTGAGCGAGACGTCTTCGTCGCTGGAGCGTAGCGAGTGGGATCTTGCCGGTCGTGTAGCAACATTTTGCCTATGTTGTCGCCATAGCGACTCTATCAGCTGGATTACACAATTCGTAGGAGGAAATGAATTTCTTACTTGATTGCAATGTCGTTTTGTACTTGTGCTTCGGGGAATTTCGTCTCTGTGGACTTGACAGAGGAGCGCTCCCTGCTCGATCTGAGGCGAGAAAGACTGTTGGGTCGTAAGCGATGGAGATGGTCGAGCAGCCTATGTCCTGGACTCTTATGAGGTGGAGGAGAGTGAGACATCCGCAGTGCTCAAGGTCTTTGATCTAGTTGTGCTGGACCATGATATCAAGCGATTCGGGCGCGGTAAGAGTCGCGACGGCGGGGTCCGGCTTGCTTTTCGATGCCCGTCAGGTTCACGGTCATCCCTGCCTCGGTAAAGCTCGTGCCCCACCCAATGACTCATGCAACTAAGTGCGGCTGGTTTATCGGAGTAAGTCAGCCTGGCCCACCCGAGTGATGTGGTGAAATGCGTAGACACCGACCTTTCATGATCAAGAGCACTTTCGGAAGTGGGTGGCCTACTCAAAACATGGAAATTGGTGTCATCTCCTGCTGACTTTGGCTACATAGATCTGAATAAACAACCAAGTAGTCAAGGTGCAAAGGCGTCGGATCCGGCCGCTCGAGAGGCGAAAATCAGCTGGCGGGAGACTCGTTGTGCCTCAGACCTTGACACACACACACACACACACACACACCAATCTGGCTTCACGACATTTCGAAATACTTGAGCTCATCTCATATTATTTGCAGTCGGCATGGACGGGGATCAACACAGTTCGACGGCTGCTGCAAAAGGCATACTGAAATTGTCAAGCAACATTCGCAGGAAAATTTTTMAGTCAGTGCTTGTCATGCGTCACGAACTTCATGTTTTTCGAGACCCGGGTGGTCCACCGGAGGTATTCGCCCCTGATGCTCCTCGTCACTGGCATGCACTGCTGCACACCAGTCGCCAGATCAGTCAGGACGCTGCAACAGTACTTTACGGTCTGAATACGTTCAATTTCATGGAAACGGTGGGCGAGCAAGCCGGACTGTTAGCAGCTTTTCTGCAATCCATAGGGTCGCGCAATGCTGACATGTTGTCGCATGTCTCTATCGGGTTCCCTGTCATAGTGGAGGGCACGTTCAAGCTCCAAGAGGATGGCTCGCGAATTCTACAACTCCTACAACAGTCCTGCTCTGGCCTCGGGACGCTGGAATTTCATGTTAACGGGAAAAATTCCAATTGCTTGACGAATCCCGATGAAACCAACGTGGACGCCGTAAAAAACACCCTCCAGGACTTCAACGCCAGATTGAGAGCCATTCGCACTCTAAGCAGGATCGTTGTACGGTTCTTTGTTGGACGTCCAACTCCTTCGGCAATGCATATCATGCAAGACCTGGGTTGGACAGTTCTACCAGCGCACAACAACCAGTGGTAGCCTTGATTGGCTCTTCAACTCATGGGGCCGGAGTGCCGAACATGGCTCATCTCGTGAGCGCCAGCGCACAGCATCGACGAGCGGATCATGTCAACATTGAAACTTTGTCCGAAGTTTGCCTATGGCCACGTATTGTCTGGACCACTATATAGCTGATTGAGCCATCGTCAATCTCATGAAGACTGTCATTTTCCCTCACTGATTCCATGAGCTCCATGCGTGCTGTATCTCCAGAGCCTGAATGATCCGTTGTCAATGATTGCCTCAATACTCAGTCAACAATCCCTAATTGCTTGTCAAAGGGCTTGGCAATTGTGCTTGTCAGCGATTCAGCTCAGCAGTCTGTGACCGAAAAGTATCACCGTCCAGGACACGCAAGAAAAAACACCAACACAACGAGAATCGAAATTTTTGAAATTCAGTCTTACTACAGTGCACTACATTCGCCTTTGAGGGTTGTGCGAAGAAGTGTAGTCGGCAGCGTCGCCCAACGCGCCTACTGCCTATGGCGGAAACATAACCTACGGGGGTCATCTGGCTCAGAGAATACCGAGAGCATGCCCAGCAACTCATGAAGTACCTGCTTGAGACACGAGGCGACGGAGCTAGACGTCTCGGTAAAGAATAGCGTCTTCATGAGATAAAGGTTATTTCCCGACCACATAAACATATGTATGCACGCTAATTTTTATGCGAACCAAGGATAGCTCTTATCTTAACGGAGGAACTCTCGGAAACCATAACAGCATGCTTAGACAGACTCCGCAGCTATGAGACGTACACACCTGCCGCAGCCATATTACCTAGGCCCCCCCCGAGATGAATAATTGGCGCCAGAGACGCGATTGAACAGAGGTGAATCGTAATAGGGGCGATTGGCGGCGTCGACGCCAATAACGACTAATCGATCAACATCTTGCTTTATGCTCGCATCGAGGCACGCTTTAATGTGGTAGATGCGAAGATGGTGAATGGCTTAGCACGACACGGCGCCGATAGGCTACGCCTAGTTCCAGCTCCTCCTCGGGGTAAAGGACGCTAGGAAGCTCCTAAGGCCTTTCCTACGCGTGTCCGTCTCTTTATAGGGATGTCTTATACGTATAAAGATGTATTCTATTCGTCTAAGACTAACGTAGCATTTAGTACAAACGCTCTGCCGTATATATGTTTAGTATAATCTTAACGGTTAGGAGGCCTAGGGTGTCGACGACGCTAACACTAATACGGAGGGCGAGCCTAACACTAAACACGATACGCCGTAGTTAATAGAAGATGCCGTTAGGGCTTATCTAGACTACGCCCGACGCGCTTTAGCTAGAGCCCTCGGGATTAACTACTACGTAGTCGAAGAAACATTACGGAGGGAGTAAGAGCAGCGTTAAAAACGACGTAACGACATTATAAAAGATTATAAGCTATTACGTTAGTTAGGCGAGATAAGTCACAAGATATAGAAGCGTAAGGCCGCCGACGTAAACGATCGTAATATAGCGAAAGTCTAACGTACGCTTAGACATACTACTATACTTACGCCTACTAGATTTATGTTCCTAGAGCCTAAATTAGAGTGCGACTATTTAACTAGCCCTATATAGTTAGCTGCCTCTCCGTAGTCGACTTAATTAGGCTGGGATCCTTATACGCCTAAACTATACAAATAGACTGTCCGAGACTTAGGTAATACTAGTAGCCGTACGAACCCTATTTTCGTCGAATCTGCTCTCCCTTATCGCTCGCCTAAAAGCGCATCCGGGCGTCGAGCTAAGAGCATTGTCTACATCTTTTCTCCCCGCCCTAGTATTAGAGCTATAGAGAGTTCTCGAAGCAAGAGAAGATCTACATCTTCTAGAACGAGCAAAATTTCCTCGGACAAGGTGGAGCTTCTAGCTAGTAAATACAATTACGACAGATTTCTCGATAACGCTAGGCGCTCCGCGAGTAGGAGCTTGGGCTAATAAGAGTTCAGATTTCTGATCTTTAGACATAATTTCAGCATCTTAACACGGCAAGCGCTTTTTCTATCCTATACTATGTATTACGTACTTGGCGCATATTCTTAACGCCTAGACTCGTACTTCGCTTACGTTGTTTCATTCTATTCCGCTACTACTTAATACTATTCTAGGAAGATTTCGTAACTCCGGTATCGGTTAAGGGCTTAAAAGGGCGTCGGGAAACATGGATTATTAATCCCTAGAACCTAAAAGACGTCTAGCCGTATATAAGCAATGTAAGCTTTAATGTCCATCCTAGCGTCGCGAGCCACCTAGTATAGCGAGCCGTAATAATAGTCTTCACTTTATTAATCTACGTCCTATAAGCGAAAAGAAGCTTACGACACACGACACTATTTATTAGTTATCTAGACACCTTCGAACGAAAGCATAACTTAAAACACAAGATGTTAATCGGTTAGTCGTTATTAGCGTTAACACCGCCAATCGCTCTCTATAAGACCCACCCCTGTTTAGTTATGTTTCTAGAACTAATTCTCCATTTCGGCGAGTTTATGTAATACTACTACGGTAGGCGTACTTATCTTATAGCCGAGATATCTATTTAAGCATACTGTTGTAGTTTCCTAGGGATTCTCCGATAAGAAAGAGGATCTTAGATTAGGGTTATACCTTAGCGTGCCTACATATGCTTATATTATGCTATAACTTGTGTAAATGCGCTTTATACTATCCTCTATACGGACAGTTTCGACATGTACTTAGATATAAGTCGTAGTCTGTTCCCCGCTACCGCGTAAGTTAAGCCTAGGAAGCTTCGGGGTCTCGGCGGAATATTAAAGAGGAAGAACAGTTATCTCGCATTACGAACTTGTTAATTGTATATTATAGCATATCTACTATAGCTATGATATTAGATAATGAATTTCGTTAAAGTGGCCTGATTTTACGGACTTCTATATATGTCGGCGCCCTCTTATATAGCCCCGCGGCAAGCCTCTACTAAGCTTTTAGCTAGAAGCCTCTAAGCCTTCTACTACGAATCCTATAAGGCTGATTCTAATATAGAGTACGTTAGCTGTCTTTCTACGCTATCTATAGTTATACCTGCGGTTTCACGCAGCTAGAAATTCGAACGATGCGCCTACTAGAGAGTAACGGTAGCGGCACGGCCTACCGGATCGAGGATTTCTATAAGAGCGAGCTTCCACGTCTAAATTACGCGATACTATCGCACACCTAGGGTGTAGACACGGACGAAGTCACTCTTTAGGATTTGTAACAAGGAGATAGTATGGACAAACCTAGCTACCAGAAAATCCAATTCTACGCCGAGCAAGCACGACGCGATAGAATTGAGTTCTTCTAGATCGATATATGCTATATCGACAAGACGAACTACGTCGAGCTCTTAAGGGCTATTAACTCGATGTTTCGGTAGTATAGATAAGCGGAGAAGTGCTATGTCTATCTTTTAGATGTCGCACGAAATTAGGAAGAGCCAAGTCTAAGAGTAGAGGACTAGGAGGCAGATTTCCATCGGAGTAGGTGGTTTAAGCGAGGGTGGACTTTATAGGAGCTACTCGCACTAACATTTGTTAAGTTCTTCTCTAGACATAGGGATAAACTTAGCGACAAAAGTACACTAGAGCGACAACTAAGTAATGTTACTAAGATACCTATCGAGGCGCTACGCCGRAATACGCTTGCCTTATTTACTAAGTAAGAAAGGCTCTTATAGTAAGAAAGTCGACAGACTAAAGAAGAGGAGGACATAATATATTCCCTCCTTAGTATATTCGACGTCTCTATACCGGTTATCTACGGCGAGGGGAAGTACAAAACCCTAATGAGGTTAGAACGCGAAATCGACAGTGCTTATAAGGGTGAGTAATCCTGACATTTAGTGAATTATAAGGATTTCATAGCGACTAACGAGGCTTAGAGCCGAATTACCGGACGTTTACCGTCGCCTTCGTACTTTATCGCGCGATAGTCTAAGCTAGAAGACATACGGAAGGCGTTAAGCGGTAAAGGCGCTAGAAGGAGTGTTACTATTTATAGACTAGGAGGCATCGGAAAGACGCAATTAGTAATTGCTTATACAACACGGTATAGAAAAGACTATTCGGCTATCTTCTAGATAAACGCTAAAGACGAGGACAGCTTAAAGCTTAGCTTTACGAAGATTACTAAGTAGATAGTTCGGTAATACGCTACTACGAGTAGTATACCCAATCTAGATATAAGCTCGACGGATCTCGACGAGATCGTTAATACCGTTAAGACGTGGCTTAGTTTGCCCTATAACACGCGATAGCTAATAATTTACGATAACTACGACAATCCGAAGACGCTAGGTAACCTCGATCCTACGGCGTTAGATCTACGGTAGTTCTTCCCGGAGTCGTATTAAGGATGCTTGATTATTATAGCGCGATCTTTATAAGTTACATTTAGTCGAACGCTACGGCTTAGTAAGCTAGAGTCGTTAAAGGACGGCTTAGTAATACTGTCTTACGCATCTAAGCGCGGTAAGCTCGAACACGGTATATACGGGAATTAGATTTTAGGTCGTTCGCTAAATTCTTATACTTTTAGATCCTAACGCGGCGGAGCTTACTAAGGAACTAGATGGGCTACTACTAGCACTAGCTACCGCGGGAGCCTACCTATGCTAAGTATCTATTAGTTTTTAATAATACTGTCGGCTCTATAAAGCTTTATAGGCGAAGCTATAAAAGATTAGCCCGACCTTAATTCGTATAAAGATCGGAGGTTATACTCGACATAGTAGATATCCTTCGATTAGATACAAGAGAGAAACCACGTCTCGGCTTATCTACTACGGCTTTAGGCATACTTCGACAACGAAGACATCTAGTTTAAGCTTCTCTACTATACTAACGAGGATAGTCCGGCGTGGCTATTTAAGCTAACGTAACATTAAATCGACTTCTATAGTGCTGTTCGAGTAATATGCGACTATAGTATCGTAGAGACAAATGCTGTTACGAAATCAACTTAAGAATCGGTCGGGTATAGTATATATAGCTATGTGTATTCGTAGACGAGGACTATATTAAACGTAGAGCTAGATAGGGATCTAGCAAGGTTGGCACTATAATGTGTAGCATCTTATATACTAGGAACGACAACTAAGTAATAGTAGGAGGTATAACGACGCTTACTTAATTACGTAAGCAGGTAACTCCCGATTTATGTAGGTAGTATATAAGACGAGATAAGCTAGGCCTATTATAATAYAGGGGATCTATTTACAGACTAGGTTAAGCTATACGAGGCGGAAGCGATGTACTAGCAAGCTCTATAAGGGTACGAGAAGGTATAGGGTCCCGAGTACATATCGACCCTTAGTACGGTTAATAATCTCGCTAATCTCTATAGCGACTAGGGTAAGATAGAGGAGGCGGAAGCGATGTACTAGCGAGCGCTAGAAGGCTATTAAAACGTCGACGGCAACTATTAAATAGACGTTAAATACTTATAAGAGCAGCTAGAGACTATAAGGATAGAAGGTTAGGTATCTAATCTATATATTAAGGGAGAGTCGCGGAGCTAGTTAGACTAGTATCTTGCTAATTCCGTAGGCTAGGGCGACCGGACAGCCCGTATACGGGACTTTACTTCGCGTATCTTAAACAGACCGTAAACGGTAACTAGCGAAGAAGACTTCTAAATATATAGTGTGCCTCTCTCTTATTTACTAGTTTAGGCAAGTGTTTGTGTTAGTACGTAGTAACATACATGCATATAAAGTGCTTTTTAGTGTAGTTACGTATAGCTATTAGTCTTAAACTAGATATTGTTAAACAGTTTTAGGCTATAGCTTAATACCTTAAGAGAGAAATTTTGGACTTATAACCGTGCTATAGCGTACGGCGAGGGTGTAGCGTAAAACTCTTAGTAGAATTTGAAAGTAAGAACAAAAGCTTAGTATAGCCGCTACGTAGAGAGGAGGCAGATGTAGCACCTAGAGAGGAGGAGAAGAGCACATCGACTAACGTAAAAACCAGAGGCTATATAATAGCATAGTAAGAACTTTAGAAAARGGAGCAATAGTATATCGGCGCCGTAGTCGTCTTATAATAGCGATAAACACTAAAAGCATCGAGAAGAAAACCACGACTTATGTCTCGGTACATAACCTAGCTATCCGAATATAGAGTAGCGCGGAATACGAAGAACACTAATTATCGTGTATTTAAGCTTATAAGTTAGCGCTAAAATCTAATGCGAATTAAGTTTACCTCTTCTATACGGAGAATCTCTCGGAAACTAAGACAGCATGCTTAAATAGACCTCGTAGGTACGGGCATATACACCTACCGTAGCTATATAACCCCAACCTACCGAGATAGAAAATCGGCGTTAGAGACGCGATTAAATAGGAGCGGGTCGTAGGAGGGCTAGTTACCGGCGCTAACGCTAATAACGACTAACCGATTAACATCTTGTATTTCTAGTTATGCTTTCGCTCGAAGGTACCGAGGTTACTAAAGAATAGTGTCGTATATCGCAAGCTTCTTTCCGCTTATAGGATGTAGATTAAAAAAGAAAAAACTGTTGTCGCGGCTCGCTACATTAGGTGGCTCGCGACGCTAATATAGATATTAATTTCATTTGCCTTAAACCCAACCGGCTTCTATAGCGCTTCTCTTTACTAGCAACTTTAGCAATAGCTTCTCTAGCGAAGTATTATTAGCACAACCGAACGGAGAGTTAAGTCTCTAAGCTTTAATAAGATCTTTAGCCCGCTTAGGCAGTCCACTTATTGTTCTTAGCTGTAATAGTACCCCTCGTAGCGTTATACGGATTTCGTCTTCTAAGCGTGTAATAAAGAATAATACCGATCGCTTATAAGAAGGCGGGCTTTGCCTAGTCGGCTGCTTAACGCATACTACCGGTACCCTAAAGATAAGAAAGTAAGAAGAAGTCGAAACGAGGCGAGCGTTTAAGGCTAATCGGGCAGATCGCGAAAGTAGTAGTCGACAAAATATGTTACCGTAGTAGGCGTACGAACTACTATTCTACACGGGAAGCCCGTCGAACTCGAAGTAGAATATCGACGCTATTAGACTATTAAGAACTAGCTATATAGTCGTAGGCTTATAAACGTAGGCTTCTACCTCGTACCGCAAAGTGTTTATCTCCTTAATATCGTCCAATCCTAGCTGCGGAGTAGAGAATTTGATATTTATTCGATAATACCTAGTTTGATCCTTTTCGGAAACTCCGTTATAAAATTCCTTCTATAACCTCTCGCCGTCTATACTCTCTATAAAAGTCTCTAGAATTCGACGTACAAATCGCTTTCTAATAGGAGATTATAGACTAATAAGAAACGGCGAATTATGTGCGTTAATACTAGTTCCGATTAATAGTGCAAAATCGGGCAGCGGCCTTTTAGGCTATATAACCTTCGTTTCCTAGGTCGCTAGGCTTAAGGGATTGTTATACTATAGGCTACTATCCTAAAATGTTCCTAGATTCTTAAGCGTAATCGGTTTAAAGAACCTATACTACTAATTAGCGCAAATACCTATACGAAGCTCCAAGTCTATATACTAAGAAGCCGCCGATATACACGTAGCTCTTTCGAACGAATTAGCCTTGCTCTAGTACGTTATAGGCTTGACGACTTACGCTTCGCTAATACTAACATCGTGCTCGGGGTTCGATACTCGAACGAGGTTATATCCTAACAAGGTTGCTAGTTAGCGTTAATCCTAAATTAACATAAGCTAACCTTACTAGCTCCTTTTAGACGTATACTACCGTTATAGTTCGTGAAAATGCATAGCTCTAAGCCCTTTACCGTCGTAGAAGTAATAGCGACCTTAGTATCGCTATAGAGAGGATTAAACATGCGGACGTCGTTTCTAAATGCTAACTAGAAGGCCTGCTCGATCGCGAGAGAACTATATTGCTAGTCTCGGAGGTAAGACAAGGCTAATTCTTAAAGCCGACCGAAGCCTAAGGATCTCCGACTAAATGTCTTGCCCGTAAGTTCTATAAATTTATCGGTGTACTCCTCTACCGACTATCGCATTAAGAAAAGCCCTAGGACTATAAGTCCGCCTATAATAGTTTAGTTACGGTAATTAGATATAACAAAAATTATTTCGTAAACTTACTAGCTAATGTCCTATAGACGAAATTAAAGTAGTCGTAGAGTAGGACTTTTAGGAATCCAAGACTGCCCTCTAATGCGTAGAGGAAGACTAGAGGAATAATGCCGCGGATACCGCCGCTATCTAGACTTAGAACTCGAACGCCGGCTATAGGGGGTAGTAGTCTAAACGGAGCCGGGCTATAGCCTTCGCTATAGAGTAGATAGAAGTGGACTCGAAAACTGTAYCTCTTATCCGTTAACCTTTACCTAAGATTCTCGATACATAGGTCGTAGATAGCGTGTCCGTAGCGTAGGACCTTCTCCGGCGTTYTAAGTAAACACGAGAGGCAAACCTTATAGGATTTTATAGTAGCGAGTAGCGGATATAGCTCCCGTAGTGTTTCCTAATAAAGACTTACTACACCTCCTATACCTCTAGTAGTTAAACTTTAGTAGTGCTTAGTTAAATAGCAGTCGAGATTTCTTAAGAAGCCCTCTCGCGTATTAGGTTAAACGACATTCTTAAAGAGCACTTTCTTAACGTGGGGGAGGAAAACTTTGTTAAACAGCTATGTAATTAGGTAGTCTAAGTGTAATATTAGCTACGTAACGAAAGGTCTTTAAAGCTTCACTTATAGTGTGCCCTAGGCGGATAACTTAAGAGAATAGTAGCCGAGGATACTAAAGGGCACACTAGTTAGAAGAGCTAGGCTTCGGATAGTACTATTACGAAGAGGTTACGCAAATGTAGCTCGAAGTCTCGAATAACGAAGCCTTAAGGCCGAGAGTTTTAAGCAAATAAAAAAGGTTTGCGGTAGTTGGCGCAAAAGTTGTCTAGTAGCTTGCCTACTAAGTTATACATATATATAGACCGTAATATGTTGCCCGAGGATGCCCGAGCTTTAATCGTCGTTTTCCTAAGATACGTAAGGCGTCTGTAGACTATAGCTAATCTCTCTCGGCGATAAACACCTTTCTATATGCCAACTACTTAAACCCGCCTAAAATGGAGACTAAGTTAGTTATAAACGTTAGCGTCCGTTACGTACTCGACCTACAGATGCATTATTTCGAGAATTATATCTAAGAGCTTCGACTCCCCTAAAACACAATCGTAGGTTTTAGAGACGGTCTCGACGACTACTAGCGCGGTCGGCAGAATACTCGTAGGTAAGTCGGACGTAGATAGCAGACTAGCCTGCTTAGCTATTATCGCGGCTATAGCACGTAATCAACTAAGATTAGCAGCGAAAAAGCAGATAACATTATAAAGTAGTCCAAAAACACGCGCATATAGTAGACTGCCCATTCTACGACGGGTTAAAGGCCCGGGCTCGGTAGATACCTAATATAACTGTCGTTTATGCCCGTGTCCAGCCCTATAAGGTGTACGCTAATGCGAATTATAACCGCCTTATAACTCGTAATCTATAAAGACTCGCGGCGACGGAGTCTTAGAGTTGTATATATTAAGCTAGAGACAGACCTAACTATAGCTGTTACTAAGGACTCCTTTATTACTACTATAGAGCAGATGCTAGAGCACCTTAGATTTCGATTTCCTGCCCACTAATACGGTAAGAAGAGGCGTTGCGGTAGCTACGAYGCCTAAGGAGGAATAGGCACTCTCGAACTTAGTAACGCTACTAGATGTCTGTATACTGTTTATTATAAGCTATAGGCTACATCTAATATACTTGGATGCCATTTGCGAAGTAGTGGATAAAACTAATAGCTCCGAGATATCTATACGACAGCCTATATTTAATACTTTTGTAATCGTCCTCGAAGAGTAGGACGTATACGCTCGGATATCGCGGAACCGGGTGTTCGAAGGTCGGGTTATCGCATAGCGATTAGATAGTGCATTCTACAAGGTATAAGAAAGCGGACTCGGCGCTCGAAAAACGTATGTTATAGACAGCTGTTAACGTGAAACGTCGTAGAAAGAATAATAAGTAAGGACTACGGTGTACGCTTTTTAGGGCTAGCTCGTATAAATCTAGACAATTTGAGTTTTAGTTATGTAAACGCGACGGCCTATCGTTCCGCTTCCGTTAACAACGTCGCTAGACTTGTGAAAATCTTTAAGCTCGAAGGCTACTACCGAGCAAATAATAAGAATTGTTTACGAGGGCTTGTTAACGAAGCAACCTTATATAGGCTACTTAATAGTATTAGCCTGCCTTAGTACTTGCTACCTATAATTAAGGATGTACTAGCCGTCGAMATCGCCGTTAACTGTCTAAGTAGTCTTTATAGGAACCTAGTAGCACGACGTTTTCTTACCCCTAACGATTAGTAGTAGGTAGTCCGTTTATTTACAAAAGGTGTGAAATTACGCGTAGAGTATCGAACAGAGGGTCTAACTAGATTATAAATAACTCGTCGCTATAGTGCGTTAGGATTGCCGAGGAGTACAATAACGAACAATACTACTTAGACGGGGAGATATTTCGTAAGATCCGATAGTACTACTAAATTTCGGATAAGAAGAATAAAAATCGTTAGTAGGCTCGACTCTCTACGACGAAACGGAAAGATTTGCGACAACTATTACGAGACGAGCGCTATACTAAAGCTTTCGATAAGATTCTCCTATAGCCGGGGTTGTAGCATCTAGTTAAGCTAGGATCTTTATATAGACTGCTTATAATAAAGTGTAATAAGGTAGCGCTTATAATGCTAAGGATAGTTCTATCTACTAACGTAGTTCTAGGAAATATTGCAATATTTAGAACACATTTACAATACCTAGTTATCTATTACTAAAGGCGTATACGATATAGTTTAAAACGGTCTAGTCGACGAAGTAACAGTAAGCCGATTAGAGGGTCTTATACTATGTCTCTCTAGAGGTAATTCCGCCTCGGTGTACGATCTTATAAGACGAAAGCAAATATTTTCTAGCTATTTAGTAGTAGGAAAGCTTAGTCGACAAGATGTTCCTACTATTAACTATAAACGACTCTAACGTAATATCTTAGCTGTTCGGTGTATAATCCCCACGCTTCGCACGTTCTTCGAGAACTTAATATACCTCGAGCTATACGCTATAGTCCTCCGTAAGCTTTGCCCGCCGCGTCCGAGAACCTCTATCCGGCAAACGCWCTAGGTATATTACTCTTAACCGGATAAGTTAGTAGTTAAATATGCTTAGAATAATATCCGACAGCATCGGAGAAGATCTCTAGAGTTCGATCGGACTACTAGCTATTAGCAATTGTGGCTTTTCGCTCTTCGAAACTTTCCCGAACTAACGAACACGACACCTCGGAAAGACATCTAGAAAGATAAGCTAATAGTAAATTAACTAAACCCGATAGTTTAGAACGAACTCTCGAGACTATCGTAGCAGCTCGGATTTAGGCTAAGAATACCTAATAATAATCCGTCCGATAGACTCTATAAGCTAGCTTCCTAAATTATTAGTCGCTCGGGACTTAAGCTCAAATCGCATAGGCAAATAGTAAGTTCGATCGCAACTATATTAAGAGCACAGCTACGACCTAAGGGTGTTGTCGCATAAGCGCCCTTCGTAAACGACGAATAGATAAGTACGGATAGAAGATTCGGTTAGCTATTTGTTAATRACTATGTCTAAGATTAGAAAAGTCTCTTCTTACCGAATCTATACGATATTGTCCTAGCGAGGGGAGAGTATGTTATAACGCTTCTCTATAAGCGAGACATGTTCTTCTCTTTTTTTAGATCCCCCGATCTCCCCTCCGGCACTACGTTTTATACTCCGACCGTTACCTCGGGTAAAGGGTCTAGAATTAAACATAAGAGCATCCGCGAATTAGGAGGCATATTAGCCGACTAGACGCTCTCTATTACGACTCCGGCTAGCCCTAGTTGTGGGGGTTAGATTCGGACACTCGAAAACATAAATGCAAGTCTTATTCTCTAGCTTCGAAGTAAGTAGGAGCGCGCTAAGGAGTATTCTGCGAGTAGTGCTTAGCTCCGTTAAGAGTTAATAGAAAGTAACGGAAGGAACAAAGCGCTCGAGCTTTATATCTAGAGCGTTAACCTATATACTACCGAGCTAAAGCAGCGCCTACGAATGCTCGACGAATACCTATTAAGGAAGGGACTTAAAGTAGAGCAAGTAGAGCATTCTAGTTAAAGTAGCATAGAGTCGCTTAGACAAAAATGCGATCTTCTAAGCGAGTAAATAGCAGCCTAGCAATTAGAGCACGCGAGATAACAGCAGTCCCTAGGGAGTAAGTTAACTACACTTAGACAGCGGCTATAAGACCGTAACGTGCAGCTGTTAAGCAAGAAACTAGAGCTTAAGCAACTAGAGAAGGATACCTATAATAACATAGTGTCTCTCTAGCAAAAATGCCATTACCTAGAGGAACAGCTTAAAAGCTAACTATTAGACTATGTAGGGAAATAGCAATCCCTAGAAGATAAGCTTGCTTTACTTTATTAATAGCGCGAAGAAATAGGTAATCTAGTATACGACAAAGAGGTGCAACTAAGTAACTAGGCTTTCGCTTATAGAGAGAGAACTCTAGAGACTACTACTAGACTTTCTAAAGAGTACGAGAAGATGTTCTAAGTAATAAGCAACTACGTTGCAGGTCTCTAGTCGCAGCTCTCTACAGCTTCGTTAGATAATAGGGACTAGATTTGTCTCCGCTTAATGTAGCCTAAGCCGGGTTTATTATATATCGTAGAGTAGAATCGCTATATTCCTGCTAAACGCGCAAATAACTTTATATGCTCCCTTAGAGATGCGTTAGGGGACAGTATAAACATGTTTTCGTACTAGCTTAGTGTTCATCTATACGCTAGGCGCGTCTATTTAGCAGATATTAAGGCACCTGCTAATACCGAGAGTTTCGCTCGTTAATAGGTTAAATTTAAACTTCTTACTTATTTTCTAGTCGCTATCGAGAATCCTTTTACCTTAGAGGAAATTCAGTTATCGATAGGAGATTCTCCTACGCTTCTACACGTACACTTACCCGAGAGACCTCGCATTTATAGAGTAATTTTAGCAAAAGCCCTTTCTAGGAAGACACTAAAGGGCATGCGTTACGGGCATAAAGCTGCAGTTATAAAGGGTAGCATAAAGGGGATCTTAAAACGAGGTTAGTCGAGCCTAAAACTACAGGCAAGTTAGAAACAGATTAAGGCAGGAGTTAGTACATTAGGCACAGAAGTGCAAACCTACTTAAGAGTGTCGATGCATAGGTTAATAATTAGTAAGATAGAAGAGACGAATGTCGATATAAGGACTATGTAGATACCCTAACTCTAGAAAAGTTTTATTTTCCACCCTTCTTAGTATTATAAACTACACAACGGATCTCATTTATGCGAGACTTTCTTAATCGAGCGAGCAGAGCGCCGAAAGAAAGGCCTCTTATTCTTCGCGATTCCGACTAGCTATAGAGGCGAGAATGTAGATAACTAGCGTAGGGAGAGCGTTTTGTCGTGTATTTTTGCTTTAGACCTACGGGACGATCTAGGTGGAGATAACTTAATCTGTAATATCGGAGGTGTAGCTAGGTACGATCGTAGAGGGGTAATCGATCCTTCCTAGCCTAGATAGGATAATAAAGCTAGCTAGGTGCCGTTAGCCTGTTCCTAAGAGTAACGCGAGTCGGGTTTAGCGATTATAGGCGCTAGAGACGGTACTCTAACCTAAACGGAACGTAAGTTATACTCTAAGGTTATCTCGTTATAGGACATCGACGGGCTACCCGAAGACGAATTAAGACCGCTATCGACATAGAATCTATTATCGTCTTCGTCTTCGTCTTCCTCGCTAGCGAACAGGTCGTTAAACTAAACCCCCTACTCGCCTACTATAGGACGAGTGTACGTAGGGGCCGCCGAGCGACTAGGTAAAATAAGCGACCCGCGACGGGGTCTAATATTATCGGTATTAGAAGCAGTAATTAAAGTCGAAGCTAAGGTAGTAGTAGACTTATCGTCTGCGCTAAATATGTCGCCGTCGATTATACTATACCCTAGAGATTTAGCGTCGGAAGCTGTATTCCCTACTAGCTCGTCTTGCTCGCGCTATACCTCGGTTCGTGTATGCCGGACATACTTAATATCTACGTTCGGCAACCTCTATTAGACTATAAGGATTTCGTCTTTATTAAATTGTTTACGAGCAAAACTTATAGAGAAGTCGATTAGCTAGATTTCTTGCTCGCTAGAAAGAAAAGCCTGCTAATTGTTGTTATGCTATATAAGAATAGCTACCCTCCCTTATTAATTTAGGTTGTAAAGGAACAACCTAGACATCTCGTACGCTTTTTTAAATAACGTTGCTAGACGATCTCTCTTCGCTTTAGCGAAGTTTTCGCGGGTAAAGGATTGTTATAGAGGCATTTTAGGCATTTTGAGCACAAATTCTAAAATCTGGTTTTAATCCCAAAGGTTGCAAATAAGCGTCCTTTTAATCCTAACACTTTTTACTATGCCTTAATTCGCCTTCGGTTATATGCTCTACTATGCGAGGAGGGTGCTTAGATATAAGTTGTAGATCGACGTCTCTATAACGAATGTACGGCGCTTAACGACTTTCTTAGGGATTAATTCCGGCTATAGAGGGCCCGGTTTCCGTTATCCGTACTACAACCTTCTATAGAGTCCACTAAGACTAATAGTGCTGCCTATTATAAAGAGCTAATAGCTTTTAATACCCCGTCGCTTCTGCTACTATTAACAGATATAAATAACATCTAGATAAGCGATATCTACGCTACATTCCTAGGAGGATTGCTTGCTTTCCTTATCGGATAGTAGATTGCGGCGGAAACTGCGAGGGCACGTAATCGTGTAATAGCTATCTTACGTAAGCAAGTCGTTTAGAGACTGCTTCTCGTAAGACTAAATGGCTCTAGTAGCGTTAACGTGGGGTTAACACTCGTGATCCTGATCTTTATTAGTGCGAACGCTATCGCGTGCTCCTTTCGCGTAGACATATAGTCCGCTTTAGGTAGTAGGCTAGGCGAAGTCGCTATAATTAATTTAGTTCCTCTATGTCTAGGGGGGCGTATAAGCCTCGTTACTAGTACCTTGCTCGGCATCCCTCTCTACTATTACGGCATAGCGCATAGATGGATTAGCCGAGTCTATATAACGGAATTAATAGCTTACTTGTTATTAGAGTTTTCTAGGCACGCTTGGAAATTTAGACTTATCGACATCTTTATACGTGGGGTAAATATTTGGAGTTGCAACTTGCTRACCCCTACGCTATTATTATAGGTATTATCGTCTGTCTGCGCGCTCGCCTTAACATCCCTACTCTATCTCCGGCGAGTGTTTTATAAGTTATTCCTAAAAGTCTATAGTGTTCTAGTTGCTCTACTCTTATTAGCTCTCTAGTTCTATATTACTCTAGGTCTAAACCTTTCGACGATCTGCTTAAGTATATCTTACTTACTCTAGACTCTATAGACTATTATATAGCTAATCCTCCTTGCTTATCGCAATCTCGGCGGTAGGACCGCCGAGATGTCGAATATTGTCTTCCTATACGAGCCCGGAACTATTATTAAAGCTATGCTTCTCGAGGTTTATGTTCGGCGCCCTTAGTAAGTACGTTACGGGTAATACGTTTATATTACTATTCCTTCCGTCCCTAATAGTCTTTCTAGCGGTTTCTAGTCGCATCCTTATATAATCGCCTAGGCGAATAAGAATTCCTAAAATCTCTGCGAAAGTATTGTGTTACTTATTAAGAACCGGCGTAGGTTTAGTAACGGACTAAGGCTCTGCTAAGGTACAGTTAGTATTAGACTAGATGGCCTATATAGAGGAGGTACTAGCCTAGACGATTTCGATAAAGTTGTGTTTATAGTATTAGGTGTCGGTATCGCCGCTTATCTTTTAGCTATTCACTAGCTTCTACGGGGCTACTATAAGCGCTCTACGCGTGTACGACGAGTCTTACTACTATAGTTTCTCGATCGACATAGTAAGTCACGTAACCCGAGCGAGCAAGCGACCCTATTAACTTATAGTCTCTATAGACTAAGAGGGCTGGGCTAGACGGTTTCTAGATAACTTAATGGAGATTAATAAAAGGCGCATCTTCTTAGTTATTATCTTGTATAAAGCGAATACTAATAGACTGTCTGATCCGCCTCCTCTAGTAGATCTAGACCCTAAAAGACTACGGTAGTTTCGAAGCGGCGGGGATCTTAACATTAAATAGCTTATTAACTAGGAGTGGAATGCTAAGGCTGGTAATATGGCAATTTTATGTAAGTTTAATCGCTCGGCCGTTAGGTTGAAGCTTATACAACACTATACTAGTATATAGCTCCCCGAATCTCGAAAGAAACGTTAGAATAGCCCTTAGACAAGTGCGACACGACGTTCATCTTATTACATCGCCTTTCGAGATAGACGAGATATACATAGATTAACAAGTGTCCGGGCAATCGAGTTAGCTTACGCAAACGAAAAACTTCTAATAGTAAGACTCGAGTTTTACGGATAAGGTGTAGGCCGGGAGCCTATAACCTAGGATTAATAACTATCTTCGAGCTACTATCGGAGGGAATGCGTACCGAAGTCGCGCTAGGTTCTAATAGTATAATGCTTACCCCGTGTTAGATCGCTTAGAAAGAACATTATCTATCGAAGTAGCTAAGCGCTTAACAGTTACTTCCTCCGTGCTATTTACGTCCCTACTAAATCGAATTTTTATGCCTGGGGTTAATTAAGGGGGCTTCCTATAGTACATGTCGTTCCACATCTTCGATAACTAAACTAAGTCGGGCCGCTTCATTTCCTTATCTTAATATAGTAGCGGAGTACGGGGGTTCGCCTAGACTATTAGTACTAAGGTAGGACACTACGAACTATAAATAATACCTTTAGTAAAGCAGTTAGTATAATACACCTAGGAGGTTTTATGTCTCCGTAATTCCGCTTCGACTTATAACCGTCTTTAAGTTAAATCTAGGCATCGAAAAATAGATCGTCGGCGGCGCGCGTGTGCTCTTCTATTACTAGAGTAGGTAGATGTAGCGAATTAGGGAAGTAACATTACGAACATGGACTTTAGTAAGAAGTAAGGGGTAGAGCCGAAGATCTCTAGCTACTAAAACCCGAAATCCTATTTCCCGATCCCTAGCCGGCTTATAGGTCTTTACTCTTCTACATCCTAAAAGGGCGCCTTGTCGTCGTATTGCTTAAGCCTACGTGTGTTAAGAATCTATATTAATAATGCCTACAGCCTTGCGAAATGAATCTAAACAACTCTAATAGCATTATAAAGCATAACTCGACCTACTTCGATTTCTTTGCCGACTTCTAACAAGCTATCTATAGAGTATACGGTCCCTTAGCCGCGTACGCCTTTCCTATTCTTTTCTACTCTAGAGGGTATAATCTATAAAGAGGAATCTGCTAGTTAGGGCGTTAACCGGGCCCGCCTACCGTTCGACCCGATTCGCGACGCTTCTCGTTTATCTACGAACAGCGTAGTATTACTCTCCTCTAGAGTTAGTTCGAGATGCTCGGGAACTCCTAAGGACCTCGCGTTAAGCCCCGTTATCGTTAAAGAGTCTCCGGGCTCCTCCGGTCTTATAAACTCTCTCCCTAACTACGTGTTAGACGAAGATCTTTACGTAGTAGCAAGCTCCGACGGCTACTCCTATAATAGCACGAGTAACATTTCTAAAGCGTCTTCCGAGGCATACTAACCGCACGAATTTTAGTCGATGTAAGTAGAACTTCCGATCTAATTACCCTTCTCTAGAGTCCCGCCTATAGGAGAGCTTAAATCTTTCTTTACGAATAATGTATAGGATATACCGCTCTAAGCTAACGTAGAGGAATCTGCTTAAATTCTTGTCGATATAATGCATGCCGGTAAGCTACCGACAAGCTCCTCTAGCCGTGTAGACTCGCTAAAGAAAAGGCCTTACTAGGAATTAGAGCCTCGTAAGTGCCTAAGCCCGCGCATTACTTTCGCGAACCTCCTGTTCTAATAGTTACATAGTCTTTCTATTTAAAAGGGCTAAGCACGAGGAGCTTGTACCTTTATAGCCCTCTTTCTATAGAAGGCCTTATTATTAGGTCCCGTTACCGGTGTTACCGGAACATTAGTTTAATTAGATTATAGCAGAAAATAACACTAAGGATAGCAAGTTGTATAAGGTTGTTTAGCGCGACTCTTAGGTGTATAAATCCAGCCTCTCCGACATCGAGTCGATCCGAATAGGCCACATAATACGCTTTAGCAAGCAGTAGGATGTTCTGCTATAGGCAGCTATAATCTCGTCTATAGCTGTACTAATAGTCGTTGTTATTATTTAAAATCTCGAAGCATTGAACATTCTAGAAATTCATTACTATAACAGTATACTTGTACGCTACGGGAAGGAAGGACTAAGATGCAGCTAACCTCCGTATCCGTAAATAAAGCGTAGCGCGAGAAACCCTAATGCGATTCTCGATACTACGGTAGGTATAAAGGGTGTAATGTCCATCCTAACGTTACGAGCCACCTAGTATAGCGAGCCGCGGGAGCGATTTCCACCTTATAAGTCTACGCCTCGCGAGTATATAGAGATATGCGACGTACGACACGATTCTCTAATTCACTCGGCACTTCCTACTAAAAGCGCAAATAGAGAAAGAGGATGTTAATTAACCTGTCGTTTTTAGCGTGAACGCTACCGATCGCCCCTCCTACGTAACACCCCTACTATATTACGACTCTTACGTCGAGCCCCTATCTCGGCGGGCTACTACGATACAGCGATAGAAGTTGTATATATCCCGCGGGTGCGAGGTCTGTTTTATACATGTTGTTATAGCTTCCGAGAGATTCTCCGTCGAAAAGGAGAGAATGTTAGTTCGCGTGAGATTTTAGCGCGGGCGCATTTGCTTATATAAGATAGTAATTAACGTTATATACTCGCGGCGCTACTTTTTATTAGGATAGTAGGATTATGTGCTCCGACATAAGTCGTAGTGTTCTTCTCGATGCTTCTACTACGTAGTTTGCTATTTAAGACTTGTAGGGTAACGTTTTTACCGCAAGAGCAACGTCTGTCTATCTACTACTATGCCTCTAATCTAGCACTCTTAGACTCGTGCTAATTAAGATAGATAGACTGCAGCCTTTAAGAGATTACTATCGCATAACCTTACTATTACCGTCCTCGTAGATATAAGCTAAGGCGACTCGTTTTCCGTTGCTATCGGTAAAGCGAACAGAGATTACGTCGTTTAGGTCATTTAGGTTATCGTTAGACTTGTGCGGTTTCGCGCCCCTACGTCGTGTTAATTACAGGAATTATAATACGGTGGAAGTTTATCGAGCTTCGGACCTAATCTCGGCGTTTTTACGTTAACTTTCTCGTTCTGTCCTACGTTAGTGCTCTTTCCCGATAGTCGTTTAGCTTAAATTACTTAGGTCTCGAATTTCTCGCAAAATTTCTGGACACTGTCTTTCTAAGCTGGACTAGTAATCTAAGATAGCTTGACCTTGCCGACGTAATTAATTAGATTTTTTGCTATAGAGGATACTATAGTATTGTTGTGCCTTTAATCGATTAGTCTAAGATTCTGTTTATAAAAAAGATGTTGTCTTATCGGGGAAATGTTAGCTAACTTGTACAACCTTATAAAACCTCGCAACTACGCGCCTGTTCCTAAAAATCGATATCGTTAACGGCCGTTACGGAGCTAAAAGCGTGCTTAAACAAGCATCCGTATCTACGAGTAGTGGATTAAGCGCTATCTAAATCGCCTTTACTGTCTAGTCGTAGATAATAAGCCTTAGCGTTTTACGACACGATCCTTAGTAGTGTAGGGAACGCTAGCGTCACTTTTAAGTAGCTGCGGCCATTACCGGAAACGTAGTAATAAAAGCGCTTCTACGGCGCTATCGCTAGCAGTTACATTTAATGCATATACACATATCCACCTTAGGAGGTACTAAATAAACAGACATCTACGCGCTTCGTAGAAGTGGAGGATGTTATTAAAGCGCACTATTAAAAGCGGCTCTCGTTATCTATTATAGCTGTGTAGCAAATGCGCGACACTCCTACTATTATTGCGACTATACAAACACACAACCTGTTCCTTATAACGGCCCTTAAAAGTGCGGCCGTATACGTCTCTACCTAGGACGACTATAACAAAACTTCTACCTATGTCTAGTCGTGCTTTAGAGGAGGAGAGCCTCCTAAGCTACGACGCCGAGGAATTCTATCTAGTACATTTAGGTAATACGATTAAGTCGCGTTATTACGTTATCGGCAAACTAGGCTACGGTGCGAATTCGATAGTATAGTTCTGTCGAGATCTTTAGTAAGAGGCATCTTAATCCCTACGTTAATAAGTTGTTATCGTCTAACACTACCTTATAGGAATAACAAATACGTTGTTATAAAGGTTTACCTACGAACTCCCCCTAGACGTATTAACCGCGAGAAAGCGGTATACAAACACCTCGTAAATCTAAGCACAACATATCCAGGGCATTATAATGTTCGGTAAGCGCTTAACATCTTCGATCTTATACGCCCTAAAGGCGCAGTATATGTGTGCATCGTCTATTCTCCGCTCTAAAGTACGCTATATAATTTTTAAAGACTTAATAGTGCTCCCTAAGTATTGCCTAAGGAACTCGCGAAGATAGTAATAAGAAATCTACTCGAAGCTCTCGACTTTCTTTATATAGAAGCGATCGTAACGTATTGTAGTATAGTAGTTACTATTTATTATTTAGTTCGGGTGACTAATTCTTCCTATAACAGACTTAAAGCTTTCTAACATAATGCTCCGCGTAGAAGACTAGAGTATCTTTATAGATTACGAGAAAGCAGAAAACTATAGTCTAAGCGATCGAAGGCCCATTAATAGAGAAAGAACGATCTATGCTTCTCGTGCTTTTCGACGTCCTCGGGCGAATGTATACGGCCTACCTATCCTGTGCGATTTTAGTAAAGCTCGCATTAGGGTTCCCTAGGCTTATACCGAAATTCAACTAGAAATCTACAAGGCGCCCGAGATTTTAATGCAATTTGAATAGGGCTATCTAGCCGACATCTAGAACGCTGCTTGTCTAGTAAGCTATATGTTTCTTTCCCTAACTATTATCTGCAGAATCCTAATCGATATTAGCTATAGGAGATACTAGAGGCCGAACATCTATTTTATAGTTTAGATAGCGAAGGATTGCATAACAATCGCTATTACGTAAATAAGATAGTAGGATTACTCGGCGAACTACCCTAGACATTTCTGCGAAGAAGCCTACACGCAAGTCGCCTTTTTAATAAGACTAGTAGGTCGTTACCTATAGGAAGGAAGCTCTAGCTGTGTTTAAGATTAAGGTGCTAACTATTACATCTCTAATTAGGAAAATGGAATGCAGACCCTCCTATTGCCCCCTTGTCGTTAGGACGCCGATTAAAACACCTTAAAGTGGACAGCAAAGCAAAGGTTATTAATTTTCTACAATCTATGCTTCGTTAGGTACCCGAGGAAAGAAAAAGCGCAGCAGAACTTCTCTAGCATCCCTAGCTATTACAAGACAGCGATTAAGAAGCATTACTACGTAGAGGTCTTTTCGACATTCCTTTTCTTTTACGCCTTTACTATTAGCGGCCCTAACGCTTATGCCGCTGTTATAGGTAAAATCGGCATAAAAAAGCAGCGTAGATCTATTCTTAATAACCTAATAGATTTACGATTAACATCTAATTCCAGCTAAGATCCTGTTTCTAACCGTAAGAAGTATGCTCGCTAATTTCTCGTTGTTCTGTTCGAATCGTAATACTTCTATCTAAAGAGTGAAATAGATAGAACTTGCCGAATAACTGTCGCAAGCGTTATTAGCTAGCCTACTTTTTCGCATTCTCGCGAAGACACGAACCGTAATGTTAAAGACGACTCTGCCGATAACGACTATACTTGTACCCCTCGTAGAGGCTAGATTAATGTAGTCTCCTGCTATAGCTAGAGTAGGGAGGCTCTTCGATAGCGACACCGGACTACTTTACTAGGCGATACGAAACTCTTTCTGTATACGAGTTGTCTAACTTAGGTTAGCTAAGGGAACTATAAGATTTGCAGCGCTAATAGTAGACTTAAGCGTTATACCGTCCACCCGGGTATTATCGTATCGTAATAGCAATTTGCTTGCTTGTCTATCTAGCGGTAGGGCAAGACCGATTAGTGCAAGTAAACGTGCCTATAATGCTCGTATTATGTTCTTTAAGAATGCTACGTAGATTATCGGCCGTAAAGAAGTCGAAAGAAAGGTCGTAAGTACGTAGTAATTATAACACCTTATCGTAGAGAGAGGGCTATAGATTAAATAACCGGCTAACACTAGTAGCAGGTAAGCCGGCATAGGCTAATAAGTCCCGTAGGTGCTACTAAAGGGCTCCCTTTATGTCGAAAGCGCGGTTGCACTCGCTATAGTCGAACGTAAGGGCGTAAGCTAGTAAGTCCCGTAGGTGCTACTAGAGGGCTCCCTCTATGTCGAAAGCGCGGTTGTACTCGCTATAGTAGAACGTAACGGCGTAAGCTAGTAAGTCCCGTAGGTGCTATTAGAGGGCTCCCCTTATATTAAAGCTTCGGTCGTAGTCTTCGCAATTTAGAGCTATAATAATGGATTATTTATTCGATTAAGCTCGAGCCTAGAATGAGCTAGTTCGATTAATAAACCCACCTCGTCTACTTAATGCCCTTAGAGACAAGCTTCTAGCTATATAATAGCATATATATATGTATCCTACACTGTTCTAATATCTTCTCGTAGTCGCTTATAGGACCACACTCTCGTCTTTCTATTTATAGTTATGCCTACTCGTAATAACATTCCGGTTTAGAGTCGAAAAAAGGACAGCGTTAAGAGCAGTACTAGCATATTCGTCCTTATAAATTGCCTGATCTATTAAACCACCCCGTAGTAAGGGGTATAATAAGGCAAGACTAACAAGAGAGTAAGCAAAGTAACTAAGTATAGGCGGCTACGGGCTGTAATTAGATCCGTAGCCAGCCTATCGCATCTAGGATTAAAGAGTTTAATTCTATTCGAGGTGTATAGACCGGTTAGAGGTCTAGCTAGTTAAGTTCAGTTATAACCCTCCATCTCGTCTAACGATTCTGTTAAAATAACTTCTTCGCATTCTATTACGTCGTAGACTAAGCAACACTATTAGAACACGTACTACTATTAGAACACGTACTAGAAGGCATAGACACTCCTCTCCTTACGTACGGGATCGCAAAATCTCTTCTCTCTCCTAAAGAACGATTAATCTTCACCTCTGCTAAAGAAGACCGTATGTGGTTAAGAATKTAGACACTAGCTTAAAGGACTTTATTTCTAGGATCCATCCTTAACTAGCTCTAGGACCGTCCCTTAATGCGGTTTTATAACGCGATGTTAGGAAGTTAACTATATCTAGAGAGCTTTCGTATATTAGCAAGAGGAGCTAGAATGCCGCTAGATAATAAAGAGATACGCATTAAGACCTTAGAGACATACATCGACTATAAGATTTAGGAAGATACCCCTTACATCTCTTTTACTAATTGCCCTTAAAGCCTCGAAGAACTAGCGAACTATCGCCGCACACGTACGGGAAGAAGTCTTTAGCGTATTATAGTTATTAATCTACGCGTTCGAATCGAGCTTAGTCTGCCAGTCTTGCATTACGGCGTAGAAATAGCGTACTATTAGGTAGAGGCACTATATAGGAGAGACTATTAGCAAAACCACTAATTATACCTATAGGAAGTAACTCCTATAGAGGTAGTCGGTATCTAGGAATAGGACGATCTTCAGAAATTAATAAGTTAGTATAAAGATGTTATTATACCTGCGGTTAATTAGCACCGAGTGCATATAGAGCGCGCTATACCTAATTAACGGGATGTCCGTTAGGAAAATCAAATACTCTTAGACGACTTTAATAATAACACATACTAGCAAAGCTCGGACGATAGCTACATATCGGAGGATAGTAGTGGATCGGAATATAATTATAAGTCTAACGATAGCTACGAGAGAGTTTGCGAGGAAAATTTATCGGGGCAGCTTATAAACATGTTTAAGGACCTAAGGTTCGATTAAGAGTAAATGCCCGGGATGTTAACAAAGCTCTACAGACTTAGTTACATTATCTATAAGTACCGGACCTAAAGCTATAACTTAGTACATGCGTAACTAGACTAATAATAATTAACCACATCTATAGAACTCCCTTAATACGCTAGTTACTATATTCGCGTAACCGGCGCCCTATACGGTTCTACCGCTATTTAGCCTTCTTCTATCTGGGTGTCTACCGTATATAGCTCTAAAGCCGGCATATTCCGTATAAGAACACGGATATCTTTACTAGAGCTAGCCCGAGCTATATCGATAGCGCCTCTCGTATTCTTCCGCGCCGCATTCCGGGCTTTCTTCGCCGCTGTCTCCGCATCCTTAACCTTACGTGCCGTCCTTACTCTTTCTAAATCCTCGAAGCTTATTACCCTCGCCGTTCCTATAATCTCGGATTTAGCCGATCGACGAACTTTGACTTCTATAATAACACGCTTAAACAAACTTCATAATTGCATAGTAACAGATCTTAAATAGCTCCTTAACACAGACCCGCTAAGGATGCGAATTAGCGGTGTAGACGCGAGCTAGTAGGGGTGAGACGTGGAGGGCTAATTAGCGGTGCTCCGCCTAAAAACGATAGGTCGATTAGTATAGCGTATTTCCAGCTATAATATAGCCTAGAGGTAACGAGCCCACTAAAGATTAGTGCTAAGTATCGCGACGTTAGGATGGACATTAATTATGTGAACAGCGTTAGAATATAGCACTCTCCGATTAAATTCGTAACGGAGACCACTCCGTATATTCTAAGGTTAGTAAACTAATAAGAGTGTATAACAAGTCCATTGTCCTCTCTTTATCTGCCGATTTTTAGCTTTGCTACCGGGCGAGTCTCCTTCGTAAGACTCTAATCTGGCGATCCTTAGCTAATAACATGTTAAGATAAATTGAATGTATAGTAATAGTCGTAGCTTCTGTCTGTCCTAATTTATAAGTAAATGTTAATAGCTTTCTCGTAATGCGCCTAGACTATACCTTTTAAAGTTGCGCTCTTAGAGCATGAATCTTAGTTATTAGCCGTTCTACCTAGTAAGTTAATGCCGCATAAAGTCTGCTAGCGTTATAACCATCTATAATGCCTTTATAATCGGATGTATATCCGCGAAGCGACTACTAAAAGCTGCACCTCGAGTCGACTTTACGAGCGCGACTTAGTCGAATTAGGCGAAGACGAGGATAGGTAGGCAGGCCTCGTAAACGTAGTACGACTACTAATATATCCTAGTTAGGATGTTCAGGCTTAGAGTAAATCGAGGACATGCCGTAGACTACTATATACGAGATTGTTTAGGAATGTTAGTTAAAATAAATGTAATAAAGCATTATAGGAGGTATATACAAGAGACAAGATGTAGGTGTAACTAAGGTTGCGAAACCCGACTCTCGGCTCCCGGAATTCCGATAGTCCGATTATAGTGCCCCTCGCTCTCGACTAGAGCTACTCTTCCTTTATCGACTAGAGAATTACGCTTTCGGGGGCACCCGTCTTCCCCGTAACTAGCCGTACCGCCGCGCGGCTAAACCTCGCTAGATAGCCTCTATCGGCGCTCGCGATCGATCTCGTCTAAGCGGCGCTTACGGCTAAGACGGAGCTGCGCTAAACGCTCGTCTAATTTTCTTCGCTACGCCGCGAGTAGATAAGCTACCCTATAAGCGTTAGGATAATAACTCGTGCCTAAGGGTGCTTGCGAAATACTAGAAGTCGCTTCGTTAGTCTCGGCTCGTTAGCTGCAAATTCTCTAGTATTTAATATATAGTAACATTTCTCTAGGTTAGCTTTATAGCAGGCCTAGGGATATTAGCGAAACGAGGTCTATCTACCTTCTATCCGCATCGGGCTCCGTTTCTATAAAACAAGCGTCGATAGCAAGCCGCATATTCTCGATCTAGTTAGAGTTCTCCTTACCTATACCCTATGCCGAGGCGTTAAGTAGTCGTAGGTAACGATTCTCGCGCCGGAGCGTATTAACCTCTAGAAGTACTATGTCGAAGCGCTATTTCTCGACCGGCTCGACAAGTGCATTCGCCGAGTTTATTACGACGATTATAGCTTCCGGATAACGGACAGAAGCTCGCTCTTATATGCGTAATCTTGTAAGGGATAGACCCGAAATCGTCTTTTACTAGAACTAGTCCTCTACCCGGAATCGTCTTTTAGGATCCCGCTTTTCGATATCGGCCGCAAATCGTCGCCTTGGATTCTTAAGTCTCGAACTTAATACGTATAAAGTGAATCGCTTTCTGCTTCCTGTCTTAAAGTCTTTTAAGCTGTCTCGGCGTGATTTAACCGTTGTAACTGTCGACAGCTAAATTAGTTGGATCCGGATAGTCGACAGTAATAAGAGTTGGATCTAGGCTGTTATACTTAAATCAAGCGAAGACCGCGATCCTAATAACCGGAAATTAGGATACGTTATATAGATGCGACAAGAAGACTTAAGTATGTATGTAAGGACATCGCCTATAGTCTCTAATCACTCCGATTACGCTATTTACCACAATTACAAGTTAAGAAGGTTATTATACCTTAGTCCTTTACTATACTTACAAAGAAACTTTTAGCTACTCTTGTAGTAGCTGCTACTAGATACGCTTAGCGATTAAACACCCTATTCTATAATGCTTTGCCCTATATAATGCAACCCGTTCCTACTATTCGGGCTAGAGACAAGCTTAAGTTTTAGTATAATTGCGCTGTTCTACTACGTTAACGTTAGCTAATAGCGAATAGGTTAATCGGCGGAAATAATGCTATATGTAAGCTAGAGCTAACATTCGCTAATGCTAGCTTCCTACTACTATTGCTCCTAGTAAAGCCGCATAACTACTCCGGGCATTAGATAGCCTCTTTTACGATACTAGAGAGTATAGGGGGTGGAGTAGCTGCGATGTAGTAGTATATAAAGATTATTAACTACAGATAACTTACTAATAGTGTCTCGATAGGTAATGCGTAGGGGTTGCAGCGACGTCTTACTCCTTGCTTAATATCGATAGAGTTTATAGCAACCTTATAGAGTACGAGGGTATCCGCGATAGCTTAATTATAAATGTTACTTGCTAGGAAACWCGTAATAACAAGCGAGAAGAGCCTAACTCTACTATCCTAAATGTTCTCGGCTTAGCTAGTACGCATTAAGCGTTATACTTGTAAAAGAAGCGCGGGAAAGCACGCTTTCGGACTTCGAAGTTTCGAACTTCGGACTTTATAATTTCAAGTTTTGGATTAATTTAATAGATATATATACTCTCGTTATTTGTTTCCGTATTTGCGCTCTAATACACTTATTCTACTATGTCTCTAATCGAGCTTATAGAGCTAATCTAGCTAAATTACGTAGAGATATAGGAGCGCCTTAAAGTAATCGAACGCATCTTATAGGACATACAGCTGCGGTACCGCCACGCATACGACTTATTAAAGGGCGTAAAAGATAGCCTATCGAAGAAGAAAAAGGGTAGCAGAGTTCGGGTCGTTACTAGGCATATAGCGGTAGCCTGTCTTAAGTCCCTACTAAACAATTAGTCTATCTAGTCTTCTAGCGGTACGTAGACCGATATTAATGGATTTACTTCCGGCCTAACACTATTTAGCGCTTAATTTGGCCCGAAAGATCGTATAGCAGGCTAAGGTGGGGTTCGAAGAGGCCTAATTAAAGAGCGGAAGTCTATCTTCGCGATTTAGGAACCGGGTTCTAGAGAGTCGGTATTCGGGAGTTATCCGTGCTATAAGGCTAATAGAATGTTATCTTTAATCGTAAATAACCTAGGTTTAAGACTCTAATTGTTTCCTCTCTACGGTTTTCTAACATAAAAAGCACTAAAGTGTACTCCTCTCGTCCTCTTGCATCCCCCCGATCTAAACTTCGAACTAATAGCTTTACCCCGAAATCGTTTCTCGATATGCCTCGCGAGATTCGAGATTAGATATATAACCTTGCCCTAGTGTCTCGAGAGATAATTAGCGTTGCGAATTTGGCGGAGTTTTATAAACACTATGTGCCGCACTAAAGTTACGGTCTTAGTCTAGCAATCCTCGGGGTCTCTCGCTAAATTTATCGGGAGACTTGCAAGATACTATACGGCTAAAACACTTTCTATGCAAGAATTCGAGTAACTCTTAGCACGGCTGTACGACGGGGGGAAATCTAACGGGCGTTAAACATTTTGCGTCTCTCTCTAGAATTTAATGTCCCTCTAAGCGACGTTACCTATATTACCGATAGGCTATAGTACACGCACCTAAACAAGAGATTAATAGAGCGGCTTAAGGTCGTACTAGACTAAGACGTTCTAGCAAGGCTCCGTCCTATATAGACTATTTAGAAGAACTCCGATTATAGCATATACGACCTCTACACTAGCTTTATCGAAGGAGGGGCGCTGGATTTGCTTATATTCACAACTCCTAAAAACAGATCTAGAGACTGCTAGTTAGGAGCAACGGGACACCCTAGACTAGCTAAAGCGATAGAGTTATTAATGCGGAGTTTTTATAACTAGCATTTCGAGCGAATGCTGCTAGTAGCCGCCCGTTAGGAAGGCTACTTCTAGCTTAATAGCGATAAAAGTTGTAACGGTCTTCGCCTAAGGGGAGTCCCTCTATTCTATCGGTCCTTACGTATGCTCGCTAAACGAGAGCTAGGACTAAAAGATGTAAAAAAGCTCCGAAAGCTACCGCGTCGCTTTAGGGTAAAAGCACAGTAATAGAAAGTTATAGGGGCGAGGTATAGGATGTAGCAGTGTATAGATCGATCGACTTAATTAATCAAAATTTTCTATACGATCGTACTATCGAAGCGCTATCGCCCTTACAAGAGTCAAAGCTTAAAACTAATTAGTCCTGCTCTAAATTGGAGGCTGGGTTAACGTCCCTCCCTACGGATCGAAAAACCCTCCGCACCGAACGAGATTTATAGTTAAGACAGTTCAAATCTTTACCACATGATTTTATAACATGTGCTCGCTAAAACAGTGTTTCTTAAACGTTTCTCCCTATAGGACTAAGCTATAATAAGCCTGTTACTAACGTCTAGGTGTCGCTACGAATGAATTCGCTAACAGTAGCCTAAGTAGCTTCGAGTTCACACCCTTACTTTATTACTAGCACTAACATATATTTAGATCGTGGGATATAGTGTAAAAGCCTACCTCTTTAAAATCTATGCCCCTTGCTTTTTAAGGTGTTTAGGCTTTAGATGCGTGCGCTATAAATTAATCCACGGGGAGATAGTAGCTCGGCGTTAGCGAGAGCATTTAGGAAGTTTAAGGGCGCTGTAATACACGTAATATTTCAGGGCCCTACTACGTGTCGCATTATTCTTAACTCCTACCGAAACGTGGCGTCGCTCTCCTAATTACTACGTGGCAATTTAATAATACGACGAGAGTAGAAGTGTAGACATACAAAAAAACAAACTAAAAAACATGGATATTTCTACCTCATTCTTTAAAATAAACGTAACTCCAAGCGTAAGTTTACAATTAATATAATTTGCTCTCGTATACCGCTTAGTACATTCGCGCTATAGGAGCCCTCTATTATACGACTAGGGCCTCCTCTACTTTAAGCTCTTTATATCTGTATATCGCTCTATTATCTGTCTCTAAAATATCTATACTCGGGTCTAGCGCAAGACTCTTACGCTTACGGCTACGAGTGCCTTTATTTATAATAGCTTACTCTTTAGCAGCACGCTTCGCACGCGCGTCCTCGAGATCCTAATAGCTTATTACCTTCGCCTTCCCTAGTACTAGAGACCTAGTCGAGCGACGAGCTTTAGCTTTATTATTTACGTTAAAGAGGAATCGGTTCTAGTCTTAGAGGAGGGCTCGTTCCGCGAAAGATATCTAGGCGGTACTAGCAAGTTTGCGTACGTGCCTCTAAAGACGATTTTAGTTCGTAAGATTAAGTGCTTAGGCATCCCGTTTAATAAGATCTTATAAGGACGCTAAGCCCCGTACTATTATAGGTGTTATAGGAGTTATAGGAGTTATTAGTATAGGTAGTGCTTTATCTTAGAGAGAAGTCCCTACCGCCTTATTAACATCGAGACTAGTAAGTTTAGACGAAGGCACCGGAATATCCTTTAGTACTCTTTTAGGGCTAAATAGAAATAAGCCGGTAGTAGCCTAGGCGGACTTAACATTTCTCCGAGTAAACGCTCTCTCCCTTATAGGACTATATAAAGAGGTAAAATGCTCCTTACCGATCGTATCTACCCCTCCCCGATTTAAGCGCTTAACCTAGTCGCGGTAGGCGGTCTTTAAGGGCGTAAAGACTCCTACGTTATAGGGCTAGAGCTTATAGGAGGTATAGGAGGGAAGACGACATAGTATAATGTTATTTACGAAATAGAACTCTAGCATCTCGAGCGTCTCGTACGTACCGAAGCCGTTATAAATTAGAATCCGGGTCTTAGAATCGGCTAGTTCCCGAGTCTAGGGATCGAATACCCGCTAGAGCTACTCTATACTAATCTTAGAGTTATTATATCTATTTTTAGAATATACGTAGTGCTATCTAGGAGTCGGAAACGTAGTCTAGTTGCTTTAATAGGTCGAAGCTAGCTAGATAATTAGCGGTAGTAGCGCCCTACTACTAGCGCTAATACACTTAATAGCTATTACTATCGTTCGCTTTACACCCGCACCTCTATAGTCTCGTAAGTCGTCTTTACCTATAAGTACTTTTATAGAACCTAGTATACTTAGCATAACACCCGTTTCGTCTATGTTGTAGACATTATCGGGCAAAATGCCCTAATCCTACTATAATACCTTTCCTATTACCTCGAACTACTCCTTAATCTTACTATGTATATTAATATCGTAGCGCTTCTACTCGATCGACCCGACTTTCCTAGTCTTTAGTTCCGGATAGCGTTTCGCGAAGGCCCGCGGCTAGTTCTTACCCGGAGGCTTAATCGGTCGCTCTACTATTAATCGGCGACGAGCGACACTAAACGCGAGCGAAGGTATAGACTTAATCCGAATAGGCTGCCCGAGATTTGTTATAAGTAGTAGAAACTTTATAACCGCTTTTTCCTCTTCTTAAGTAAGGTACTACTAGCTCTAGGCCTGTTCTTCTCTCGAACGTCGGCTATAGTCGCGATAGTATAGTATAGAAAGAGGTACATCGCCCTATTCTACTAGGGCGGCATATGTTCGGGGCACGTCTACTAGAAGCTTCTACGCGAGCACTTAGCTCGCTCGGTCTATATTAGTTATAGTAAGAGGGGGGAATAGAGCAGGTTATTATAAATCCCGACCGCTAGCGTGCGTTCTAAAAATAGCCGGAACGTAGCATCTAATTATAGCATCGAAGGGTCTAAAACGATGCTCCCTACTTCTGCCTTAATTATTTAAGCACGGTATAATACATAGTTAGCGTTATTACCTACATTACCGCACTAAATGCGCGTAATTAAAGGTAGAATTCCGTAAGAGTTAAAGAGGAAGCATATAAGGATAGAAACCTGTCCTATATAACTTATATCGTTCTTACGAACTGCGCTTAATAATCGTTACCGCTCTTATCGTACTATTACACATCCCTCTTAATCGGCTCGCTCGCCTCGCTCTAAGAAGGCGTTAAATTCGCGRCAGAAGATTAAGTAGCTTTCGTAAACGAAACAGAGATGTTTATAGTAACGTGGACCTAGGATGTCGAACGGAAATCCTAGCGAGTAGACTAGTAGGTACTTATAGGCAGTTCTATATAATGCGTCTTCTAATTTTAAAGTTACGGGCAAAGCTATAAGTAAAGAGCATTACACGATTAGGCACTATACTTTCTATATAAAGCAGACATTACCGTAGTCTATTATTAACATACCGGGTGTCTTTATCGTTAAATATTTGACCTTAAGTAAGACTCGAGCGTCGATCGCTAAAGGAGAGTAGTGTTCGAGCCGATGCATTTAAGTGCTTTTAAGATTATCGTAAGTAGGAGGGCGCCTTAGTTTAGATCTTCTATAGAATTTGATGATCCTCTCTCTATCGTTCGTATACCGTACACATAACGTTAATGTCGTACGGTGTACATTCTATAGGATTAGGTATGTCCTACTTAGGGCAGCGAGTAGTACTCTATTAAAATCTCTTTCTTGTTTTAAATCGAGCAACAACCTGCCTTATAGAGTCCTCTATAAGATTCTTCCGTGCTTTTGTTTTAGATAGAGTGTAATTACGGGAGTAAGTTAGCTTACTAGCGCATCTATAGCTAGCGGGCGAGGCCCGCTATATAGTAGCGTACGGCGACCCTAGATATTCCTTAGGCTTCTCTACCTAAAGTCTCTAATTCCGGGGGATCGTTCTACTACTACGCCTTATACGTAGACGAAGGCTTTCTACGTACGTAGTCGAACTATTAGTCGCTTTACCTAGCTATAGCGGCACGCTAGATCTTGCTCTTAGTAACTAAGCAATCGCTCTTAAATAGGGAACTAAAGCATTTTTAAGGTTTACTAGGTGTCGTAGCGTGCTCGACTACCTGCCTACATTAATAAGCGATAGTGTTCTAGCGCCTACGGGACTACGGGACTACATACAGCGATATACAACGTAGGATATAGCGTTTTAGCCTTACTATTAGCAGCTAAGCTAAGCTAAGCAATGTCTACTCCTATTATCTTGTCTCCTACGAGACTATTATGTATCGGAGGTTAGATCTACTACGTTAACCTAACACTAGACCGGCGCACATAATATAAGACTCCTTAATATTAATAATCTCGAGTTTGTAGAGTTCCGCGATAACGAAATCCCGGACTACGCGATTACCTCGCATCGATAGTAGGAAGAGGAAGTAACATATTAAGAGGTAAGGGCAAAGGGCATTACGAATAAGAAGGGATACGAGAAAGTAACAGACTTTACGAACTACATCTAAGAGATTATTCCTACGGTTAAATAGCTCTAGATTAACACTTACTATATTAATAAGGACAGCGCTATAGAGCTATCCGAGGCAATTAACCTAATGTTTAAATAGTACCGCAATGTAGAAGTTTGTCTTATATACCTTACGGATGTCGATATAGTAGGAGACGAGTAGAGCTTCTAGAAGAGCGAGTAGTTTAAGAGAGGTTGGACTTTGTAGAAGCTATTAGCGCCGCGAACAGTCGTCTTCGTAACGAGTAGGTAGTAAGTTATCGGGAATAAAGGAGCATCCTCTAACTAGTATAGCGGATCTTCCGCTAGGCCTAGGCTTAAAAGAGCGATTATAGCGAGGATAGGCATATCGGAGTAGATACTACACGACTATAATACAAGCTAAGGACTAAGTATTAATAAGAGGTTAAAATAGATAGAGGGTAGGAAGACTAGTCGTATAGAGGACATATTATATACTCTCTTTAGTATCTTTAGCGTTACCCCGGGCGCAAACTATAGAGAGGAGTATTACGGAGCACGGAAGCGTCTATTAGGGACTATATAATACGAAAAAGTACTAGCGGCGTAATAAGTAGAGCAGTCTCGGAAGATTACTATATAGCTATCGCCGTCTAATCCCTAGACGAATTACAAGTTAGCACGTAAGCGACATAAGCCTTATATAGGAACCTAGTTACTTAATTACAATAAGTATTAGGATTGGAAATTAGCATCGTTACGACATCTATAGGTATATAGGAAAGCCGGATATAGAAAGACGGTGCTCTGCTCTATAGTAATAGAAGATATAAAAGCACATTATAAGAGCGCACCTAACTCTAGATATGCTATCTTCTACCTGTCTTTCTCTAATAATAAGAAGCAGCGCTATAAKGACATACTACTTTTATAGGTAGCGTAGCTAGGCTAGAGAGAGCCGGCTCTTTCTATACTATAACAAGCGTACGAGAAGCCTAATAGAGACAAGCCTAGCTAGGATAAACTAGAGAAGATTCTACTAGCATACGTAGAGACGTACGATAAGGTATTCCTCCTAGTCGACGCGCTCGATAAATGCCTAGAAGACGGTAATATACGACACTACATAATAGAGTGCTTAGCACGACTTTCGAATGCGGTACCGTAACTTAAGATCCTAGCGACAAGCCGCGAGCTAGCTAACATGCGGGAGTCTTTATTAATACTAGGAGCGGGACCCTTACCTATCGAAATAAATGCCGTAGACGGGGACATTCGTAAGTATATAGCGACGTAGCTATTACGTAACTATCGACTCTCTCGGCTAGATCCGGCGACTTAGGCACTAATTAAAAGCACGATTTCTAAAAAAGCAGATAGAATATAAGATGTTCGGCTCTTCTATAGCTAACCGTAAGTACTAACGTTCTACTTCTATATAGGTTTCGATAGGTATTCTGTTAAACGTAAGAGCTAAAGAAGCTAAGGTCTATAAGGCTAAGGTTTGTAAAGGAGGCTCTATACTCTCTCCCGTCGACCTTAGACGAGACGTACGAGCGGATGCTAGTTAGAATCGATAAAGCACTACGCTTAGATGCCCTCTAACTCCTTCGCTAGCTAGTATATGCTAAATCCCCTCCTAGTCTTAGCGAACTCGTCGATGCTACTATTATCGACTTAGCGGCGGACGGAAGGGTAGAAGTAGACGATCGGCTAGGACTATATAATACGCTAGAGATCCTATCGGATCTTGTCGTAATCGTAGGAGATAGGGAGGACGAAGATAATCTAGAAGATATCGAAAGTATAAGAGGAAATAAGCTAGAGTCTAAAGACGATAAGGTCGAGCTTATAAGTTATCGTTAACAGATTAGAGATAACACTAAGGTTAGGCTAGCGCACTTGTCTATAAAGGAGTACCTAGAGTCGAAGCGTATCCTTAAAGGTAATGCTAAGGACTTCTTCTTTAAGAGCTCTAGGGAACACAAGATACTTAACTAAAGCTATATTACATATATTATATACTATAGTAAGAGTAAGGCGAAGCAGTCTACGGAGCAAGATCTCGGGACTTTCCCGTTACTCTAATATACGGCAGGGTCGTAGTTCTACTATTTAGCTCTTTAACAGATAACACAACCTGCTTACGAGCTAGGCCTACTATATAAAGAGGACGTAATACATAACTAGTTATAAGTGTACTAGCTAGACCGAACATAGGAAGGTCCGTTCGGGGAGCTTAAAAATATCGCATCTAGCCTATACTATACTAGCTTTATTAGATTAGAGTAGACGATAGATAAACTTCTTAAGACCGGGGTAGAGGTTAACGCTTAGGGGGGGTACTACGGTAATACGCTATAGGCGGCATTATTAGAAGGCCTTAAGAAGGTAGTGTAGATGCTACTAGATACGGGAGCGGAGGTTAACGCTTAGGGAGGGCACTATAGTAATGCGCTATAGGCGGCATTATTAGAAGGCTACGAGAAGGTAGTATAGATGCTACTAGCTACGGGAGCGGAGGTTAACGCTTAGGGAGAGTNATTAGAAGGCTACGAGAAGGTAGTATAGATGCTACTAGCTACGGGAGCGGAGGTTAACGCTTAGGGAGAGTTCTACGGTAATACGCTATAGGCGGCATTATTAGAAGGCTACGAGAAGGTAGTATAGATGCTACTAACTACGGGAGTAGAGGTTAACGCTTAGGGAGAGTTCTACGGTAATACGCTATAGGTAGTATTATTAGAAGGCCTCGAGAAGGCAGTATAGATACTGCTAGCTACGGGAGTAGAGGTTAACGCTTAGGGAGGGTACTACGGTAATACGCTACGGGCGGCATTATTTCGAGGCTTCGAGAAGGTAGTATAGATGCTGCTAGACGCGGGCGCACTCGTTATTAGTAAGGATTAGGATTAACACTAACTAGTATATAAAGGTTAAAGCATACTTTAACATAGGTCTTTTATCTTATGCCCTTACCTATAGTATATCTCTCGTTACCGCCTATCTATATAGAAAGTAAGACTATATAGGCATTTTTCTAGGTGTAGCTATTCTGCTATACTACTACGCTATAGCATTTACCGATTATAGTATAACGCGAGACAGAGTAGGGTGCTATATTATAACGTGCCTTACCGCACCCTAAAACATCCTAAATGCTATCGCTAAGGCCTAGCTTCTACCTCCGCGCGGATTAATTTATAGCGCATGTATCTAAAGGCCAAACACCTCGAAAAGTAAGGAGCATCGACCTTAAGAGGCAGGCTCTCGCATTATATCCTACGATCTAAATATATATTAGCGGTAGTAATAGAGCAAGGGTAAGAACTCGAAGCTGCTTATGCTACTATTAGCGAATCTAATCGCGGCGACACCTAGACCTTAGTAATAGGCTTATTACAGCCGAGTTCTATAGGAAGAAACGGTCGAAGAATACTATTTTAGGGAGCACATCTTATTAAATCATGTAGTGAAGATTTAAACTGCCTTAACTATAAATCTCGTTCGGTGTAGAGGGTTTTTCGACCCGTAGGGAGGGACGTTACTTAGCCGATTATTTGTCGTTATTCGGCACGGTCGTTATTCTAGCACAACCGGCATCATCTATATAAAGATATTAGTAGAGTCCATCTAGGCTTATAGATCGCCTTACCGTAACCGACGTAGTGTCCCGGAACACTACTAATCGCTCTAGAACGGAAATCCCCCCTATCGTTCTAACAAGCCTAGACCTAGGGGAACTAAATAGACCTGAATAACCTAATCCCATACCGGGCTAGTGGAATTAATAGTCTACAAGTTAATCGAACTAATAATGCGATTAATAGCGCTAAGCGCAACTACGTTAACACTAAGCTTATCGATAAGATTAGGCAGCTCGAGTTTAATAACGGCGCAATATAACAGCTTAAAGAGGAAGCTAGCTCGAAGGATTAGTTCGTAGTTAGGACCGACATAGTAATTAGAGTTCACGTGCTCCTTAGATAGCTCTATAATGCGGTCCTTCGACTCCGWGAAGTTGAAGTTGTTGCTAATAAAGCATATGTGCTCTATGTATAAAGGACATAGAACCTATACGGTCGCTACGATAGTAGGCAGTACACAAAATCTTGCTATAGAATTAGGCAAGTCCGTATAGAGGGTTGCGAGGAAGCGCGAAGTCGAGGGATTAGGCCCCGTTAATCTCGTAGTTGCGTGTACTAATAAGCCGAGGTGGCCGACTCTAAGGCTTTCCGATCTTGCTCTAGCTATAGCTGTTCTATCTAAGTGCTATAGGTTAACTCCGTATAAATTTTCAGAGCCGTGAGCTTCCGCGTATAGCGAAAACGATAAATAAGCCTCGACAGGAAGATTAAATAGAGGCCATCCGTACGGCAGGCTATCTAGCGTCGATTTGTCGTCTAGGAACATAGTCGTAGAACAAGGTTTAGAAAACGTGTCTAAGGGAGCATTTAAAAGTTTTATTATTAATTAAGCAGGAACCTAGCGGATTTATTATCTTAACACCGGACACTCTATAGCTGTTACTAAGGAGAGCATTAGCTTGTATAGGAGCTCCTACGTTAGATATATAGACGAGTAGGTCGAGGAAGAGGGCCTTTCTTTATTAAGGGGAACTTAGAGCTAGTCGCAAAGGCACGATCCCCTTATACTAACACATCTCGTCTTTATTCGGGGGCCTAATAAACAGCTTTTAGATGTCTAGGGATAGAAAGGCTTAGCGACTAAGCCTAGTTAGGGGCAATATCTCTAGTCCGCTTATTGCGTTATAAGGCCCTAGCGCATTAGCCGATGTTATATTATAGCGTAACTTACGAGCTAAGGCGTCCCGAGTCCTAATTAATTAATAAGAGGCAAGCGAGCGCGATACTCTAGTTTTAGCTAACAACATATAAGAGCTAACGGACTCTTATGCGCGAGCCCGGCGATAGGAAGCAGCTATAACTAATAAGACCTACTCTAAATGTCGAACCTCGGACTTCTATAGAGACCCTAGCAGGCGAAGCATAGCAGACTAAGAACTTTACATGCGTAATCTAGAGGGAGCAAGCTATAAGGAGTAGGCACCGACGTATCCTTTGCCGTTTTAGACTCTCGGGCGGGAGTAGAGATAGACGTGCACAATTACATCGCCGCGCTATATTAAATAAAAGCAAGGGACCCTAGTACGAGCCGTTATAGTAGCTTAGCCTTATATGTGTAGAGTTACTTACGGCTAACCGAATCGGACGTAATCGCATTAGGGGCATATATTAGTCCTATTTTCGCGATGCTAAGCTAGCGGCCTTTAGATGCGGTAGCAAACATAAAGACTCGGCTCGGTTTAGCGCCTATATTAGAACTGTCTCCGAAGCGATGCGGTTAAGAGGTTAGGGGTTGCTATATAGACATGTTAGAGCATAACTAGCATATAACGACRGCTAACGGATTCTTCGATCTAGCACGGTAGATATATTGCCTTAGCATATAGTTTGCGTTAGGGTAGCTAGTACAAAGGTATGCCGTCGCACTACGGTTGCTTTACTCCCTATTCCGACTCGTAGACTCCTTTCGAATTATCCGACCTATCTCGACATCTAGCAATTATTAACTTAACCGCACTACTGCCTTCCCGAAAATCTCTATAGACGCTATAAGTGAAGAGTTTAAAGTCTTAATAATCTTAGATAAGCGTAAGCATGCTAAAGAGTCGGAGGACGGTGCGATCGAGTAGGTAAAGTAGTACTTAGTTAAATAGGAGAATGTTTGGATTACGTCGGACTTGTGCGACGAATACCTAGCGAAAACAATCGATAGAAGACCGCTACGATAGTAGGTAGAGCAAGTAAGACTACTACGCCTAGGCTAAAAAGTTATCTTCTAGCGCATAACGTAGGAGCCCGTAGGCCTATACGAAAGTTGTCCGGATAAGGTTATAGCTTTCGAGCATTAGCGGTAAGTTAATAGCAGTAGGCGAGGGATACGAGCAAGACTAATAAAACATTAGTAACTATTAAAAGATCGCGAGAGAAGCGTATAAGAAGATTATCTAAGATCACGTGTTACGGGGCTTAACTTAATGCTTAGGTTTTATAATAGAAGATAAATTGTAGGGACGAGCACGAACATTTTCACGTCGTTAAAAAGAAACTACATACCGTAATAGACAGCCCTAATCCTTATTAATAACATTTTTTCTTCGATAGTAGCATAATGATTATGCTATATCTATGCCTACGTACTACCGCTATCTATAAGGGTTACTCTTATTCTATCGGACATGCCTATCGTCGCCTCGTTTACTAACCTTAATCGTTCCTAGAACATTATAGTAGTCTACCTAGGTGGAATGTTCCTAGCTGTCCTTCTATATAATTGCAACCCTATCCTTAGCATCTATATCGACTTAGAGGGCCTAATAAGCTACAGGTCTCCCGATAACGAGTATAGAATTCAAGTCCGTAATGTCAATTTTAATAAGGCTGTCCCTCTATCGTATCTTATATTTGATCTTGCCCTTAGTCTCTATAAATCCAATTACCCTGTTAATCTCGATTTCGTGCTTAGTAATGGGCCGCGTATATAACACTGTTTACGGTGTCGTCTCTTCTACGTAAAGCTAACATAAGTGGGGCGCTTTATTAGTAATAAGTAGCCTAACGTCGAGCTCGCGGATCGAAGAAAGGTTGTATTTAATAAGTACTAGCCTAGTCGTAAAGCGTACTAAGGCGGCCGAAGACAGCTATAATTTGACCACCTAGCTCTTTTTCTCGTCGCTTGTAGCTATTATAACCGGGTGTACTTCCTTCGTTAGTACGCCGGATACGCCGACCGAGTGTCTAAACGTCTTACGGCCGTAGGGTGTTTCGAAGGTCGGGTTCCTACCTATAGGACGCATTCGAGATTTCTTAGCTACATCTTCGGCAATTGTCTAAACAGCAGTGCCAAGTAGTAGTAATACGTTAGATAATCTAGCGGGTATTAAGCGAACGTCTCTTTAAGCAGAACCCGTTATCGGCCCGATGCTTATTTTCGTACAAACCCTACCTTAATAGCACTTTGCCTAGCTAAGTGCTATCGGATAAGCACTTTTATCTAATTTTTTAGCTATATAGAGATTTGCGATTGCGACAAGAACTTTATAGAGAACTGCTTGCCCTAGCGGTATAGAATAGCATAATTCCCGTTATTCGAAGGTCGCGTTTCCGGTTTCTACCTACGTACTATATAGTAGAATGTCGAGGTGCCTCCCTTTTATAACTCGATGTCGGACAACCGCACGCACTATAGCCGCGAGGAGATAATAACACCTAACTAAGTTTAGATTTCCGAATTTCTATCCTACGACTCTTACTATTACCCGTATAGACACTAGCCCCACCCTATAAGACTATATAGATCTTTTTGCGCCGTAGGGTAAAGGTACGTCCGTCTACCTCTTCGATTCCTTACTTACCCGTACGGGCAATAGCCTTGTTTAAGCTACCCGAGTTAAAACTAGTCCGGTACTCTAAATCTACCCTCTCGACCCTTTTCGGACCTTCTTCGTTACCCGTGCGGATAATCGCATACGAATAATAGCCTTACTCGTCGCCTCTCTATCCTAACTAACGCCGCTCTACCCTTTCCGATTTTCGACGTCGCCCGCTCGGATAAGAGCTATAACAGCCCTCGCCCGCGCGGGGACGTCCCTTCCGGTAAATAGCCTCTCGAGCTAGAATACTCCCTTACGACTACTTACCTATTCCGTTCTTCGGGTCTTAGTAGTAAGGGGACTTGCCCGTACGGTAATAAGACTCGTTTTTTAGTCTACGCTAGCTTCGCTTCTTATTACTACCTATAGGAGGAATATCTTATAGGTGTTTGCCTATACGGGATCTACTTACGGAGTTCTCTTTTCTTAATACATACGTCCTTCCTACGTTACTAATTATTAAGGTAGTAGCGCTATCCCGGCCGGGCTTCTCCTAACGGCATTCCTTACCGTCGACTAAGTAGTATTCGTACATTCCGATTTTCTCCGTAGGATTTTCCCCTTTGCCCGTACGGGCGGATTCCTTCTCCGCTCGTGTAATTACTTTACTTCTCCGGGTCTTCGCTACTTCTATACGGATACTATATCGGCGGAACTCCTAATAGCAACATTCTCCCTATCTATTCCTATTACATAAAAACTAATAAAGCGAGTGGTTAAATTAGACAGCATCTATGTATTCTAATCGCCCGTACGGAACTTAGTATAGTTTACGGTAATCTAGAGTCCCTTTCCTATCGATCCTTCCGATAGAAAACTGTACGAGATTAATGTATCGAATATCTACTAGTAGGTCGAGCGTAATCTTGCTGCGTGTCTCTATACACCTTACTAGAACTATGTTGTTTAGTATCTCCGAGCACTTCGTTTACTACGCAGACTTCTCGTACTACTATAATTCGTTACTCGGTCGATATACCCTATTTAAAGTGTAGCATCGGTATGAAACGCTATATGTCTCTCTATCTACACGTTGGGGTTGTGTTTTTAGCGGCCTCGTAGCCTACTTGCTTTTAATTTACCGTCGATAAGAACTGTTTCTATAAGCCTATAAGCGCTTTCGGTGTCTTCCCTTTCCTCTTCTCGATGTAGGTGGTTTCTAGAATCTGCATTTTACCGCCTATAGGTAGTGTCGTATAACTTAGATCGTAATTACTAGGCGTATTTGGCTTTGCTGCGTTCTCTTCTAAATACTATGCTAATAGCAAAGAGATCCCTTAGTATGCTATATTATAGCCGACTATAAAGTAAGGCTTATTGCCTTTTGCGTTATATAGCGGATGTTAGCAAACACCTAAAGTAGTGTCCGAGCTAGGGTTATTATAGTAAACGGAGTAGCATAACACGAGAATAATAGATAACTTTAAACAAACAAAAACTCACGCAAATCGGAGTACACTAGGCGGCTAGATAGCGATAGTGGTGTCTAGATGTTAATTTTTAGTTTCTAGCCTAATCTACCGATAGTAAAAGGTTATCGCTATAAATCTACGCTACAATTCTGTAACGAACGTGCTTTACGACCAAGCTACTTAAACTTTATACTAGGTAAGCTAGCGTGCTATAAATACACTTGCTATATCTAATAACGCTAAGCAGGACGAGGTCTAGATATTACAACTCTTTATCGTCGGAAACACCTTCCACCTTAACACTCTTAACTTCTATAGGAGACTTTAATCTATCCCCTATCTCGATATAGTTAGTATTCCCTTGCTACTTATATTTACTCTTAGCGGGCATTTTAGGACTCGTTTCTAAGGCATTATCTAAAGTGGCCTCCGGAAACAACTAAGGCATACTTAGGCGGAGATCTTCGGTTAAAGGCTCCTTAGTATTAGGATGCAGGCCTAGCTCTTTCGCCTTCTTTAGTTCCGAGAGCTTAGAGTGCTAGCGTTCGAGAAGTATCTTTCGTGCTCTTTCGACCTACGGTTTACTACAAATTATTATAAGATTACTCCTTGTTACCTACATAGGTTCCTTCTCGTCGTCGAATCCCGCAATTCCTTTCTTCTACTCTACTAGAAACTTAGTAATCGGTTGCCTTTTCGAGGTCCTAGGACCTACCTAATAAATTGTGAGCATATAGTTAACGTGCACTAATTTTCTATTGCGAATATTGGCAGAGACTATAACCGGGAATTAATTAGATAGATCTAAAGCTATGCCGCGCCTAAACTCCACGCTAGGGAATGACTTATAAACCGGAATATTATAGGTACTAATATTAACAAGTACTCTTACTCCGAAACCGCTAACTCTTTACGCTACGATAACCTTACCTAGCTTAGTAACACTATCTTTAGGAGGACTTGGACCCGTAACGCCAGATAGATAAGAGTCTTCTAATTTAGATGTTATGCTAGGAAGTGATCGCTTTTTAAACGCGGGGCGCTTAGCGGTAGCTTGTTTAGACTTTATAAAGGGGAGGAATAGATTGTTAGGGTGGTTGTCGCGACTCCATTTTACACTAGGACTATATTTCTTAAGGGGTAAGGCTTTAGACATAACAGTCGTAGATTCTAGCGAGCTTAAAGCGGACGCAAGTTCCGAACTTCCGCTAACACTTTTGCCCAACGCATAATTCGCCGTAGTAGTGGATATAGCAGCGGATACGGGTGCCGTAGCCGTATTACGATAAGAGTCTATAGTGTCGCTAATATCGGCTATAGGCCGATATTCAATCTGTCTTTATAATATCTGCTCTATTAATAATTTAGGGAGTTTATAAGCCTCGATTTGCTTTCGTATAGCGAGAGTTGTTACTATAACGCGATATCTATCTTCCTATAACGCTTTACCGATTTAAATCTTTAATACGTCCGTAAGCTGTTAACGCTTCGTTAGCTTCTCCCCTTTAACACCCTTAATTAACGCTACGACTAAATCCGTAGGGATTAGGTGGTCCTTAGAATGGAAGCTAGATTCTACATTCGACATAGCTAGCTATAAGTTGATTTCGACGATTTTTTGCTACGTGGTCCTAGTACGATCGAAATTACTACTCGCTACCTCGTTAAAGACCTTCCCGAGCGGCTCCTAAGCCTTCTAAACGAGACTTACCTAAAAGAAGGTCGGAAACTTGTGGTCTTCATTTATATAATAAGTGACCTTAGCTGTTAGTCTATCGTCTAGAGACGTTTTACTAGCTCCGAGCAAATCTAGTAGTTGCCTATAGATCGTAGGAGTTATAATGCTTTTCTATAATAGGCCGGATTCGGCTAGAGTGCGCTAAAGCTAAATAATTAAGAATATATAAGCTTTTGCGTTTTCTCTAGACTTGTCTAAGGTCCACTCCCTAAAATTGTCGCAAATAGTACTTATGTAGCTTAAAATCTTAATTCCTCGAATAATAAAATGTTTCTCGTTTCGCCTAGCGCTTACGTTTTCCTTCCTAATCTCCTAGTTCGTAGTCGTAATAGCTTCCTTTAGAGCGTGCTAAGGAAATCCCTCGGACTAGACGGCGCGAAATTTTTCGTAGAATAGATACGACAACTTTATAATATCTAATAGCACTACTTCTGACGCTCTCTCCGGAAGGCTTATTACATTCGTAGTACCTTCGGCCTAGATCTTCTCGTAAGCCGCTTTTTCGGTAGTACTCGGTATATATCTATCGTTAATAACATTATCGTTATTATTATCCTCGACGCGAGCATTATAGGAAAATTGCGCAGTTATAGGCCTATAAGTCTCTTTAAATTCTTGCTGCCGCTCTTTAGAAACCTCTTTATTATAGTATTTGCGGCGTTCCTCTTTAGAGGTGGCGTCGGGAATTTTAGCTAAGGTATCGGGACCCGACTTAGCGGTAGCGACTAGCTCTTTAGCGACCTCGCCGGAAACGTTGCCTCTCCGTTAAAGTGTAGGGCCTAAGGGGGATCGTCTCTTGCCTAGGATTTCTTGCGGGACTTAAGGCTCTATAGTAGTCGCTATTCTAAGGGAGTAAGATAACAAAGTAATATGTTGTAGATGCGCCTAGGGATTATAACAGCGTAACAGGAGTTAGGCAGCTATGTGCTTTCGAACTCGGGCTTCGGGATTAGTCCTGCTAATCGTAAGCACTTGTCCTGCGGAATATAAGTCTAGGTTTAAGTGTAAATTGTAGTGTTAGGTTTAAGGGTGAATTATAGTGTTAATTAAAGTGTGCTTTTTAGCTCTTTACGGCGGTGTAACGTTGTGCTTATATACATTCGATTACCTATTACGACTAGTCTACGCCGGGTTTATCGCACACGTAATTACGACCGCGTGTAAATGGAATAAAGAATTCCCCGATTAAGAATCGTAGGGAACGCTCGCGAGTTTAGGAACTCTGTCCGGCGGGTACTAGTATTTTAGAATTCGCGAATTCGAAGAGTTTAGAGGTCCGAGATCCGACCCTAGATCTTCGAAAATAAAAATTCTTTTTACCTAGTAGAATAGTAAGCAGATCCTTAATAACAGCGTTAAGCCGAGCCCTACAGTTTAGTGTTTATCAGCCTAAAGCGGAAATGTAATAGTCTGAATTTAGCCTGCAGGTGTGGTATTAATGCTCTAGTTCCCCTCCCCTAATTTAGCTAAAAGCAAAGCTAGTAGTAGTTAAGAGAATGTCGCGACTATTTCCCTAGATACTTATAAGCCTTACCGTGTTTTAATGCTGGGCACTAAAGAGCTCGATAAATTTGTACGAAACTTGTCTCGCGCCTATACTAGCTAGGCAATAGACTAACGTAGAATAGTATTACTTCGTAGAATGCTTTATTACTAGTAGACCGCATATTTGCCGTAACCGTTCGCTACGACAGAACATTTTATCTAGTCTTAGTCGTAGGGGAGGCAGGTTCTATAATCTTACTTAGCGTCCTAGAGACTCTACCTCTTATTACATAGTTCTCTACTAGTCTATACGCTAATCCTCTCGGTACAAGCAGCATTATAATACTAGGGCAACATGCTATACGATCAACCGGGTTAACTACCTCTACTTTAACTATTAGGAAATCTAGGCGTTAGTACATTATAGTAGCAGGTCTCGTAATAGAGGAAGTTTGTAAGCTAGGGCGCTTGTCTACTCTTGAACCTTCTAAGGCCACCCGCGCCGCTTCTAACTATAGAGTACGTAGCACGGGTATGCCTATCCTAGCCTTCCGTTATTCGAAGTACGGAATATATAGCACTAGTATAGCTATTCCTACGCCTGCCTCGGTCCTTTTAAACACTACTACACTAAGCAATAAGCTTTTAACTACTACAGGTTCTTATACGATAGCTAGCCCATCTCTTACGGCGAATTACTCTAGTAGTAGCACTAGATGCATTTAGCCTCCCTTTGTAATGCTGTTTCTAGGATTAACGGGCCTCTTTCTCTAATGTTAGACTAGCAATGTATATGTAGCGGTCGTAGTAATTATCGAAGCTTAGGGTATAGAAGTAGTACGTCGGCGTACTTAAAATTAACGATGTTCATGTTGGATTTCGGTAGTGTAGACTAGTCAATTAATTCCGTTAAGAGGCTACATGCTACCGATTTTACCCGTAGATTCCCGTACTGTTCGTAATATAGACTTATCGCACGCCTATAACACGCCGCAAGCCTAGCTTACCTTTTTAAAGATTAAGTAGTGTAGTTTAGTTTGAGGTAACGTCCATCCCTATAGGTCGAAAAACCCTCTATACCGAACAGAATTTATGATTTAGGCACTTTAAATATTCACTATATAATTCTATAAAGTATACTCGCTAAAACAGTGTTCTTCGAGCATTTCTCCTTATAGGACTTAGCTGCATTAAGCCTATTACCTAAGTTATAGTCTCGCTATAGATAGATTCGCTAATAGTAGCCTAGGTAGCTTTAAGTTAAACCCTTCCTCTATTACTGCTATTAACAAATATTCAGATTCTAGGATATAATAGAAAGCCGAACTTATAAGGTCGATGCTCCTTAATTTTCCGCGTGTCTAGCCTTCGAATGCGTGTGCTATAAATTAATTAGTACGAAGGTTATAGCTAGACCTTAGCGAGAGCATTTGCGGTGTTTTAATAGCGCGGTAATATACGTTATAGTCGAGCGCCCTACTTCGTATCGTATTATGCTAAAATCTTGTTACGGAATGGTCCCGCGGGGACTTCCCGTAGCGATAATCCCGTATAGGAAAGACCGCTAGAGATAAGAGAGATAGGGAAGACCGTAGGACTAATAATCCTATATAGGCGCGCGAGATTAGGA